>NC_137873.1:7737958-7840907 GCF_963924005.1 Protomyctophum bolini | reverse complement strand
AGAGTAATGTCTTGTGTGGTTTTAAAAAAAATGTTGTACGGGTCACTGTGTGCCTTTGTTGTCTTGTATTGTATTGTATTGTATTGTATTGTATTGTGTATTGTATTGTATCTATATGCTGTAGGGCAGGTCCTTGGGGTCCAAGACAAATTTCTCCCTTGGGAGACACAAAATAAAGAAACCTTGAACCTTGCAGAGAAACAGAGAGTGGAGAAAACAGGCTTGAAAGGTTCAATGTGGACTCTAACGTTATACATGTGAGAGTCTGCCTGTTGCAATTAACTCATTTTGGATTTGAAAAAGATAAGTGTTTTTCTCCTCTCCTGTACAGTTGCCACCATGACTGTCTCTGTATCAATAAGAGTCACATACTGTATATGAAGATGGTGACAAAGACTGTTTTTGTTCTGCTCTTTAGTAGGGTGTGCGTGACCGGTCACTCAGGGGGTGAACTTAAAATACAAAAATACCAAAATCACGACAGGCATTCATTCCATCTTTAGCCTCGATACCCATGCAGGCTTTCATTACTCCATCTTTAACCTGGTGTTTTAAACATTATGTTATAATTTAGCTATTGAAAAATAGCAGACCTACAAGCTCATAGCGCGCCACCGAGTGGCGCGCCCAAGAGCTTGTAGGTCTGCTATTTTTTGAAAAATCGTTAAAATATTTATCACAGAAAACATATTAGAATATATTTTTTTTAATTTTGAGGTCAGGCCTAAATGGGTTAAACATTGTTTTAATTTAGCTATTGAAAAATAGCAGATCTACAAGCTCATAGCTCATAGCGATTGAAAATCGTTAAAATGTGCTTCAAATCTTTCCGAAAATTGTCATGATTTAGAAAACTATTTTTTTTTTTTAATTTCGACGCCAGGCCTGAATGGGTTAACATTGCTGAACATCATCCCTCGCACAAACATACGACTCAACACTAGACCAAAAGGTTTGGAACGAGCCTGTATTCTGTGCATAACTATATACAGTATGACTCCAGAGGGACCCCGTGGGGACATTTACAGTTATTTATGCTCAATGTAGTTCACATTATGCTGTACATCTATACCTGCCAAACACTAATAAAACAGAAGGCATTCGGCCCTGCCAACAAGCATGCATGTAGCATACCGTATGGTGCAGCATGCTATATGCATCTTAATTAGGCAGCACCAGCGAGCAGTTCATTCTCTTGCTTAAGCCATTTCGACCCCGAGACCGGATTCTACAAAATGTCTTCTAAATCATGACAGTTTTCTATATCAGTGGTTCTCAAACGTGTTCATTTCAAGGAGGCCCACAATTATATGTAATTGGCCGCCGACCCCCCCCCCCCCCCCCCCCATCTAAAAATATGTTGTTCCAGGGACCCCCCCCCCCCGAAGCAAAGATTTAAAACGTTCACTCTGAAATATTCTGAAAGATTTGCGCCACATTTTCACGATTTTTCAAAAAGAAGCCGACCTGATCTGCTATTTTTCAATAGCTAAAGTATAACAATACGCTTAAAACACCCAGAATGTCTTAACACGCGTCAGTGTTGGATGAATGGATCAACCGAAGGGTATTGTGTGTCCCTCTTCATTTGCGTAAAGTTGTTTACTGCAAATGTTGCAGACAAAACAAACTCATTAGTTGGTGCGTGTGTGTGTGTGTGTGTGTGTGTGTATGTGCGTGTGTGTGTGCGTGTGTGTGTGCGTGTGTGTGTGTGCGTGCAGCTGTTTGATGCCATCCATCATTTATTTTTTAAACAACACCGTGCGTGCTCTCTAATTATCGTCTCCGCTGTGGCTAAAGGTGGCAATAATAATAATAATAATCAACGGTTTTGATGGAGTACTCTTTAATTAGGGGAAGGAACCACTCTCGTTCAGCTATTCAAAATAAAGTATAGACTATATAGTTCTTCCATGTCGCTTAGAAATGTAATTCTATGCCTGTTTTTTGAACAGCAATGACCGTCTCAACCTATAATGTGACTGTGTGACTACGAGTACCAGTAGGGGCAAAAGTGGCGCTGTTGTGCCAGAAACAGAGAGATAGAGAGATAGTGCTGCACTGTTGCCTGCTAATGAGAGAGAGGGGGGGGGGGGGGGGGGGGGGGGCGGAGAGGGGAGTTGCACCACTCAGTTCACACGGGTGTCATTTTTAAACCAGGCGCAACCTGGATATACAGTCGATGTTGAGACTATAGTGAGGAGGACCAGAGCCATCTAATAGAAGTGCTGCGACATTGAGGGGGGCAGAAAACAGCACGGTCACGTTGGTTCATGTAACTCGTGCGAGCCCATAAGACTCCAATGCGTTCCGTAAACGTCCGGTTGTCCCCATTTGACGCCTTCAATCAGGGACAAACCCGTAGAAGTCTATGTAGAGGAAGAGCCGCCATTGGACTGAAGAGCCCCATGACGTGAACGGAGTTTGCGTAACTCTGTCTATACTCTATGGCTCTGGTGAGGACCTATAGTGGACACCTTTTCATGATTGGCTGCCTCTATAGAGCCTCTAAGCCAATGGGAGATAAAACCCATAGTCTGAACGCTGCAACATGAAGCCGTATCCTCCAAGCCGATGGGGGTTAAAAAAAAAACCCATAGGGCTCCATTTTCGTCACCGCTAAAGCCCTTATCCCTAAACTACTAAACCCCTTATCCCTAAACTTCTTTGCCTTTTTTTTTACTATTTTGAAAAACATTTTTGAATAGTTCAACTAGCCAATCTACATTGACACGTTGTGAGCTTGTAGACTGGGCATTTTAACTATTGAAAAATGTTTTGCAAAATAGTAAAAAAAAAAAAAAGGCAAATACGTTTATAGGGATATCCCTAAACTTATTTGCCATTTTTTACTATTTTAAAACATTTTAAAATAGTACAAATAGCCGATCTACCAGCTATCAACGCGTCGATGTAGATTGGCTAGTTGAACTATTTTTAAATGTTTTAAAATAGTAAAAAATGGCAAATAAGTTTAGGGATAAGGGGTTTAGTAGTTTAGGGATAAGGGCTTTAGCGGTGACGAAAATGGAGCCCCTAGTCTCTTTGCTGCACCTGGCTGTTATGACACAAGTCATTCTCGTTTCTATTCTCGCAAAGCATAAACGAATGGCCAAGAATACACACAAGGCAGCGCAAACAAGCTTCAGGTTCCGAACAAGTTCTAATGTGTTTGTCTGTCACTAAACTATAATTGGAGGTCGGTATAAGCTGCAAGCTTGTTTGCAGCTGTATAAAAAAACTATCCTGTAATGATATTGGTATAAAGCTGTCTACAGCTCTGTTATACAATAACAATACATGTTTAAATGCATGTGGAGTTATTCAGGTATACAGTCGATTGAGAGAGAGAGAGATAGAGAAGGAGGGAGGGAGGGAGAGAGAGAGAGAGAGAGAGAGAGAGAGACAACAGATGTCATGTGACCGTTGTCCTGACTCCCGACACCTCATACCACCCCCCCTCCCCCTCTCCCCTCGGCTGGCACATTTTTGATGAATTGAACATGGCGGACCCTCTTGTAAACAAGTGTAATGATTAATTGGGTCGTCCCACTCACAGTTAACAGCCATTGTATTGAGTTTGTGCTTGAAATATATACTGTCATTCTGCAAACTGTTAATAAATACGTGTACTTCAATCAATCAAAAACAACATTGTTCTCAAACTGTACCACCACACGCGCAAAAACGCGTCCGGAGGTATAATGAGACAGACAGACAGACAGACAGCTCTGACAGACAGACAGACAGACAGACAGACAGACAGCTCTGCCGCTGCAGAGGAGATATTTTCCAAGTCCTAGAGGAGGAGGAGAGACAACGCGGCGGTGTTGCAGGTTATTCTCCGGGTCCCGTTCAGCCCAGCGGGTCGGAGGGCGGTGCCATATGGCATCGGAACCGTGTTGTTTGCGCCACTGGGCAGGGCGGGGGCGGAACGGAGCGGGACGGGCCGGGCCGGGCCTGGCCTGTCTGTTTGGGGATGGTTTGGGGAGAGGAGAGGAGGGGTTGAGGGTGGGGTGCGTGGGCCTGTTTGTGTATCGCTGCGTAAAATAAAAGCATGGAATACGGTAGAGTATATATTCCAGGAAACACCCGGTAAATTTACCTAATAAACTCCGGTAAACACCCCCGTATGTTACTGTATATTTACTGTAAATGCTGCTAACCTTGAGGTTTTTACGGGCAAATCTAGTGCCTGTTAATCCCTCTTTTCACACAGTTTGGGGAGTGGAGCGGGGAGAGAGAGAGAGAGAGAGAGAGAGAGCGAGAGAGAGAGAGAGAGAGAGAGGGAGAGGGAGAGGGGAAATTGATGCTTGTATAGGCTAAATGCTGCGCTGATGACAGAGAGTGAGATTTGGAGGGAGAGAGGGGCGGGTTCATGCAGATTAGGGACAAAGCTCAAGGAATACTAGATGGTATATAAAATACAATTATAAATGGTGTGTTTATTTAGCGCTTTTATCCAAAGCGTTTCACGCATGTGCATTATACATTCACCCATCAACAAGACATTACTCTATATAATCCATCTCCAAAACAGGTGGTGTCAAACTGAACAACCAATATGTCAATTTGAAGCTATGTGATTCCCTGCTTTCACATGACATGAAAAAACGACAATTAAAAAAAAAAAAGATCCAATGGCAGTCCCTCAGTCAAATTTGGCCACAGCTGTTCCAAATCATTCATATAGGCGGCCAAAAAAAAAAACGCTTGCAAGAAAAGCGCCGTCTTTTCTTGGTTTTGGCTTCAAGGTGCGTGCAGGCGTCCGTCGCGGAGACGAGGCAGCCAATGTCCTACATGAATGAGAATGAGAAAGCGTGCAATCAATCAAAGTCGCTCCTTTTTTCCCTTCACCTAACGAGCTATCCGACGCTGCAACGCTACATTATATCAAGACGGACTGAGGAAGGAAGGGAGCCGGGAAAAAAATGCTAATTTGTGTCGAGTTTCAGAACTCTCAAAAAACCTGTGTTTTATTATGTTTTTGTTTCATTTCATGTCGTGGGTGCTGCAGGAATGCAGGGACCACTTCAAGGTGAAGGGAGATCACAGAAGCAGGTGCTTTTTTTCTTTTTTTTTCTGCGCCAGGAGCTGTTGTAAAATACATGGAACAGTGGATTTGATGAGCCTTAACCCATTTAGGCCTGACGTCGACATTTAGAAAATGACTTTTTAAAATGACATTTTTTCTCCTCTGAAAAACCTCATGTTTCTATATCAGTGGTTCTCAATATTTCACAATATGTTGTTCCAGGGACCCCCCCCCCCAGAAGCAAAGAGCTGAACCCTAAAAACTGAAACTCTGAAAGAATATCCAAAGATTTCAGGCACATTTTCACGATCTTTAAAAAAAAAAAAAAGCAGACCTACAAGTTCATATAGCGCGGCACCGAGAGCTTGTAGATCTGCTAGTTCCCAATAGCTAAAGCATTCACGTAAGTTAAAACACCAAAAGGGGCTTCCCGCCCCAAAATGGGTTAACTAGACCCTGCTCCTTTGGATTGTAATTATAAAACTTAGTCTCTCACAAGTATTCAAGTATTCAAGTATTCCACCTCCGATCTCGTTAAGGAATAACCAGGTGGATTGGTGCCGTCGTAGCATATACTCAGCCAAGTGGGTTTAACACACACAGAACCAAGTTCTGCTTTTTGTTCTACCTTCTTTTATTATTAGACGATCATTCAACTAGAATATATTTTTTTCTGTCTCCACTAAAGACTACACATAATATTCGTTCCTTTCTTCAAACTCCAAACCCCTGTATGAAACGAAAGCACCGTGGAGAGAGAGAGAGAGAGAGAGAGAGAGAGAGAGAGAGAGAGCACATACTGTACACGACTGTCATAATCCTAGCAGCAAGAGACTCATCTCAATCACATGGAATATTCATTGTTAGACGATCGTTCAACTAGAATTTCTTTTTTCTGTCTCCACTAAAGACTACACATAATATTCGTTCCTTTCTTCAAACTCCAAACCCCATATATACTGTATAAAGGAAAAAAATAAAATAAAAGCACCGTGGAGAGAGAGAGAGAGAGAGAGAGAACATACTGTACACTACTGTCATAATCCTAGCAAGAGAGACTCATCTCAATCACATGGGATATTCATAGGGACTGCCTTACATTATGTATATCAGAAACACAGAGCTTCGTGACATCTCCTGGAAACATTTTCAGTACAGTTTTACAGTACAACACTTCTCTTCTTCTTCCTACACAGATCTGTGTTCCATTTGGCAACGATCGCAGCGTCAGCTGTGTGAACATGCACACAGCTGTGTGTGTGTGTGTGTGTGTGTGTGTGTGTGTGTGAACATGCACACAGATGTTCCACCACAACATGAAATGGTGTCATCAGTGGTGCATATGGGAAGACGCCGCAGACTAGTACATCTTACTACTAGTACTGTAATTAAAAAACGCATTCTGGGCGGGAACCCCCTTTGGTGTTTTAACTAAGCATTATGTTATACTTTTTAGCTATTGAAAAATAGCAGATCTAAAAGCTCATGGCACGCCACCGAGTGGCGCGCCATTTTTGAAAAATCGAAGAACGACTGACATAGAAACATAGCTTTTTCAGAAAACTGTAGACATTTTTAGAATCTGATCTCAGGTCAAAATTCTATGCCAATACAGTGTAAAATGCGAGTATACTTTTTTCCACCACTGTATGCCATCATCCAGTTGTTGCGTGAGTGCACATGGGATTCCGTGTGAGGAGAAGGAGAAAAAAAAGAGATTACCACAGCAGTAGCAGCCTCTAACCCATTTTAGACTTGAGTAGGATTCTACACAAAATAAAATTCCTTCTACAAATTCTGACAGTTTTCTGGAAAAAACCCATGTTTCTATGTCAGTGATTCTCAAACATCTTCATGCCAAGGACCCCCAAAAAAAAAAAAATGTAATTGGCCTGCCGATCACATGAAAATATGTTGTTCCAGGGACCCCCCCCCCCCCCCCCCACCCCCCAGAAGCAAAGAGAGCAAAAGTTTTTAACTAAAATCTTCAAAGATTTGCGCCGCCCCTACATTTTCACGATTTTTCAAAAAATAGCAGATCTACAAGCTCTATTATATTTTTATATTATAATAGATATAATATTATAATAGATCTGCTATTTTTTTTCAACAGCTAAAGTATAACAATGCTTTAAAAAAAAAACCCCAAAAAGGGGTTCCCGCCCAGAATGGGCTAAACACGAACACAGTTCCCCCTCCACTCCAGTAATGGAGTTGTCTCATCTCAACTGCTGGCGGCTTAATTCAAAACATGCGTCAAAGCGCCTCAAAAAAAAAAGACGCCACGACGAAGCCACAAAACCCGACGACGACGACAAAGTCATCTTCTATATTCCACCGAGATGAATAACAATTACAATGCCTGTTCCGTTCCATTGGTCAAGGCCATTTGGTTCTTCTATGAGAGAGAGAGAGATGGGGATTGAAAACATCTTATATTATATATGCTGCGCGCGTGCGTGCGGTGGCGAATAACTGTAGCTGAATGCCAGAGAGACCTTCAAGGGAAACTTCACCCCAAAAAAATATATATGTTAATGCACATTTAGAAGATTTATAGAACACTTTCCATGGGTGTCTTTATGTGTGTGTGTATTGTAATATGTGGTTTTTTGATATTTTAGATTTTAGTGTTAACCTATAACCCTGAATGGTAAACTGTTAACCCATTTCGGGGGCGGGGAACCCTTGTTGGTGTTTTAAGCATTGTGTTATGCTTTAGCTTTTGAAAAATAGCAGACCTACAAGCCGAGTGGCGCGCTACGAGCTTGTAGGTCTGCTATTTTTGAATAATCGTGAAAACGTGTCGCAAAATTGGAATATATATATATTTTTTAACTCAAATCTTTGCTTCTTGGGTGGGTCCCTCATGGAACAACATATTTTCAGATGGGGGGGGGGGGTCGGTGGCCAAATACATACATATAATTTTTGGGGTCCTTGACATGAAAAAGGTTGAGCACCGCTGACATAGAAACAGATCATAAAACTGCCATGGTTTTAGAAGACATTTTGTAGGTCTAAATGTGTTGAAGCAGAGCCTGGCTCTGGTGTGGCAGTCCTGGTAAAAAGTCCGTCCACTTAAATTAAATTAATCTTTACTGGACAATGTCCAGAGAACCATTGATTGATCTTGAATGTTAGCCTTATATGTGTCTCTTACCTGTTTACCTTTGATATTGTTCTGACTGATTAACACACTATTTTGAAGCAGATTGTCCAAACTGTAAACTAAACTGTCGTTTTGAAACTCTGTTGCCTTATTGTAAACTTGCTTGGCTGTGGTGGTCATTCATGTTCATATTTATTGTTATATTTACTGTCATGTCACTTATTGGTGTTAGTGAATCACCTGCCCATGCAGTCGTCATGCAGTCACGTGATGTGACGACTGGGTTAAAAAGGGAAAACAAAAACATGCCGTAATCCTGGTCACTAAACTGCCTCCCCCTGGCCAGCCGGGGCGCCTGATGGAGGGGAAAGGAACTGGTCGGAATAACGTGTCCCTTCCACGCGCTACGTCCGGCCGGGGAAATTCCCCTCTGTCAGGTGAAAAGAAGCAACTTGGACTCCTCATGCATAGAAGGAGGCATGAGGTCAGTCCGCTGCCCCCCCAGGTTGGCAGAGGAAGTGTAGCGCCCAGGATTACATTAGATAATTGGCACTGGGTGAAAAGAAAACTGGGTTACAAAATCGTGGGATAAAAATGTATTAAAAAAAAAAAGGAGGTGTCACATATACTGCCGATTATCACCTGATGAAGGCCGAAACGTTGTGTCTTATTTATGGTGTATTGAATAAAAAGAAAAACACCTTGGAGCAAACCTGTGTGCGGACTCTCCTCTCCTTCTCAGTCCTGGTTAAAAGACCTCTTGGGAACACAAAGCAATGCCCCGTGAAAAGAGCACTGAACATCAGTCAAGTTGTGACGACTTGAAGTTGAGCAGTTTTACTTTTGCCAGTTTTTTTGTGTTTGTTTTTCTTTCGTCTGCCAAAAGTTAACCCATTCTGACCTGAGATCAGATTCATACGAGGTTTCCACTGGACACACACACACTGGTCTGATTAACCCATTCTGACCTGAGATCAGATTCTAAAAATGTCAGGCGTTCTTCGATTTTTCAAAAATAGCAGACCTACAAGCTCATAGCGCGCCACTCGGTGGCGCGCTATGAGCTTGTAGATCTGATATTTTTCAATAGCTAAAGCATAACATAATGCTAAGACTAAAATGGATTCCCGTTCAGAATGGGTTAAACGGAGGTCACTTTTCGCGGTTAAATGAAAGAAACTTGAACACAGAGTGGAGTTGCTAAGATACAACGGCAAACCTAAATATAAAATCGTCAACATGGGTATTACTCGAGTATTATTTGCTTGAGGAAAAGTACACCACGAGTATTGGCATCGAAATATACTTAACGTACCAAGAGTAAAAAAAATCCCCATTATACAGCATGGCCCGTTTCAGGTTTTCAATAAGAGATATTTTGAAACACATCTGCTATGTTTCAAATGGCCGAAATGTATAGGCTATATAAAGTACGTACAAGTAAAGTTTATTTATAGAGCATCTTCCACAGACAATTACAGTCACAAAGTGCTTTAACAGCAATACAATTAAGACAAGGCAATACACAAAGTGGTTAATGTGGTTATGTTTTATTATTATTATTATAATTGAAATCTACAAAGTAAACTATAGTAACTTAAAAGTTTTCAAGTTAATTGTAGTGGAGTATAACAGTAGGGGCGGCGGTGACTCTTTTTGTACAGTGTACAAAACTGTACAGTATTGTGGACCATGGTGACATTGATCAATTCTTGATAAAAAAGCTTCTAATATATTATTTAGGCCCCAAAATCTATAAATCTCACACTATTATAGGCAACCGGCTCCACGCGCTGCACAAGGTGCCCTTTTTTCACTTGAGCACCTGCCCCTATAAATGTCTGTGCACACCGCTGACGATATTATCACGATATAGTATAGTATTATAACAATAGCGGACAATAACTGATGCACATATCATAGGCTAGCAGACACTAGGGTCACATGGGAACATACAGCACTGTTGACATGCATTTCAGTTAATTGTTGTTGTTATCAGAGCTGCTCCATATAGAAAGAGACAAATTACCTTTGCCGTCTCTGTTGGGCTTTTCTCGGTGTTTCTACAATTTCCTTTCCTTACCCATTATATCGTTGCCGTTAGGCAGAAACATTGAATCTCAGTTTTATTTTTAGCTTTTGCTTTTTTAGGGAAATGAAGCCAGTCTAGAAGCTCACAACACAAAAGCTCACAAGGTCACAACGTGTCGCGATTGGTGATGCACCGAATATTCGGCCGCAGAAAATGGCAAAAAGTGCCTATTCGGTTTCGGCACAGATAGGCAGAAAATATATCACAGAATGGTGTCATGCAAGGGGGGAACTTTCTCAGGACTTCATGGGCAAAGAAAATCCACTTCAAAATCGGTCAGAAAGACTGCTCCGATGTGCTATAGTGTTAATGCATTCAAAAGAGCTGAAAAATGTTTTATGGACCCATAATAACAGTGATTATTATTGAAGTTAAGTTTTACCATAACCATTTATTTTGCCATAAATCAGGTAGCTTTAAGGTACGGCCATGACAGCAATGGTATAGGAACCGGTCTTCGGGTTTTCGGCCAAGAATTTCCCTTTCAGTGAATCCCAAGTCACGATGCACTGGGCGTATATTTTTTGCAACCTTTGACCATTTTAGAAAGTCAAAGTTAAAGTGCTTAAGTCTGTCTTATAACGTGGTTTTTATGACAATGGAAAGAACAATAAAAAAGGACATAAACTCACTGGTATAAACTTGTTGGTGATTGCGTTCATACGTATACGTATGTAGGACCTTAACCCATTCTGGGCGGGAACCCCTCTTGGTGTTTCAAGCATTATGTTCTATACTTTAGCTATTGAAAAATAGCAGATCTACAAGCTCATAGCGCGCCACCAAGTGGCGCGCTACGAGCTTGTAGGTCTGCTATTTTTGAAAGGTCGTGAAAATGTGGAGCGAACATTTTTAACTAAAATATTTGCTTCTGGGAGGGGGGTCCCTGGAACTACATATTTTGAGATGGGGGGGGGGGTCCGTGGCCCAATAGAGATAATTCTGGGGGTCCATGACATGAAGAAGGTTGAGCACCACTGACATAGAAAACATGGGTTTTTCAGGATTTAGAAGCCTTTTTTTTTAATCAACCTCAGTCCAGAATGGGTTAACCGCAATGCAGTGTTTCTCCTTTTATTATGTGTGCGTGTTTCATACTGTATACTTATACTGTGCTGCTGCTATAGTTATGACGCCTGAAATGTCCCTCCGGGGATCAATAAAGGTTTTATATTTAGCTTATCGTATCTTATTCGCCCCCCGATAACAAAACGTTAATGTTCAAAGTGTAATGGTATGTCCTCTCTAACCCACTATAGGACCGGGAATGCATCTGCGTCATTTGAAACCCCTTAACCACTTTTATACATCGGATATTAAAAAAAAAAACTTTGTTTTCCTTCAGAATACTGTTAGCGTCTAGGTCTAAACGGGTTAATAATCGATGCACACACACACACACACACACACACACACACACACACACACACACACACACACACACACACACACACACACACACACACACACACACACACACACGGCGCTCCGAGAAGGCACACGATGCGAGTGCAATGTTGTTGTGCTCTCAACTCGCTGCAGGTACAAAAAAAGGTCTGAGCTCTTTTTATTGCCTTTCAGGGTATACATTTTTATTTCCTTTCATTCCATCCCCGTTTTGCGATGCGTCTCCCGTCCCTCGGGCAACATGCACACACGGGCAACATGCACACGCACACGCACACACACACACACACAACATAACAAGTGAATAAACTTGTGTCTGCCACTTGGATAATCTTTCGTGCCCATGCCGGGCGGGCAGCCGCTACGAGATCCTGGGTCTGGGATAAAACATCAGTGTCACGCACGGATCAAACAACGGCAGCCGTTGCAAAACATCCGGTCACTGGACACGGTTTTTGACAGTTTGACGGTAACACGTTAACCCATTTTGACCTGAGATCAGATTCTAAAAGTTCTTCTATACATCCTGACAGTTTTCTGAAAAAAGCTATGTTTCTATGTCAGTCGTTCTTCGATTTTTTTCAAAAATAGCAGACCTACAAGTTCGTGTGTGTGTGTGTGTGTGTGTGTGTGTGTGTGTGTGTGTGTGTGTGTGTGTGTGTGTGTACGTGCGTGCGTACGTGCGTGCGTGTGATGCCACATTATTTTCTTGGAATCCAATCAAGGCGTGTTAAAAACCATAGCAACCAACACAGTTGTTTTGCATCTCTAATCAGGCCAACTGAATTAGCACTAAAGAGAGAGAGAGAGAGAGAGAGAGAGAGAGAGAGAGGAGAGAGAGAGAGAGAGAGAGAGAGAGAGAGAGAGAGAGAGAGAGAGAGAGAGAGAGAGAGAGGGGAAGAGAGGGGAAGAGAGAGAGAGAGAGACAGAGAGAGAGAGAGACAGAGAGATACAGTGAGAGAGAGAATGCCAATCAGTCAGAGTGTCAGTTAAACGTCCATAAAGCTGTTTACAATGTAATGAAGGGACAGCTGCTGACCACAGACTGACCACAGACTGACCACAGACTGAACAGACATACCACAGACTGAACACAGACTGACCACAGCCAAAAACCAAACCTAAGGTTTTTTTGACCCCCAGGGGTTAACTGGGGACAGGGAGGAACTCCTTATATGGTCAGCACACTCTATAGTAGGGAGGATTATCACAGTGAAATCACTGAATATACCTTTAAAGACATCTTGGATGGTGACAACTCATGACAAACACATTTTTGGGGCTGAATTTAAAATGTACTTGAGTAAAAGTCCAAAATAATTGGTTTTAAAATGGACCAAGTACCAAAAGTAGCAAAAACTCTTCATGTCTCATTTCAAGTTTTCAAACGTTTTCTCCAAAAACGTGGGGAAGAGAGAGAGAGAGAGAGAGAGAGAGAGAGAGAGAGAGAGAGAGAGAGAGAGAGAGAGAGAGAGAGAGAGAGAGAGAGAGAGAGAGAGAGAGAGAGAGAGAGAGAGAGAGAGAGAGAGAGAGAGAGAGAGAGAGTTTTCTTGCAAGGTAATGCTAAAGGCACCAGGCGAAGGAAAAATAAAATGAAATGATACGATTGAGACAAATTGAGGTTGAAGTTTGATAAATGTGTAGACCTCTACTGCCTGCGAGCCAAATAAATAAATAGCTTGCAGGGTTTCTGGTTCAATCCCAGCAAGAGTTTTATATTGTGTATATATTGTGTTTTCTTACGTTCTTTCTTTCTTTCTTTCTTTCTTTGTTTTTTTTTGCCAAATGGGAGCAGTGTTCTGCCAGAATACACAACGGTTAATTATATCAAGACAAAATGAACTAATGTCACGGACAGACGCGCTGATTCCGTCGACTAATACTACGGCGAAATAGTAAATACTTTTGTGAACAAATAAAAACTAGACTAAAACATTATTAGGAAGGGACTAGTCAAGGGCCGCCAAAATTATACAGCATACAACACATTATTTGGCCTCGAACCCCAATTTTAAAATATTTTGCACCATTTGCATGCGTTTTGAAAAAAATATATTCAAAAGATGTGCACTTTGTGTCCATGATTAAAAAAAAAATAGCAGATATATAAGCTTGCAGCGTGGCCCGAACTATAAGTGATGCGCTATGAACGGTAGTTCATATGAACGGTAGTTCATAGCGGTGGCATTTTGTGCCATAATGTGACCCAGCTTGGAGAGACTTTTCACTTTTCACCAGGAGGAGAAAAACTGTTTAAACTGTTTAACTCGCCGTTTCTCTGCAAGACATATTACTCTATAAGCCATATCTCCAAAAACTGGTGGGTCAAACTGAACAACCAATGTGTCAATTTGAAGCTATATAATATGGTTCCCTGCTTTCACATGACATGAAAAAAACCGAAAATTACAAAAAAAAAAAAGATCCAATGGCAGCCCCTCTGCAGTCAGGCTGGGTCACATTATAGTTTCAGTCTATGATGAAATCAACAACGCTATCCTTCCCCAACTAACTTGCCAACCAATTCCCTCTCTGCATCTCCTTTCCTTTCCTGCTTCCTGTCTGGAGGAAAGGATGTAAGTGATTGTCACATCAAACGGAAACAGAGTAACCCCCCCCCCCCCCCCCCCAGCCCGCTTCCCTTCCCCCTGAAATCTGGATATCAGGAGCAAATTGAAGGTGATTTTCAATAACTGCTCTGGGACGCAGCGCTGGGCGGATCAGAGTCTTATTCTCCCAACCCTGACGGGCTGTAATATGAGAGCTGATCGGAAGCTTCTTCGCTCGCCGTGTCTCGTGAAAATGGATGACGACGATGTCTCAGTTTAGTTTACACACACACACACACACACACACACACACACACACACACACACACACACACACACACACACACACACCACACACACACACACACACACACACACACACACAGCAGATATAGACCGATTCACAGAGGGGTGCCCTGGGTGCGGCCATTACTGAGGTGTAATCCATGGGGCAGGTGCCCCATGGATGCGTGTTGGACATGAAGTGTTCCTTGACATGAAGTAGTTTGAGAACCACTGATATAGAAACATATATATATATATATATATATATATATATATATATATATAATAGGTTATTTTGAAAACTGCCATGATTTAGATGTAGACGACAGTTGTAGAATCATGGTCTGAGGTCTCCAATGGGTTAAACCTGGATTATTTCCACCGCTGGCTGCTGTATGTGACAAGTGGTGCTGCCGCGCACAAGGATATATATATATATGCAGTTACAGTTCTGTTGAATGGCAGGGCTGATCTGGGGTCTGTTCACTGTTCAAGGATATATATGCAGTTACAGTTATGTTGTTGAATGGCAGCGCTGATCTGGGGTCTGTTCACTGTTCAAGGATATTATATGCAGTTACAGTTATGTTGAATGGCAGCGCTGATCTGGGGCCTGTTCACTGTTCAAGGATATAATGCAGTTACAGTTATGTTGAAGAGAGAGAATCACTGGCCGCACCTCCGTGCTCCATCCTCTTTATTTGTCCTATAGGAGTCCAGGAAGTGAGTGACACTGGGCTCACTGCTAAAACATCTAAAACCACATAATTACACACATAACAACCGGTCCAGAACACTGCTGCTCGCTTATTAACTGGTACCGAAACGAGAGAACACATAACCCCCGCGCTGGCCTCCCTTCACTGGCTCCCGGTTTCTTTTAGAATCGATTGTAAAGTCCTCTTATTTACTTTTAAATGTTTAAATGGGCTGGCCCCCCCGAGTTCTGCACTCCGCTGATCAGGTACTGCTAGAGGGCCGAATAACCAAGAAGAGCACTAGGGGGCGCTGCAGCTCCCCAGGCTCTGGAAGAGCTTGCCCCTTCACATTCGATCTGCTCCGTCTATTAATGTTTTTAAGTCTCAAACCTTAAGACTCATCTCTTGAGTCCATTTTATTTCTTTATCTTTGCATATTTTAACCTTTCATGCTTATATTTTTGGTCATAATTTTTGATTGTGTTTCTTGTTTACATGCTGTGTTCTCTTGCCTCTGTTTTGCCACTGATCTGTGGTTGTTTTAAAACGTGCTTTATAAATAAAGTTTGATTTGATTTGATTTGATAAAGACCCAGAGGAAAGTGTTCTAAATCTTCTAAACATCATTAACATGTACTTTTTTGCAAAATGGGTCCCCAAAGTGTCCCTTTAAGTATTATTTTTTTTGCCAAATTTAGCGCGATACCGTCATAGTATTAGGGGTTAGTTAGACATTCAGTCCAATGAATAACATTTTAAAATATGGTTTTCAATTTGTAAACATTGAATTGTTATAAACTTTATGACCTACTGAGAGACTACCTTCCCGAGTTGTCAATATACTGTAATAAAACTGTTTCAGATAACCATCCATCCATCCATCCATCTTCAACTGTTTATCCGTAGTCGGGTCGTGGGGGCAAAACGTCTGGGTTTCCGAGGCTATAGTGCACGTCAAAGTGTCCTTGAGTAAGACTCTGAACCCCTAATTGCTCCCGATGAGCAGGTTGTTGCCTTGCATGGAGGTTTCCGCCGCCATCGGTGTGTGTGTGAATGTGATGCACAATCAATGTAAAGCGCCTTGGATAAAGGCGCTAAATAAAAATTCACCATTTATACAGTATGTGAAAACGCATCGGCGATGCGAGGTTGTGTTTTACCCCATGCAGGATTCAGGCTCAAAATAAACTATTTTTGATACAGACAGAAGACAGGCTTGTTCACTCTGTATTATTGAACAAAGTGTCATGTTCTCAAGCCTGGGCCTCGCTGTTGCTGTTGATACAAGACAAGCGCCTATAGTTACAAACGAGGTTTCTGTTTCTTCTTCTTTTTTTGTTTAGGACTCATTGACGGCAAAAAACACAGATGTGTGTGGTAACAACAGAAACAAAAACTAAAGTAGTTCAAGCTGTCAGAGGCAGCCAATCCGACCTTTGAGAAATTGTGGCGTTTAAATTCTGAAAAGAGCATTCCAAATGCCTGTGCAACTCACAAGGATAATTACTTGAATTACTTGAATTGTATACTCGGACAAAGAAGGTGAAGAGGTGAAGCAAGGTGAAGTGCTCATAACAGAAATGTGGTGCAAATCTTCTCTGAAATCGGAATATATAAATATTCTTTCAACGTTTTTAACTCAAATCTTTGCTTCTTGGGAGGTCTCTGCTGGAACAACATATTTTCAGACGTGGGTCGGCGGCCTGGCCAATTACACATATATATTTAAGGGGGTGCTTGACATGCCTGTATGAAAGCTTACAAAATAAATACTTTGATTGTGCGCAGATCAGATTTTTCTCATTTTCCCCTCATGTTGTGACTCCAGCACCTCCTTTTACATGACACGAACATGTTTGAGAACCACTGACATAGAAACATGGGGGTTTTTTTCAGAAAACTTTTAGGATTCCAAAGATTTTTAGAATCCTCCTCAGGTCTTTAACAGGTCTCTAGGTGTTAAACGTCCCCCCCTCCCCAGCCCCCCTCCCTCTCTGCCTGCCACTAACACGCAGCAGTATTTGACCTTTTGCCTGTTATTGACTTAACTGGGCTGACCTGGACTTTGTTGGATTCCTGTACGCTCCTTATTGGATTCCTTTAGCCCTGCGTTGAACTGCTGTACTCTTTGTTCTGACCGTTGCCTGCCTCGCCAACCAACCGTAAGCCTTTTTTCTACCTCATCGGGTGAACAAAATCACTAAACTGCACCTGGTAATTACTGTGCATATCCTGGTTGCCACGGCGACTCACTGCCCAGAGAAGTTACTCAGACCTGCTTGGGCCGGTTAACCCATTCTGACCTTGGATCAGATTCTAAAAAAAATGTCTGTTTGAAAAATGACAGTTTTCTGAAAAAGCTATGTTTATATGTCAGTCGTTCTTTGATTTTTCAAAAAAAATAGCAGACCTACAAGCTCATATAGCGCGCCACTCGGTGGCGCGCTATATGAGCTTGTAAAGCGGATTTTCATGAAAAGGAAGGAAGACGACGTTGGGGCGGTGGTTCTAAAGGTTAGTGAAATCAAAGGCAGTCCACTCAACGCGGTGCATTGTGATTTAATTAATTCCGCTGTAATCTGTTATTTCTCAACGACTATTAACCCTTGCCTAACTATTGTGTATTGTATTTTGTCTCCCTGCTCTATTGAGACATTTGGATCGGGTCAAAAGGTCATGTCTCACCAATAGACACATGCAATGACCAAAGTGGTTGCTCAGTGTTTTGTCCCAAAGGGGCTCCTGTAAACAAGACCCCGGTCCGCCTCTACCACTGGTACCACTTTTTCCCAAATCAGTAATTACGAAAAGCGCTGGTCCGGGACGTCTCCTTTAACCCATTCTGACCTGAGATCAGATTCATATGAGGTTTCCACTGGACACACACTGGTCTGATTAACCCATTCTGACCTGAGATCAGATTCTAAAAATGTCTGTCGTTCTTCGATTTTTCAAAAATGGCAGATCTACAAGCTTGTAAATCTGCTATTTTTCAATAGCTAAAGCATAACATGATGCCAACACCAAAATGGGTTCCCCGTTCAGAATGTGTTAAATAGAACAAGCCCAAAAAACGCCCTTGGAAATGACTGAAGTGAACTCTGCTGAATCATTATGTGAAGCTCGCTCCATCCCACGACAAATTGCCAGCAAGCTTCTGTTTCACCCAACATGGCATTGGCCTGAAGCATTGTGGCGATAAGGCTTCACAGCAGGGCTTCTGTTAGGCCTACCCCCCCCCCCCCCACACACACACACACACACACACACACACACACACACACACACCGAGCCACAAGTCACACAATTACACACACAACATGCTTAAACATGATTAGAAAGCTGAGCTGCTTCGTAAAACCCAATTATATACTTTCTCCCGAGAGATGGGAGCAAAACTGATTTCCTTGATTTGATTAAATTGATTTCTGACAATGGAATGGTGAAAATGGTCTTGCATTATATGGTTTTCTGTCTGTTCTGCCTCACATTCTCCCATACTGTACACAACAGTAGCAGGAACAGCAATTACAATTTTGGCATTTTAGCAGACACTCTTAATCCAGAGCGATTAACAGTAAGCAAGGACAACACAACAAGGCATTACATTATATGCATAAAAATAATAATCTATTGATGACATTTAGCCTTTCGGACCCATCTGAGCCACGGAACCACCGTTTGATGACATTTAGCCTCTCAGACCCATCTGAGCCACGGAACCACCATTTGATGACATTTAGCCTCTCAGACCCATCTGAGCCACCGTTTGATGACATTTAGCCTCTCAGACCCATTTGAGCCACGGAACCACCGTTTGATGACATTTAGCCTCTCAGACCCATTTGAGCCACGGAACCACCGTTTGATGACATTTAGCCTCTCAGACCCATCTGAGCCACGGAACCACCGTTTGATGACATTTAGCCTCTCAGACCCAATTGAGCCACGGAACCACCGTTTGATGACATTTAGCCTCTCAGACCCAATTGAGCCACGGAACCACCGTTTGATGACATTTAGACTCTCAGACCCATTTGAGCCACGGAACCACCATTTGATGACATTTAGCCTCTCAGACCCATTTGAGCCACGGAACCACCGTTTGATGACATTTAGCCTCTCAGACCCATTTGAGCCACGGAACCACCATTTGATGATATTTAGCCTCTCAGACTCAATACTAAAGAATATCTTGTTATCGTTGGGTAAGATTTTGTCCACAATCCCATGCTGTATTGATGTTGAGACAACAGGCAAACATTGATCAAAATAGCAATTATTCTACATCCTCTAATTGTGTAAACTTATTTTAAACTCATTTTTTACACTGCTTTGGTTATCTGAAAATAATGCACACCCTCCAGCAAATGGAAATATAAGATATACTGAGGATAATTTAAAATCCACGCCATAATATGGCTACGATGTATGTCTCTATAGCATCTGCACGCTGAGCGAGTGTCTGCTCACGGCCATTGTTCGGCAGTTTATTATGCAAATGTGCTCCGTTTTTTATTTATTAATTTTAACAGCAAACAGGTAGGCAGATTTATAACCGTGTAACCAATGATTACCCCTAATCCATCCCCACACAAAACACGTTGCAGATGAATTATGCAAATAATACATCTGTTTCTGGGCAAATTAATCTGGGGCTGGAAAATGGCCCTGTCAAACATAATGTTGAAATCCATCCAGCGGGGACGTCAGACGCTGGCGCAAAGCGGAAGGCGCGGTGGATGTCAGCCGCGGTGTGGCGTTGATGAAACGAGACCAGGGGGGGCTGTGTGTGTGTGTGTGTGTGTGTGCGTTAAACAATGGACCTCCTGGCAGAACATAGGTGGTGGCCCAGCCATATAGAAACATGACTTATCCCATTTTGACCTGAGATCAGATTCTAAAAAAATTCTGTTTGAAAATGACAGTTTTCTGAAAAAGCTACGTTTCCATGTCAGTCGTTCTTTTCGATTTTTCAAAAATAGCAGACCTACAAGCTCGTAGCACACTCGTATGACTCGGTGGCACGCTATGAGCTTGTAGATCTGCTATTTTTCAATAGCTAAAGCATAGCATAATGCTAACACCACAAAAGGGGTTCCCGTCCCAAAATGGGTTATATATCCCCCTGCATCGTAACGGTCCGTTGGCTGTATATACGGGTTATATATCCCCCGTAACGGTCCGTTGGCTGTACGACGTGCGCCAACAGAATTACTAAAGGAATCTAATGTGGCCCCTGCCGTATAACAGAGTGGCACCAGGGGCCACCACAGAAGAGCTGCGGACGGAGGTGTAATTTGTATTTTTTTTTATGGCGTTGTGGTGGCCGCCGTATAGGCCAAGATCATCTGGATCAGGGTTCCTTATATATATATATATATATATATATGCGTCATCTGAACCAATCACATAAATGTATATGAATGTCTCCCTGAACCAATCACAGGACGTGTGTGACACGTCGGTGTCTTTTATATGGCCATGCGTGTCGTCATGGCAACAGAAAAGCACCTTCTATAGCCGTGATGATAAAACCAGGGAAGGGTGAACTAGAGGTCAAGGTTGCACCGAAGAGAAGCATCGGCGTGAGTTTGTAGTTAAAACACGATGCGTGTAAACTGACCTGGCCTGTGTACCCGACCAGTGTTGTTTTCGTCGACTAAAACTAAGACGAAAAATGTCCGTCGACTACCTATTTTCACTTAGCCTGGTTAATAAACCAGACTATAATATCGCACGGACCGCGGGATATCATATTAGTCTGGGGAGGCTCAGTTTGGATTTCATTTCCAGGGGGGGGCGGGTTCAAACATTTTCTCTTTGACGCAATTGGTCAGAGCTATACTGTCAGTCAAAGGTCTCATGCGTTGAAAGTCACTGTACCAAAGCCCGCCCATATTGCATACCGTGTCCCGATTGGCCGCCCCATTTCTCTGGTGTAGGAAATGGGCGTACAATTGAGCCTCTCCAGACCGTAATCCGCCGGCAGGCAATTTCTTTTTGCCAACGGCTGATTCGGTCTGGTTTATTAACCAGGCTGATTTTCACTGACAAAAACTAATGGAAACTAAATGAAAACTAAGCTACGATGACTAAAACTATAAGACTAAATATACTGACAATTTCGTCGACAAATAAAAACTAGACTAAAATGTTAGGAAGGGGACTAGTGGACAAGAGATCCAGTATGAGTCATTTTACACTTGGTTGCATGCTGAAAATAGCTGATCTACAAGCTCACGACGCGCTGTGAGCTTGTAGATCGGCTATTATCAGCAAGAGTAAAAAACACTCATTACGACGGCATCAAGACCAGCCAAAATACATTTTAGTCGACTAAATCGACTGTAGATTTAGTCTTATGACATTTATAGTCGACTAAAACTAGACTAACACTAAGACATTCCATCCAGGTGACTAAAATGTGACTAAAACTAAATGAAGTTTCAGTCCAAAGACTATGGCTAAAACTAAAATAGAAATTTGCTGCCAAAAACAACACTGTATTCGACGCAGCTCATGTCTCACTGGACACGTTTTTCGGAAAACCGATGGAGAAACGCTGCTAAAATTAAATTCCGAAATCGCGCCCGGTGTGTGTATAGGGACCTTTTTGGGGACGGGAACCCCTTTTGGTGTTTAATTAAAGCATCATGTTATACTTTAGCCATTGAAAAAATAGCAGATCTACAAGCTCATAGCGCACCACTAGGTCTGCTATTTTTTTTTTTTTTTAATCGTGAAAATATTTATTTCAGAAAACTGGAGGATTTATTTAGAAGTATCTTTTTAAATTTAGAAAAAAAGGTCAGGCCTAAATGGGTTAAAAATGTATGTTTTTGCATAATCGCATAACTGTCCATGGAAGCCCTAGTATAGATGACTTTTATAATGCCGATCGCAATTAATGCACATCGTTATGTCGACTATACAGAACGTCGCTCAACGCTCAGCAGCATGTTACTATAATGTTTATACAGTACGGGTTTGTACAGTATAAACCCTGATTTACAGTATGCCCGGTTCCCTGCATCATAATAATAAAGCCTTTCCATGCAGGAAGAATACCGTAATATATAACGGTGCACGTGCATCCATTACATTAGCAGCATGCAGCAGTTTACTGCCAGCATTAACCCATTCTGACCTGAGATCAGATTCTATAAAATGTCTTCTTATACATCCTGACAGTTTTCTGAAAAAGCTATGTTTCTATGTCAGTGGTTCTTCAATTTAAAAAAGCAGACCTACAAGCTCGTAGCGTGCCACTCGGTGGCGCGCTACGAGCTTGTAGATCTGCTATTTTTCAATAGCTATATAAAGCATAACGTAATGCTATAACACCAAAAGGGGGTTCCCGCCCAGAATGGATTAAATATGCCTTTGAAGAAAAATGTCAAGTTAATCTAGGACCTTGGTTTCCATCTGTGCAGGGTCAAGGTGTGTGTTAATTATTATAACAAGACGTTAAAGTTCAGTTGGTTGCTTGAAGGAGAACGAACTTGCATAATTTATGCAGCCAATAGAGATCGTGATCCCCGTGCGTCGTACATGATTAGGATCACAACCTTTTGGACTTATGATCATCTGAGAACAGCCATGATGAAAACAGTAACGAATACAACTTGAATCCAATCTCCCCCCCGACACGTCTCTATGATCCAGAGGGCATTGGTTTTAAGATCACAACCTTTTGACTATGATCATCTGAGAACACGGTGAGCCAAGTTGAAAACAGTAACGGAGCCAACTTGAAACCAATCTCCCCGACACGTCTAATCCAGAGGGCACTGACTTAATCCATTTTGGGCGAGAACCTCCTTTTGGTGTTAGCATTATGCTATGCTTTAGCTATTGAAAAATAGCAGATCTACAAGAGTGGCGCGCTACGAGCTTGTAGGTCTGCTATTCTTTGAAAAAAACGAATAACGACTGACATAGAAACATAGCTTTTTCAGAAAACTGTCAGGATGTAGAAGACATTTTTTTAGAATCTGATCTCGGGTCAAAATGGCTTAATCATGGAATAATGGCAAAAGTCCACACCGGTGAAATTAGACGACAAAGTTCAGGGCGAAAGCAATAATTGTTTTATGAGACTGCGAGGGTATCAAAGCCTAAAGCACACTGCTTCATTTTAAGAGAATCAAAGGGAATCCGGAAAAGGTTTAACTGATTTGTCCAAATATTGCTATCTATGATTGCAATGACCGTTTCTCTTATATGGTGCGGCTTTCCATTTCTTTAATATTTTATGTGGACAGTGTTGTGAAAAATAATAAAAATCCCCCCCCCCCCCCCCCCCCCCGAAAACAGAATCTCTCCCAACGGGATTCGCTTCCTCAATAAACAACGTGTCTGAAATCTAATCAAAAATGCCCAGCAATAATACAGTACAGAAGGCTATCAATTTGCATCTTTACATGCCCAGACACACATGACCCATACCATGGGCATCCTCTAGGGGCACACTGAGCATTCAGGCACATAGCGCAAAGCTTCCCTGATTAGTTCTGGGAATACCTCAGGAGACACATACACAGTACACACAAGCGTGTGTGTGTGTGTGTGTGTAGGAAAGGAAAGGTACCATGAGCCTTAAACACTCCCATGACTAATTCAAGGCAGTTTCGCGCACGCCACGGGGTGCCGAAAAAGCACTTCTTACCATGCCTATAATTGTAATAAGACATTGGCCACGCCTCCACCTCTTAAAACTGTAATATTATATGTAATATGATTTGACCTATAAAATGGGGCTCTAAACCTGGGTGATTTTCACTTATTGCTTATGTGATTTTCACAGTGGTGGAAAATAACGAAGTACAATTACTTCGTTACTGTACTTAAGTACAAGTTTGGAGAATTTGTACTTTTATTGACTACTTTTCTTTTGCTGTATTTTTACTTTTACTTCGTTACATTTACAAGGAAAAAATCGTACTTTTAATGCGCTATATTTAAAATCGGACACCTCGTTACTCGCTACAAATTAAATAATAAAATCTTATATTTGTCTTACTGGAGGAATGCGCAGTTGAGAATTGAACAGGCGAAATCCCCGGCACTAAAACACACCCTAAACATGCCTTAATATTTAGCGGAAAACCAACCAATAAGTCCCTATCCGACACAAATTAACTAATCTTTCTCAGCCGTCACTGGAGCGCGCATATAGCTACTGCATGATGATCATGCACGCTGACAGACAGCAGACACTGTCCCAACTCCTAACACAAACACTGAGGGAACTTGTTGTTGTACACACATAATGTGCCACGAAAAATAGCTTCCAATAGCTTAGTTGGTTATTATCGCTTCGAGGAGGTACGTGTCCATAATATCGCCACGAACGGCCAACAAAAGACATCTCTCTTCCACAGTGAATGAAGCGCAGTGATGCCTAATTTATTCTTCGCCGTACAAAGTGTTCAGTGCTGAAAATAGCTGATATACAAGCTCACAACTCGTCGCGTCCGGACACGTTGTGAGCTTGTAGATCAGCCAACCCCAGCATGCGGAGATGCAGGCTCTGAGAACGTTCAGAAACTTTTGCCTTCACAATAAAAGCATACAAAAGCCCATATAGAGAAGGAAAAATAATTCGGTGGCATTTCACATTGCAAAAGAGCAATTTTTGTAAAATGTAAAAAATATATAAAAATTAAAGCAAAAAAAGAACGAAAAAGAACTATAATAGTTCATTTTTCAAACGATGAACTTTAGTTCAAAATTTGGAATGATGAACTATGAACGGAACTAGTTCATTTTAAAAATGTTGAACTGTGAACTGAACTATAGTTCCTAAAAAAAAAAGAACTTTCCCAACACGATATATGCTGTTGGGGGTTCTGTATTTTCAGTATTTGTATGCTATTTAATTTTTTGGAATAAAGCCACTTTTGACAGGATGACAATTTTGGAAATTAATTTCTTTGTATTCATTTTGAAAATAATTTTGTATTTTGTACTTTGTACTTGTACTTTGTAATTTTTACTAAGTATAAGTATAAGTACATTTTACGCCGGGTACATTTTTGTACTTAAGTACATTTTATTTTAGGTACTTTTATACTTTTACTTAAGTAACTTTCTTAATGGGCACTTTGTACTTTTACTTAAGTAATTTTCAAGTAGAGAATCAGTACTTCTACTTAAGTAAAATATTTTTGTACTTTTTCCACCACTGGATTTTCATAATGTTCTTGCTGATGTCCGAGGTGGGTGGGTGGGTGGGTGCTTGCTTGGGTTGGCTTCAAGGTTTCGTTATTTTGAGTGACCTTTGGGAAGATGTCCGACTTGGGCTTTTATATTTATGTATAAACTATCTCATTTGTGGAAATTCTTTACTAATAAACATTTGTGTTTTTACTTGATATTTGTATTTTTTTTTCTCCTTCTACACAATTCATGATTATCTTGTTGTGACTGAATACTGTTTCTGTTGCGGTCAAGTCAGTCAGTGGGATTGGATGCATTGTCGTCCTGATTTGGGGTGCAATGTCTTATTATTGCTGCTGTTGGGGCTGTTATCGAGTCAACGCAGCCATGTCAGGATTATGTAAGAGCACTTTGTGCTTCCGTATCTTTACTAGCTTTATGGAGATGGAGATTTCTGTTTCCAGAAGAGTATTTGCTCATGCCTATAACTAGAGATGCTCCGATCACGTTTTTGGGGGCCCGATACCGACCACCGATTTTTATTATTATATATACGTGTATATATATATATATATATATATATATATTCTTTTTTTGTTACTTTACTTATGAAAAAAAACCTGGCAACCCGCGGCCCGCAGTCATTTTCCGCTAACCTGAGCGGGGCTCCCTAGCCTGCTAGAGGGGCTCCCATCATCCCGTGCACCCTCGAGAGACAAATCCCAATAAATCCAGAAGTAGTGTGAATACTTCCACAGCCGAATTATTAAAGGATAACCAATCAGTCTTCTCCGAAAAATCTGTCAATTTTGTCAAACTCAGCACGTGTTGACAGCGCATTGTAAACAGAAACGGAAGCCGTGTGTGTGTGTCACACCAAAAGTGGTGACCTATATAGAATCCTGTACATTAGAATCATCACGCGATCCTCACCCGATACACAGCTGTCATGAATTAATGTTATTGATTGCCTATGCGTTCAAAGTTATATAAGGGTGAAAACCGTGAAATGCACAGGCTCATCTTACATCGCTGCTGGCTGCCACTGCAGGCAACAAGCACACTTCCAAGAAAGTTGTATCAGGGCACACTACTAACAATTTGGATTATAGTTTGCTCACTTTGCTGCTGGTCAAGGACTGGACTGGAGCTCTCTCCCTTTCTCTCTCTCTCCCTTTCTCTCTGTCTCCCTCCCTCGCTGGGGTGAAGACGTGCGTGCTCTCTCTCGCTCTCTCTCTCTCTCCCCCCTCCCTCCCTGGGGTGTGTGTGTGGGGGCGGGGGGGGGGGGGGAGATTAGTTGCGCTGCCTTCGACAGTGCTATACTTCTCCAGTAAGCGGTGCAGAAACGTTACACACCACACTCAAGCTGTAGTTTTATACTAATGACTTTGTAAAAAAAAAAAACAGTGAACTCCCCACACACACACAAACACACACACACACACAACAGCCCCTCCTTTACAAAACAACATCCCTGTCAGCGACATGAAGCGGTCTCGTCTCGTCACGTCAAATGAAGGGAATTAAGGGTCATTATCTTAAATGACACTAATGGCCGGTGGTCGGGGCCCAACGATGACACATTAGAAGCCCATTTGGAACAAGTGCCTAATGTGTTTGAGCAATTAACCTAATATATTTATACTGGCCATAGCTCTAGGGAGGTGGGAGGTTATGTCCACACATGAAGTACAGAGAGAGAGAGAGAGAGAGAGAGAGATTTATGAATCACCAAAGGAAAATGCAGGTATGCTATATAGAAAGATGGCTCATACAGTCAGGTTATATAGTTAAAACGAGGGGGCACAGGTTAAAACTGCAGAGAAGACAAACGTATACTGAATATGCATTAAAAGGGTGTCACTGGGAATAACAACCCTTTGTTATTGTATACATAAATGGTAAATGGTGCATTTATATATAGCGCCTTTATCCAAGGCGCTTTACATAGATTGTGCATTACATTCACCCACACACATTCATACAGCGATGATGACGACGGAAACCAATGCAAGGCACCGACCTATACATCCATCAGGAGCAATTAGGGGTCACTTAAGATAAGGTCTTTATTGTCACTGTAAGAGACATACAAACGAAATTCTGTTTAGTGCAGCACAACATATAACAGTATCGAGAGAGGACGCAAAGACAACGACGAAAAGAGAAAAAAAAGGAAGACTTTTATACGAGCCTTTGGAACGCTCGCCGCCGGCGGCGAGGCCACGTGGTAATACGTGTTGTGTGTGTAATCTAATTTACACGTTCGACTTTAACCCGTTCTGACCTGAGATCAGATTCTTTAAAAAAATATCTTCTATATACATCCTGACAGTTTTCTGAAAAAGCTATGTTTCTATATATATGTCAGTCGTTCTTTGATTTTTTTTAAATAGCAGACCTACAAGCTCGTAGCGCGCCACTCGGTGGCGCGCTATGAGCTTGTAGATCTGCTATTTTTCCAATAGCTAAAGCATAACATGATGCTGACACCAAAAGGGGTTCCCGGTTACTCCGCCCAGAATGGGTTAAAACCTAATCACCATATCTCCGTCCTTGTTCTGCATAATATAATGTAGTGTGACAACAATTGTGTCACACTCCACTCCCCCCCCTCACCCTCCTCCACCTCCTCCTCCTCCTCCTCCTCCTCCTCCTCCCCCTCCTCCCCCTCCTCCTCCTCCTCCTCCTCCTCCTCCCCCTCCTCCTCCTCCTCCTCTTCGTCAGGTCTGAGGTGCTCCATCACATCTCGCTAAAGCTCCACGCGTTCTTCAGTCGTTGCACCCTGCTTTATTTCAGAACTGCTTTGCACTGAAACACTTGACGACTTGGAGGAGTTCTGACAGCGTGAGGACATCTGTTGTGTCGATGTGTTTGCGGTGCAGTTGGTTTCTCTATTAACCAATTTAGCTATTGAAAAATAGCAGATCTACAAGCTCGTAGCGCGCCACTCGGTGGCGCGCTACGAGCTTGTAGGTCTGCTATTTCTGTTTTAATCGAAGAACGACTGACGTAGAAACATTTCCAGAAAACTGTCAGGATGTAGAAGACGTTTTCTTTTAATCTGATCTCAGGTCAGAATGGGATAAGCAGCAGTCTATGGCATGTTGGCTGATCCTCCCCCTGCGTGTACAGTATGTGTTGGAAGAGCTACAGTCGCTAACGGGCCAACAACAGACAGACAGACTGACAGTCAGACAGACAGACGCGCCATATGACAAACGGCACACGTATAATTATGATGGATGTGGGCGTTGGCACGCCCGTCGCCCGTCGTGTTTGATGCATATGCGTCGTTACTCAGGAGAGAACGTCAAACGTGTGACACGATACTCATAATCTTGGACGAGACTCTCACACTTTTGTACTTTCTTGGCTAGCTGACCATCAGAACACATGCTGTGTTTCTGGAGAGGCAGAGAGCGGTCAGGCCAAGGGGCCAGCTATAGGCACTCCAATGTTGAAGCGCTGGTCCCTAGTGGTAAGAGGAAGGACTGCAGGCGGACCCGTGGATTCTTGACGAGGAAACCCCGTGCAACCGAGCGCTCAATGTTAAAGCCCAGCTGCACTTCCGCACTTCTTGACTTCCGGACACCAAATTTTGGTGTCCAAATGCTGATATCAGCGAAAAGATGCGGAAATAGACGGTACTTCCGGCAGCCTTCCGGGTGCTTCAAAACGCCACTGAGCAACTTCCACTGACATGAATAGCGGAGGGGGCGGAGCTTCGCGCCAGTTTAGTCTCTATCCTTTTAATACTCTATGGGTCAGGCCTTTGCTTTTACTGACATGTAAGGAAAGCTAAGAGGGAAAGGAAGGCGTAGGAGGAGCACTTTGTAAAGCCACTTATCAGCAACACCACCAGAAACAGACCTCTCTGTCTGTACCTTTGTGCCATTCGAAAATAGCCTAATCTTGAGGTTTGCGCTGTGACGCGTTGTGAGCTTGTAGATTGGCTATGTTCCACGCTATTTGAAACCACATCTACGAAACTCACAATGCATGTTGTATAGAGCAGCCATTAAAGGAGAGACACACACACACACACACACACACACGTGTCGTGTACACACATGCACATGCACACACAAGCACACACAAAAGAAAAAGAAGAAAAAAAAATACAATTTCTCAACTTCAGCGGTGAAGACGGGTCATCCGTCTCCCTGCTCGGGGGCCAAGAGAATATGATAACATCTGTCAGGACATTGTGGCACATCTCCAAAGACTCGCTCTGCGCACACATAACCACCAACCGGGTGGGTGTGTAAAACGGAGGGACAGAAAAGAGAAAAATATCATATGCCGATTAGAATCAGACTGACACATGCATATACCGCTTACCGGCGTGCACCTACACACACACACACACACGTGTGATCGTTCATGCATGTGTGTGTGTGTGTGTGTGTGTGTGTGTGTGTGTGCACGTGTGTGTGTTTACGTGTGTACTTGTGTACGTGTGTGTGTGTGTGCACGCGTGTGCGCGTTATATATTCAGTAGTTGAAAAAATACTCCAATATTTTAGTTAAGTTACATCAATACTGTAATTTATAAATACTCCGCTATATACGAGTAACAGTCCGTAATGCAGTCAGAGCTGAAGGGGAAGTGGTTCATGTATGTTTTGTCATAATGAGTGAAATCTACAAAGTAACTACAGTAACTAACAGCGTTCAAATAAATGTTGTGCAGTTTAAAAGTACAATATTTGCCTCTGAAGATGTATAGCAGAGTAGAAGTATAAAAGTACTGGAAATTGGAAGTACGGTAAAGTAAAGTACAAAACCTCACAATTGCACTCAAGTACAGTACTTAATACTTAATAAATGCACTTATAGTTACTTTCCAACGCTGGTTATGTGCCCCGACTCTTCAACAGCCTCGTACGGTATACGGCATTCGGAGATAGAAAGATAAGCAGGCCTATTGAATTAAACATGATCTCTCCCTCAACTGCTGCTCCGCCAGATGTTTCTCAGAGAGAAATCGATGCGCTGCCAAGATCGATAAATTGAAGCCAAAGCAGATCACGGGGGAAGGAAGGAAAGGAAGAAGATGGCCTTCCGTGTCTCCCTGTGATCCTTGAAACAAATCAACGGGTGAATGCGTCAAACGCCATGCATGCGTCGTGACATCTGCCCGTCAATCCGTCGATGTTGTGGATGTTTGATGGAAGACGCCTGAAGTGATAATGGCTTTGCACCTATAGGGGAGCTATAACCCATTTAGACCAGAGATCAGATTTCTGAAAAAGCTGTTTTTTAAGTCAGTCGTTCTTCGATTTTTCAAAAATAGCAGACCTACTACTAGCTCGTAGCGCGACACTCAGTGGCGCGCTATGAGCTTGTAGATCTGCTATTTTTCAATAGCTAAAGCATAACATAATGCCATCGCCAAAATGGGTTCCTGCCCCAAAATGGGTTAACCCATTTAGACCATAGATCAGATTCTACAGATGTCTTCTAAAATCTAAATCATGACAATTTTCAGAAAAACTGTCATGTTTTTGATAATGTCAGTGGTTCTCAAACCATTTCATGTCAAGGAGCTCCACAATTACCTATAATATTAGCCGCATTAGGCCGCATCTCAAAATATGTTCCATGGGGAGATAAAAACGTTCACCACGTGAAAGAATATAACATCCAAAGATGTGCATCACGTTTTCACGTAAGAAATAAATAAATAGCAGATCTACAAGGTTGTAGAGTGGGCACTCGGTGCCGCACTATGAGCTTGTAGATCTGCAATCTTTCAACAGATAAAGTTTAAAATCACGGTTAAAACAGTTTAAGTGCCATAAACGTTAAGACGAGCTGAATCCAATTAATCACAGATTGCCATGGACAATAAGACAAGTTTTTTTTGTACAGGTGATGACATGCACATTACATGCATAATAGAATTACATTTTCTTTCTTTTTTTTTTATAATGGGCGAATTGGCAACCAAAGCCTAAACTGGTGACCACCAGGTGGCGCTGAAAGAGCGGTTCAAAGCTACAAGGTGACACAGATGCGACCTCAGGTGTAAAAGGGTTAATTAATGACGGCCATATGTTCCGGAACCAACAGATGTCCATCTAACCTCCTATCAAAGTGCCGTGGACCCACTGCATGGTACCAGCACCGCCAAACGGGCTCCTCTCTTAACCCATTTGGACCTGAGCTCCATTCTACAAAATGTCTGACAGTTTTCTGAAAAACCTCATGTTTCTATATCAAGTGGTTCTCAATATTTCATGTCAAGGACGCCCAAAAATATATGTAATTGGCCATATGAACACTCATCTTTACTTCGTCTAATAACCTAAAACATGGACCTCGGTTGAAGAAACTACAGTTGTCCCAAAAATAGCACTCATTGGTGTGCATGGCTGGTTCCCATCTAAATATGATTTATATTTGTGCACGTGCAAGTGTTTTTGAATATCTGCCCACATGTATCTCGATGTGTACATGACATGTGTATATTTACAGTGTGCACACGTTTGTGTGAAAGTCTTGATATGCAAAGTGCCATGTGTCAGTGTGCGTGGAATGTGTGAACATATCGAGGTGGTGTTTGAGGGGTGTGAGTGTGCGTGGGTGCGCGTGTGCACGTGCATGTGCATGTGCGCATGTGCATGTGCGCACGCGTGTGTGCGGGGTTGCCTCTCTGCAATGAGTTAAAGTATTTTTATTTAATTTTTTTGACAGGAGAGACAACAGACACACGACAGATACAGGACAAAACAACAACAACAACAACAGTACTAGACATTCATGTATAAAATATAAAAGTCTGAAATACTGAGTTTCAACAGATCAACTGACGGATATAATTGAGCCAAAACATTATACCGTATTGTCCTTCGAATATAAGCCGACTCTGATTATAAGACGAGCCCCAATTATTCAAGACTAATTTGTGGAAAATAACATTTTGAATGTCAAAAAGAAGCCTAAAAAAGAAGCAGTTCGCAATCAAACCATCCACTACATTATATCCCTGAAGGTTTCCGAGCTAAAATATGAACTATATATATATTTATATATAAAAATAATCAAGGTCCCCGGGGGAAACTAATGCAACAGATTTGAATATGCACATGGAATGAATTCATATTCTTCCAGTGTGTGGGTTTTTTTGAGGGGCGCTTATAGCTAGTTTTATGAGCCTATGTATTCAGATCGCATTTATATCACTTACTGTGAGAGTAAGTGACCCTCACACTTAACCTTGAATGCAAAACTGTACGAAAGCATGACAATATTATGTAAATATATATACCGTATATATACGGTATATGTAACTTTCCTCTGGATTCCCTGATGAAGGCTTACCCGCTCAAACGTTGGATTCATATTCCTTAACCTCCTTATGGCTATTGACGTAATTGACGTAATGAATCAAAAAAGCCGACATAAATGACGTAAACGTTTCATTCCCTATAATCGGGGGCTTAACCCATTCTGGGCGGGAACCAATTTTGGTCTTAGCACTATGTTATGCTTTAGCTATTGAAAAATAGCAGATCTACAAGCTCATAGCACGCCACCGAGTGGCGCCCCACGAGCTTGTAGGTCTGCTATTTTTGAAAAATCCTAGAACGACTGACCTGGAAACATAGCTTTTTCAGAAAACTGTCATTTTCAAACAGACATTGTTAGAATCTGATCTCAGGTCAGAATGGGTTAATGTAGCCACCTTTAGCTCGTTTGGCTTAACGGCCGAATACCTAAAACCAGCCGAAATCCGCTCTTGCACGCACGTGCGCGGTCTTTATGTGCATCGCTGCGTAAAATGCGATATATGGGGCCTAATTTGACTTAGTTATTAAAATAAACGATGGTCGCTTAGCATCCCGGACATCTGACTGTGTAACACAGTGGGGAAAACTAGCAGATGTTGTGATCACGTGGACAGGAAGTGACATCGCCAGATTCGCTCTATTTGGTCAAAATCGGCATAATGATGAAGTTACCGCCACCATCAGGACTGGGTATAATACTATAGGATTGCCGTGTCAGAATGAGATATAGTGTGTATGTCACAGATTTTTCTATTGGCATTAAAATGACGAATTAAATGTATGAATAGTGCAGGTAGAAGGCACAATCCACTTAACCCATTTTGGGGCGGGAACCCCTTTTGGTGTTCGCATTATGTTATGCTTTAGCTATTGAAAAATAGCAGATCTACAAGCTCATGAGCTATGAGCTTGTAGGTCTGCTATTTTTGAAAAATCGAAGAACGACTATTGGGACATAGCTTTTTCAGAAAACTGTCCCTCTGTAATGTATTTTTGTTGTCATTGATGGTTTATGTGTGGCTGTAGCTGGGGTGAAAGCCCAAGACACATTTCCCTTGTGGACAATAAAGCTTACCTTGACCTTGACCTTGATGTAGAAGACATTTTTAGAATCTGATCTCAGGTCAGAATGGGTTAATTAGGGTGGCCATAAGAGGGTTTTAACCTTCTGCATCCTAATAAAGTATTGGCACTCTCAGAGTGCTCTGGCTGTTGGCGTGTGCGGTTGGCGTGTGCGGTTGGCGTGTGCTGTTGGCGTGTGCGGTTGGCGTGTGCTGTTGGCGTGTGCGGTCCACTTTCTCCCTCGTCCCTTTCCTCTCCTAACACGGAATGTAACCCTTTCTTCCTGTGCAGGTGCTGACCTTGTCGAGCTAATGGAGCCGACGCCTGCTTGCTCAGGGGATGAATTGAATCTTTGACACAATCCAAAATAATGTCTCAATGGGGTGCATACTTAGTTTAGACTATAGTCATTGGTTAGACATGGGTTAAGGTTAGGTTTAGGTGTGCTGCCCCCGTGGGAGGTTATAGGTTTAGACTAGTCATTGGTTAGACATGGGTTAAGGTTAGGTTTAGGTGTGCTGCCCCGTGGGAGGTTAGGTTTAGACTAGTCATTGGTTAGACATGGGTTAAGGTTAGGTTTAGGTGTGCTGCCCCGTGGGAGGTTAGGTTTAGACTAGTCATTGGTTAGACATGGGTTAAGGTTAGGTTTAGGTGTGCTGCCCCCGTGGGAGGTTAGGTTTAGACTAGTCATTGGTTAGACATGGGTTAAGGTTAGGTTTAGGTGTGCTGCCCCGTGGGAGGTTAGGTTTAGACTAGTCATTGGTTAGACATGGGTTAAGGTTAGGTTTAGGTGTGCTGCCCCCGTGGGAGGTTAGGTTTAGGGTGAGGGTTTGAGATAGGTTGTAGTTGTAGGACTAATGACTGGTCTAACCCATGACTAGTCTAAACCAAAAACTGTCCAAACTAAGTACTGCACCCGTCTCAATAGATGAGCGGGGAGACAAAAAATACAACCACCCCAATTGTATGAGTTATTGTGAGTACTATTAAGATACTCTACCGTACAGGCTGGACAAAATTACATTTAAGCATAAACAGTTATGGCTTCAGTATATTAAATATTGTGAATATGTTGCGTGAGTGGAATATTTGTCCACGGGATAGACACATGCAGACAAATGGATGTACTGGCGAATGGCCAACACCTTGTGTTGAATTTAAATCATTTCTTCATCCGACCAACCCCCTCACTCCTGTACTGTGTCTCAGTGGTTCCACAACTTTTTCATGTCAAGGACCCCCGTCAAATTGACATTAATTATCCTGCGGAACCCCATTTTAAAAGACATGCCAGGGACCCCCATGAGACAAGATTTTACGGCTCTAGCAGTGATTCTCAAGCCGTTTAATTTCAAGGACCCCCAGTTTGACATGCATTAGTCGACTCATACATTGGGAGGTGAATCTTTACATTGGTTAATTCACTCATACATTGGGAGGTGAATCTTTACATTGGGTTCATTCACTCATACATTGAGAGGTGAATCTTTACATTGGTTCATTCACTCATACATTGGGAGGTGAATCTTTACATTGGTTCATTCACTCATACATTGGGAGGTGAAGTGGCAAACAGCTCATTGGAGGTAATGTAATAATTGAGAGGCAGCGGTGGCCGAACGGTTTGCGGAGCGGTCTTGATATCGGATGGTCGCTAGTTCGTATCCCCGGACCGGCACGTTAAAATTACCACCGCTGAAGTGCCCTTGGACAAGGCATTGAACCTCTACCTGGCTGTAAACAAGTTCTTAGCGCTTTGTCCAGTTACCCTGGGTAAACATAGTACCTTTCCTTTCCTTTTTATGTAGGGTTCAGTGTCTTGCCCAAGGACACTTGGACAGGGGTAGCCGGGATTCGAACCGCCGACCCAGGGATCTTTGGACGACCTGCTCTACCTCCTGAGCCACAGCCACCCCTGGAACTCCCTCAAGGACCCCTGGGGGTCCCCAGACCCCACTGCTGTATGTCTCACCCCTCTCTCTGCTGGCTGCTATCACAGCACCGTGTCTGGGGTGAGGAGAGGCGAGCGGTAGAGAGTTTACCTCTAAACAGAGCACCGTGTCTGGGGTGAGGAGAGGCGAGCAGTGGAGAGTTTACCTCTAAACAGAGCACCGTGTATGGGGTGAGGAGAGGCGAGCGGTAGAGAGAGTTTACCTCCAAACAGAGCACCGTGTCTGGGGTGAGGAGAGGCGAGCGGTAGAGAGTTTACCTCTAAACAGAGCACCGTGTCTGGGGTGAGGAGAGGCGAGCAGTAGAGAGAGTTTACCTCTAAACAGAGCACCGTGTCATCCTGACAAAGTGAGCGGTGTAGCACAGGCATAATTACCGACCAGGGCCAACATTCATCCGCTAACATCTCCACCAAACTGGCGGCTGGGTTTGCAAAATTGCCCAACTAGCAGGAAGGATGGCCCCGCTCACGGTGAGGAAAGCGAAGGAAAATGAAGAATAGGGTAAATGCGGGGGGGAAGATAGGTTACTGTGGAGACGGTACGGAAAGCCATTACCGGAGCCGCGGAGTCTGCTTGAGGAGAAATGAAATATGGATATGCTCAGGTAGAGGCCCCAGCGCAGAGCTCTTAAGCCTTTCTGGGCGGGAACCCCTTTTGGTGTTTTAAACATTATGTTGTAATTTAGCTAATGAAAAATAGCAGATCTACAAGCTCGTAGCGCTCCACCGAGTGGCGCGCTACGAGCTTGTAGGTCTGCTATTTTTTTTTTATCGTGAAATGTGCCTCAAATTTGGAATATTCTTTTTCAGAACGAACGTTTTTAACTAAAATCTTTGCTTCTGGAGAGTCCCTGACTGGAACAACGTATTTTCAGATGGGGGGGGGTCGGTGGCCAATTACAGATCATTTTCGGGGTCCTTGACATGAAATATTGAGTGATATATAGGCCTAGAAACATGAGGTATTTCAGAGAACTGTCAGGATTTAGAAGACATTTTTTTCAGGACTAAATGGGTTAAGCCCTCCAACTCTGGGCAACTAGAGAGAAATATATCACGCCTCAGACTCTCACCAGCCAGGCTTCGCTGTAGGGTAAAGCACGCTGAATTTAGTGAATTACTTATTGTTCCACCCTCTGGGCTCTCCTCTCCTCTCCTCTCCTCTCCTCTCCTCTCCTCTCCTCTCCTCTCCTCTCCTCTCCTCTCCTCTCCTCCCCTCCCCTCCCTTCCCCTCTCCTCTCCTCTCCTCTGGATACACCCCGATAATGCAACATGATAAAACGGGATGCTTCCTTGTTGTATTTTTAGGATAAACGGTATAGATTCATTAATTCATTTTTTTTCGGGAGGTCAGCAGAATTTCATGTTATAAGGGTGTTAGTTTGGAGTGCAATAGGTGAGAAAAATAAGTTCTAAAATACATGTGGTACAATGCACGGTGCAAGAGCACATTGCCACCACAACGCCGTTCTAACACACCAATTTACTGACAATTTACTTATTTCTACTCCCAAACAAAATGGTGATAAATAACAGTTAACGTTAGCTATTTCATGTTGAGGTCGGAGGAATTAAATTCGAAGGACCTCAAAGGAAAACTAAACCAGGGACCACAATGGGGTTCGGAAAGAGAGGCACGACGAGTGAGTTAAAAGTACCAAAAGTATTCATTATGAAGAATTATAATAATTATGTCCCATTTCAAGTTTTCAAATGTATTCAAGTCTTTGGAAAATAGCAGATCTACGCAAGCTCACAATGAGTCACATCGGGCCAAACAAAGAATTAGAAAAAAAAACATTATTCTATGTAATTATTTGTTTGGTCCAAAATATTGTGTGTCGTCATGATTTGTCACGAATCGAGTTGGCTTCGTACGACGCTTAAAAAGGTCTTTAAATAAATACTTTTTGAAATGTCTATGAGGAAAAAATGCATTGGGATTAATTTCCTGGGCCTGGCGTCGTCATGAAAGGGGGCGGGACTGCGACGCTCTATAGGGGAACCCCTTCTAATAGACATGCTTCTGTCTGCTGCTGAAAAGACCTCAGAATGGTCGTTAGTTTGAGAAACCCGTGTTTCCCGTCTGGGGATCCCTCTACTGTACCCTCTACTGTAATCACCATATATACAGTTAATATGTGCGTGTGTGTTTGTGTGTGTTAGGTTGCGCACAGGTGGTGAAAAACAACCATGCTCTTTTCGTGCTCATACCCAGCCACCCAGCCACCCACCCACACACACACACACACACACACACACACACACACACACATAGTCACTTAAGGAAGTGGCTGCACCACTTAATTTTTTTTTAACTTATGACCATGTTCATGAATCATAATTCACCAAACATGTGGCCACAGCCACAATCTGTCACTGCACAGTCCTACAGGCTCAGCCTCTGGCCTGTCCTGCCAAATGAGAGGATGCGAGAATAAATCCCCCATGAATCCAGACAGTTAAAACTAGCAGGTATAACAGTGTATGCTTTCCTTCTGACAGAGTCAGACTGGTGACCTGCCACGGTCATCTCATTAGAAACAGAGCTATATAGTGGCTTGGGTCAAAAGAGGGGGTGTGGGAGAGAAAGGAGAAAATGTGAAGAAATCTAGCTTAAGTGGATGGAAAAGTGAGGAGAAAGATGGAGCCACGTGTGTCACTTAAGAGACGTGGGGGCTCAGAGCATGAGGGACGAGGCGGGGAGGGGGCTCAGCGCGGGGGACGAGGCGGGGAGGGGGCTCAGCGCGGGGGACGAGGCGGGGAGGGGGCTCAGAGCGGGGACGAGACGGGGAGGACAAAAGGACAGGGAACCCAGGATGACTGACTGATCCCCAGGAGGGAGAAAAGGAGGCTCAGTGTCACCTCTCCACGCATCACGGCTGTCTGGTCTGGCTGCTCACCGTCTTACTAAAGCAGGTCAGCACCACCACCAGGCTCTTTAAGACCCCGGAAGAGTCACTCAACTTATTTTTTTTTGGTCCATCTCTGACTGACACATCTATTTGACATCTATTTTTATATTTAAGGGTTCCAAGAAGATATTATATGAATTGGGGACCCATGGTTCACAACTTAAACGACCTCCCTGTCCTAACACAAAGACCTTCTTCTAAAATACTAATGCTTTCTTCTAAAAGACACTTGATCAATTACCCCAATTTTTAATGGATTGTCATTCTTAGTGTTTATTTTTTTTTTACTTGTAATGACTTGAATGTTATTGCATTTTGAATGTATTTTTGCTAGACTGTACATGATTTTATTGTGTTAGTAAGTATAGTATAGTTCGCACTCTTTCAAGATTTCTCGAGAAAAGTTCCAAAATAGCAGACGTACTGCTATTCTTGGAATGGCCAACGCCATTCAAAACCGCTCTCACTACGGACGGCTGCAATTCTAAACTGCTGCATGTAAAAAAGGTCTGTGCATGTCTTTTCCACTTTTTAACTGTATATAATTATGATTTCCTTTTTCACAGAAGTGTACATTTGCATGTCATTAAATGTTCTGATGAATTGAAAATGGAGGACTCTCATGTAAACAACCATTTGTGCTTTTTTCTGGTTCTATCCTCAAAGTAACACTATTTGTATGGACCTGTACTTTCGTTTGAAATGTAGGCCATATACTCATTATGGATTCTGTGAAATGCAAATTTCAATCAATCAATCAAAATTACACATCATATCAGACTGGGGGTCCTTGATGTCTTCAAAATCCTGACAGTTTTCTGAAAAACCTTATATTTCTGTATCGGTGGTGCTCAATATTTCTTGTCAAGGACCTCAAAAATTATATGTATTATAATTCTCCTCCATGGATGATGGGGCCCATAATCACATTCATAACTGAATTATCTAATAACGCTTCCGGCAGTCACACACATCAGACAGACGACTCTTCATCAGAGATGTGCTTATGCATGACCCATAATGTGGGAAATGTAATAACGTTAAATGTGTAGGATAGTGTAATGTGTGCGCCATATAATCTGAGCCATTTACTTGACAATTAGGCCTCTGTCCAAGTGGATTCCACATTAAACCATTATGCACGGGAAGCCCTTTTGGTGTTAGCATTATGTTATGCTTTAGCTATTGGAAAATAGCAGATCTACAAGCTCATAGCGGGCCACTCAGTGGCGCGCTATGAGCTTGTAGATCTGCTATTTTTGAAAAATCGACATTTTTAGAATCTGATCTCAGGTCAGAATGGGTTAAAGTGATGATAACACTCTGGTTACAAGTCATCCATCCTCTCTCTCTCCCTCCCTCTCTCTCTCCCTCCCTCCCTCTCCCCATCTCCCTCCCTCTCTCCCCCTCTCCCTCCATCCTCCCTCTCTCCCCCTCTCCCTCCATCCTCCCTCCCTCCCTCCATCCTCCCTCCCTCCATCCTCTCTCCCTTCCTCCCTCTCTCTCTCTCTCCCTCTCCCTCCCTCTCTCTCGGGACCCCGAGGCTACGTGGCACACAGGGAGATGTTCACTGCCAAAGCTAAATGAAGAGACCAATACAATACTCGTCTAGACTCATTCACCCTACAGGAGAACGGAATGGAACTGAGGTTATAGATATAGTTGTTGTGTATGCTTTTTTTTTTTGAGTGGTGCAACCACTCCTACAACCAGCAATGTCCGTGCGTATGCCTGACTGTGTATCTGAGCCTGTGTTCATGAGCACGAGTATATGACTCATTCATACCAGTAGGGGGCGCCAGAAACAGAGAGAGGTGCTGCTCGGTTGCCTGCTAATGACAGAGAGAGAGAGAGAGAGAGAGAGAGAGAGAGAGAGAGAGAGAGAGAGAGAGAGAGCCGGTGTGATTTGTTTATCTTCCAAGAACGTGGGGAATCAGAAAGTGGATGATGAATTATTTTGGAAGGAAATTGACTTTGTCTAATTATTGTATATATATATATATATATATATATATATATATATATATATATATATATATCATTGTCCTGTCGAATGCTGCTGTTATGCACCAGCTAATGGAGATCCTAATAAAACTCTAAACTCTAATCGCCAATATTAAAACCCATAGGCTAGAAGAGGAAAGATGCCTCGTGCTGCTGTAAGACTGGCATCACGTACAGTACAGTACTGGGAGGTACAGTACAGTACAGTACTGTACCTCCCAGTACAGGGGTAGGCAACCTGAGGCTCTTATAGGCCCTCTCCCAGTTGCTACGGCAAATAAATATGAAAAGGAATAAGAGTTTTTTTTTGTTTTTTTTTAATGTTTTTACATTGAATCATAATTTATTATTGAATGTGTAGTAGGCTTAAAGTTATTCTTTCATTTTGATATCGCAAAACAATGTTGCCTATATATACACACCAGATAAAAATAAGAATCAAATTGAATGAATGAAGGAAAATAGAAGAATGTATTCATGATAAGATTTATTTTTTTCACCACCAATGCTGCTGGCTTACTGGTACAGTATACACTTGATATGCTTTGAGAAATTAGCAAACAATAAAATGTAATATTGAAAGACCAGAGAAATCCCAAATAATTAAAAGTTTGCTTTATTAAAGCTAACATGTTGCAGCTCCGGTAATATAATACAGGTTTCATAATGTTACATTCTAGAATCCAGGGAGTGACTGTGTGATTATAAATCACTACTATTGAAGATACAACACTAATATTTGGATTACAAAATGCCGTTGTACTTTAGCCCTTTTAAATACCGGCTTTATATGGCATGTCAAAGGTCTGATGTGAAACTGCAGAAAAAGAGATACTTTTTACTTTTGGTACTTGAGTATATTTTGATTCGAATGCTTTTGTATACTCAAGTATATTTTTTAATACCAGACTTTTTAATCGTTACAGACTCCCAAGAGAATTTTCCTAAATTGTGGTATTGATATTTTTTTACTTAAGTAAAGAAAATGTGAGTTGGCTATACTTCTTCCACCACTGCTATGGGTCTCGCCCTTTTTAGCCAGTGACCCCCCCCCCCCCCCCCTGAACTGGGGACCCTGCACCACCCTGGCAAGCACATGGAGTTGTAGGCATTTAGTTCCACTCGGTTCCACAAATAAACATTGTGAATAATGGTCTCTCTTTCTTATTCTTTCTCTCTCAATCTCTCTTTCTTTCTTTTTTTCTTTCTTTCTTTCGGTAGGTGTTGTAAAGTAATGGGAGCTGATGGTAGGTGTTGTTGCAAGTACTGGGAGATGATGCTACCCTAGGAGGCAGCGGTGGCCGAACGGTTTGCGGAGCGGTCTTGATATCGGAAGGTCGCTAGTTCGTATACCCGGACCGGCACGTTAAACTTACCACCGCTGAAGTGCCCTTGGACACCTACCGTACCATGAAATGTTCTATGAGCAGGGCCTGGCTGTAAACAAGTTATTGAGCTTTAGTCCAGTTAAGGGCAGTCCATACTCTCTCCGACCACCGAACTTTTCTTCGGAAAGATCAGACTTTGATGGACTCCTCGGGGTTTAGCGTATTGGGAGATGGGGATGGACTCCCGTTACTCCTTACTTCCGTACGGTTGTCCTCGGCGTGTGGATCCCGGCAGCGTCCAGCTCCACTCTGGACGCTCTTCACAAAGTCGGGGATCCCGGCAGCGTCCAGCGCGGCACGGTACTCCGACAACGCACTCTGGACGCTCTTCACAAAGTCCTCGGACAGCGGGAAGAGGGGGAAACCGACGTCCGGGAAGTCGCTGCTGCGCAGCGGCGGACGGAAAAAATGGAAGTAACCTCCTCCGGGTCCTTTTTTGCACGCCTTCTTGTGGAGCTCCAGCCAGTGGTCCAGACGGCGCGCGAGCCTCCGGCCGCTGGCGGAGAAGTGCTGCCGGATCTCCCGGCCGAAGACCTTATTGACGGGGGCGGCCCGCAGGAGGCGGGTCATGGACTGGACCGTCCCGATCAGGGCGGTCTCGTTGTAGGAGCGGCTGTTCCGCCGGCCCGTCGGCGTGCCTCGTTGGCCCTCGCGGCCCGGCTCGTTGTAGTAGGGCTCTTCCACGAGGATCAGCCCCTGTATGGAGATCAGAACCTGCATGAGGTTGGACCTGGTGGTCCATCTCTGGGTGCCGCGGCCGTCCCAGGTGCCCAGCAGACTGACGCAGACCGTGCCGTCGTCGTAGAGGTTGGGGTTGAGGCGCCCGCTGCACTGGGACAGGTAGCGGAGGAGAGGCGGAGCCGCGGGGTAGGTGGCGGGCAGCCGGATGTCGAACAGGAACAGGCCGTCCTCGTAGGGCGTGCGGCTCGGACCTCGGACGAGAGCGGAGAATATGTCCATGCGGTCTTCGAAGGTTCTGACTGCGATGCCTTCGGGCAGAGAGGTGGACAACAGAGCCATCTCCTTCCTCACCGTCTTCAGGAACTCGGGCCCCCCCGCCAGCCGGTTCGCTGTCCTCTTCAACAGAGTGTGCGTGGCCGGGGCACACTTCAGCACGGACATGCTCGCGAAGGAGGCGACTCCTCCGGTGGTGGTGGGCGCTTTCTCAGGTGCACGTCGACGCTCCGACGACGCGGAGATTGGTGGCGTTTCTCCTCCGGCCTTTTGCACTTTCTTCTTCTTCTCCGCAGGTTCGACAGAGAAGAACACGGCCCACAGTTTCTCCACCGCCATGTTCTTCAGATTCTCCAGGGCGTTCAGTATCTTCGTGGCCACACCGCCGCCCTCCTCTGTGGAAGAAAGGGCCAAGGTCGACGCATGTGATCCCATTCTAGGAGGCGTGGCTGCTGCTGCTAAAGCCTCTGCTGTTGTCGGCTGGAAAACGGAGCTAGTTTAGTTGTAGGTCAGGGTCTGAACTAAGTACTCTGGAGGCCGGTCTCGCCAAGTCTGATGTCATCGACGCGACATCGCTCCGTACTTGGAGGCAGGGCATTAACTAAAAAAAAATCACACTTATGTGAAGTGAGGGGCGGCCCCCTTTTTAGCTGACATTTAAAATTAGTGTGGTTTTTGCCGATAGGCAAACAGACTATTGTTATTGGTCTTTTTTTTAATGGGCGCTAGCCCCTCCTATGCCCTGCTTTGTGTGTTGCACAAGTGTGATTTTTTTTTTATTGGACTACGATTACACGCCCTACCAAATCGAAGGCACCTTTTTGCCCTCGTATGATTGGACAATATACGGTGACATCACAATATGTGAACTATAGGCTACAGACTATAATTGCCCTCATATGATTGGACAATAATGTATACGGTGACATCACAATATGTGTATATGTCATGCCCTCTTCTGATTGGATAACACACAGACGTCATTATTTGTCTGGCCATATAGGGTGCACATTTCAAATTGTGCTATACTGTCACATCTACTACAGATACTATTAACAAGCAGTGAAATGTCCCTTTGAGAAGACGGTGAAAACCATCACACAATGTTCTAAATGTAAGCAGCAAAAATTGAAGGTCTACACGAACCATCCCAATGCATTGTGGGCCTGTAGATCCCGTGAGAACGCTGTGTCAGGTGTTTGCCTGCCTGCGTGCGTGCGTGCGTGCGTGCGTGCGTGCGTGCGTGCGCGATAGCCGGAGGGCCTCAGACTGTCTTTAGTGTTTGCCTTAACCCATACTGGGCGGGAACCCCTTTTGGTGTTTTAAACATTATGTTATGCTTTGGCTATTGAAAAATAGCAGATCTACAAGCTCATAGCGCGCCACCGAATATATATTTCAGAGAGAGAGATTTTAAACAAAAATGTGGCTTCTGGGGGGGTCCCTGGAACTACATATTTTGAGATGGGGGGGTCCGTGGCCCAATAGAGATCATTCTGGGGGTCCTTGACATGAAAAAGGTTGAGCACCACTGACATAGAAACATGGGTTTTTTCAGAAAAGAATTTGAAGCCTTTTTTTTATTCGACCTCAGTCCAAAAAAACCCTTTTGGTGTTTTAAACATTATGTTATAATTTAGCTATTGAAAAATAGCAGATCTACAAGCTCATAGCGCGCCACCGAGTGGCGCGCTACGAGCTTGTAGGTCTGCTATTTTTTTTTTAAATCATGAAAATGTGGCGCAAATCTTTGAATATATATTCTTTCAGAGCGAATGTTTTTAACTCGGGTCAGAATGGGTTAAGACTCTCTGAAGGCAGGCCATCCGTGGGGCGCCATAAATTACACAGGTAGCCAAACTCGCACACGAGGAGGACGAGGAGAACACATCGCTATTCCTGGTGTCTGACTGTCTGTTTGTCCAGCTCCTATCGGCCCTTCCCACGGGCCTGCTGTGAGCCTGCATACAGATCACGGCTTCATTCTGCCTTGATCTGACGCTATAGCCTCACGGAAAAGGAAGAAAAAGGATTAAAAAAAAAAAACTGTGGGCAGCGATATAGTTCTCTATACTCAGAGAAATCCATCACCACAAGAAGCCCTGAGGAAGACTGCAGAATGGGCTGTGGTGTGGCGCCGCCCTGCAGGAAGACTGCAGAATGGGCTGTGGTGTGGCGCCTTGGACTTGTTGCGTCCGGGTGTCTTTTGTCTGTTTTTGCAGAGAGATATACTTTGGACATGGATGGGAAAATGGCCCTCATTGCTTAGAGTCGTATAGACCGTACTTTATCTGCAGTTATAGGAGGGATGGCACCATGCCAATGTTTCATTGCCGATGCCACAACCTGGAGTATAGGCTATGTCTGCCAATACATGATAACCCAATACCATGCTTTATTTTCTCTCTGGTGTACTGTAGTTCACCCCCAAAATGTATTTATGTTCTATCAATTATGCACCCCCGCATGAATCCTTCGGTTCATGGAGATTTTGTGTTAGTTTTTTTGTCACGTTCCCAAGTAATTTTTGCAAAAAATTATAATAAATTATGATTTTTCTAAGGATTTCCACAACGTCTCAAAACATCTCATTGAGAGTCGAAAAGAAAGTCCCTAAAAATAGAAAACATGCATGTTTAAGAAATAGCAAATCCACAATCTCACAACACATCACTGTGCACCGCATTGTGAGCTTATAGATCTGTTATTTTTTGTCCTGCAGGCAAACTTCTCTTTTGGTTCTTGAGCATTATGTTATAAAATTAGCAGATCTACGAGCTTGTAGATCTGCTATTTTTCAATAGCTAAAGTATAAATGGGTTAATTCAAGGCCCATATAAAGAAACCATGGTGAAACTGTATAGAAATGGTACTGGGATGGTAGAACATTGAGAAACGCGTACAGCTGCTCCGAAAGGAAAGTTAATGGCTTTAGGTCTATAGCTTTATAGGTCCCCAAAAACCCATGAATGCCCAACGAGTAACGATACAAAAAAAAAAAAGTGGTCAGCGCCTAGAACAAAATCCCTGTTCGCACCAGAACAGTCTCTCACTTCTCCTCCTCTGTCGGAACATTCAAAATGTCACCTCCCTCTAGAAGCTCCGTCTAAGCTGCAGCCGTTGGAGTTACCATGGAAACCGTTCACTTGCTGCCGTCAGCCTCTCTCTCTCCCCCCCCCCCCCCCCCCCCCCACTTGTGGAACTTGAAACGACATAATGCTACCGAATTCTCCTACCAATTAACATGACTTCCTTTTTATTCATTCAGGAAGACGCGAGTGTCAGTGATATAGCCTGCTTTTTACACGGTCGGTCGCTCCACCCCAACTCCCAACTGAGGAAACGAAGGAAGCGTTCACAGTTCACACCGTCGTCCGCAGCGGAGGTCTCGGAGGGTTCGAATCCACCGGGGTGCAAAGCTGCTTTGTCTAGCGAGTGAAGATGGGTGGTGGGGAGGGGGGGGGACGGTGCCGATTACATCATCCTCATGCCCGGAAGTAATGCGGGAACGCCTACCAAAAAAAAAAAACTACTTTCTGGCCTTGACAGCCCATATACACCCAAACAGCAGATCTACAAGCTCATAGCGCGCTACGAGCTTGTAGATCTGATATTTGTGAAAAATCTTAAAGATGTGTACAGCAAAGCTTTGAATATAATATATTCTTTCAAAGTGAATGTTTTTTAACTCGGGTCTAAATTGATTAATGTGTTAAAACCAATTGAGAATGTCTCTTCAAACGCGTTCACGTGCTCATGCATTAGTATAAATGACGGTAATGAAGAATGTAATCTTGGTAGAGAGAGAGAGAGAGAGAGAGAGAGAGAGAGGACAGAGAGAGAGAGAGAGAGAGAGAGAGAGAGAGAGAGAGAGAGAGAGAGAGAGAGAGAGAGAGACATAGAGTAGGAGGAGGAGACACTGCAAACACCTGAAGCGGTTTATTTATTCATGAGCTAATTAGCCCATTTAGACCTGGGAACAATTCTACAAATGTCTGACAGTTTTCTGAAAAACCTCATGTTTTCTATGTCAGTCGTTCTCATACATTTTCATGTCAAGGATTATATGTAATTGGCCACCGATCCCCATCTGAAAATATGATGTTCCAGTGAAAGATTTGAGTTAACAATGTTCGCTCTGAAAGAATATATACTGTGTATTCAAAGATTTGCGCCGCATTTTGACGATTAAAAAAATAAAAAGCAGACCTACAAGCTCATACGAGCTTGTAGATCAATAGCTAAAGTATAACACAATGAAACACCAAAAGGGGTTCCCGCCCAGAATGGGTTAGAGCTTTTGAAGACTAGGAGGGTGTAAGAGTCTGTTTGCATGTCGACCGCCCACCGCTGCAATTCACAAGTGTGCTTTCCTTAATGACGACACATTAACATAGGTGCTGACGACGAGTGAATTTCAGGCAATGAACAAACTTTTATTTTATTAAGGACTACAAGTCTTTTTTTTTTGTGCGCGCCCATGTTGACAGAAGAAAAGGTTATGGTCAAACAAACGGACTTCTTAAAAGTAGTTCTCTTTGAAAGGTTTATTACGGGGAAGTCAATGAATGTATATAGCATTAATTTCATAGCACTGGCATATTCACCGATATACAGATACGGTTATCGGCAGCTTTTCTGACACTGCCATGGGTATCGGATCAATCTATCTAACAATCTAAAACAAAATCACACCCGAGAATGTCGGCTCCGCCAATGAATGTGTATTAACCCATTTTGGACTAATGGTGATTCAAAAAAAGGCTTCTAAATCCTAATAGTTTTCTGTAAAAACCCATGTTTCTATGTCAGTGGTGCTCAACCTTTTTCATGTCAAGGACCCCCAGAATTATCTCTATCTATCTCTATCTCTAACGGACCTCCATCTCAAAATATGTTGTTCCAGGGAGGGACCCCCAGAAGCAAAATGTTTTAGTTAAAAATGTTCGCTCTGAAATATATATATTCAAAGATTTTCACCACATTTTCAAGATCTACAAAGCTCGTAGCGCGCCACTCGGTGGCACGCTACGAGCTTGTAGATCTGCTATTTTTCAATAGCTAAAGTATAAGGTAACGCTTAAAACACGCTTAAGCACCTCGACAGTGGGTGCCGGGCCAATAAGCCAATTACGGAAGGATAAATTACTTTATTGAATTAACAAAAGAAACGTCGTCATTTTGTTAATTCAATCAAGTAATTCTTTACCAAAAGAATGGTTTAATAAACCTCCTTCCATGTTAATGTGTGTCTCCCCGCCTGCCAGGAACACAACAATAAGAATAAACAATTTAAGAAAAAGGCTAAAAGTTCTCCCGTCCTCACTGGCATTAACCCATTTAGGCCCGACGTCGAAATGAAAAAAAAAAAAAAGTAATTTAAAAATGTATTTTTTTCTCATGTTTCTATATCTATATAGATTCCCAATATGTCATGACAAGGACCCCAAAAAATATATTTAATATGCCTGAAAATATGTTGTTCCAGGGACCTCCCCAGAAGCAAAGATGTGTTAAAATGTTCACTCTGTAACAATATATATTCAAAGATTTGAGGCACATTTTCACGATAAAAAAAAACAAAAACAGACCTACAAGAGTTTGTAGATCTGCTATTCTTCAACAGCTAATTCATAACATAATGCTTTAAAACACCTAAAAGGGGTTCCCGCCCAGAATGGGTTAATGACAGTCAATTAGTCTACCCCCACCCAGGGACCAAAACTTCTGACAGACAATTAATTCCTCACCCTGCAGTATAGACCACAGGTCTGCATGATATGAAAGCACAGAAAATAAACAGAACCTAATTCCTTTCATTCCACTCCACTGCTACAATATGCCCTCTGGATAATGCAGGGCTGATTTCCAAAACCAAGCTTGGCAAAGCTTCTCTCTGATATTATTTTTTATTTTGTTTATGTTTATTGAAGGATCCCCATTAGAGACACACGACTGAGCCTCTAGTCTTCCTGGGGGTCAATTGTAAGTCCCCAGGGGGTCCCCGGGCATCACGGTCATTTCTAAACCGCTTTATCCATTTATATGGTGGCTATTCAAAAATAGCAGATATACAAGCTCCCAGCGCGCCTCTTTCGTGCCACGCTGCCAGCTTGTAAATCTGCTATTTCTGAGCGGTGCCCGATAGGCTCCAATGACTGGCCGTGTGTGTACTGTATGTCTGTATGTACTGTATGTCTGTCCAGACAACAGAATCAACACACACAGCGCACAAACACGTACACGCACACCCACACACAGAATGGAGGACAATTAAGGTGCTCCAGTAAAATATCAATAGCATAATGTAGAAAAACTCCCAGTCACAGTTAAAAGACGGGTATTCAAAATTAACTGGAGTAAAAATGTACAAAACTATAGATAAAGTGCCCCTCGGGGGGCACAAGTCTCCACCAGGTTGTGGCCTCCTGGTGGCGCTATAATAGGCCCATGTGAAAAAAGGTCGCCATTTCTTCTTATACGCCTTGGATGGATGCAATTGGATGATTTGAGGCATTTTGTTCCAAAAAATGTGTTTTGCTAAAAATCCACCTTGGTTGGTAGCGTTATAACAGGCCAATGTGAAAAGGGTGGGATATATTCATGCAGCCTAGTAGGAACGTCTGTGAAAGATTTCACGTAAATTGCACACACACACACACACACACACACACACACACACATACACACACACACACACAACCCCTCACCCGGGGGGGGAACCCACGTGATTCGATTTGTATTAATTCCATTTCCGACCAGTTGAGTTAGTGTTACATGTGAGGCAGGAGGAGTGGACTGCTGTTTACTGTGAGCTAGCATGCACAGCCCCAAGGCCAAAGAGGATGTGGTTGATATGCAGCAGCTCTCCTCTCCTCTCCTCCCAGGCATAGAATCACCAATGAAGAGAGCAGAGGAGCTCTCTCTCTCTCTCTCTCTCTCCCCCCGAGCCATCCCACAGGGGGGACGCTTTGGTGGTTTCAACACCAACACACGGTGGAATATATCCTGTGCTAGACTGCTGTGCTGTCACGGTGATGCTGAACACACACACCACCAGTGTTGTTACGTCTTATAAAAAAAAGACAAACTGATCGATACAGAGTATACTGAAGTCACTGACGTCACTCGCTCATCCCCCCATGGGGCCACGCTTCATGTGTTTCCACAATTCTGATTTACCATAGGGGGGGCGGTAGAGATGCTTTAGGAGTTTATAGGTAACAACAGGTGCCAGCTGAATTTGCAACATGAGCGAAGAAGGGGGCGGCCTTTGCTGTTTTGGTGGAAGTGAAACTAATCGACCTGGAAATGTCTCTGGGGACCCCCTCTGGGGACCCCCAGAAATGCTTTGGCCATGTCTCGCGACCCCCCCCCTCCCCACCCCCAATACAAACTGACTGCAAAAAATAACCTTAACAATAGAGAAAATATATCATAAATGAATACTGAAACCAGATAATCATTATGATAAAAAATGTATGCATGTGCTATGTGTGTACTATGTATACTCCAATTTCCATTTTCCAGCCATTCAGTTGCAAAAAACAAAAAGAAAAGAAAATAACTACAAAATAGTGCAGCGACAATTCTATACGTATTATATTTCTATATACATTTCATTTTACATTCAACAGTAGAAAGGCTCCCATGGCATCTTTTTGTATATATTTTTCCATCATTAGAGTACTTTTTTCACCACTGTTATAACTCAGGCTTTTTTAGGTTCTCTGTGTAAGGCAATAAGAGCCAATCAGCCTTCTGTGTTCTTATGCACTTACAGCACAGTGCTCACTTTGCTGCCAACATGATCAAACACTGTGAACTTTCTGCTACTGTAACCAGCCAAATTATGAGTCAGGGAAGCTAATCTGATCACACACACACACACACACACACACACACACACACACACACACACACACACACACACACACACACACACACACACACACACACACACACACACACACACACACACACACACACACACACACACACACACACACACACACACACACACACACAGAGAGAGAGTCTGTGTATGGCTGCTATATGCAGCTGCCTCCATTAACTCATTGTGGACTGAGGTCGATAAAAAAAAGGCTTCTAAATCTTAGCATTTTTCTGAAAAGCCCATGTTTCTGTGTCAGTGGTGCTCAACCTTTTTCATGTCAAGGACCCCCAGAATTATCTCTATTGGGCCACGGACCCCCCATCTCAAAATATGTTGTTCCAGGGACCCCACAAAAGCCAATATTTTAGTTAAAAACGTTCGCTCTGAAATATAATATATTCAAAGATTTGCGCCACATTTTCATTTTCTTTGTCTAAAATAGCAGACCTACAAGCTCGTAGCGCGGCCTAGATCTGCTATTTTTTCAATAGCTAAAGCATAGCATGATGCTAACACCAAAAGGGGGTTTTCCCGCTCAAAATGGCTTAGTGCCGCCTTTTTTTCCGTCGGCTGGCACCGCCAGAACAAATACAGCTAGAATCACTCTCCCAGAAGGAGACTTTATTACCTCGCCTCCAGCCAACAATTTATGACACCACACCGAGAAAGGCTACAGTTGTAATAACATCTGCGGTTCTCCCCGACACAAAACGTTGGGCTATATACAGCACGCACACACACGCACGCGGCAAAGTAGTTTAGGGATAAGGGGTTTAGCATGGAACGAAATTGGAGCCCTACTGTATGTCTCTTAAGACAAATCCTTTGAGCTATAGTAGATAAAACATACTCGATAACCATGGAGTGAGATAGCGTTCGAGTGAGAAACACAGCACTATCAATCATTATAACCACAAGTTAATCTCGTATACTGTACACGCACGAACCAAGCAAGCTCCTCATTAAAAAGGTATACATTCAGTGATTTTACTTAATTCAAAAATAACTTCCTCCCTGTAGAGTGTGCCGACCATATAAGGAGTTCCTCCCTGTCCCCAGTTAACCCCCTGGTGGTAAAAAAAAAAAAAAAACGTAGATTTAGTTTTTGGCTAGGTGGCCCAGCCTTCATCCAATCAGGACAGAGAGGAGCCTTCCGCCAATCATGATCGAGCGGGGGCGGGACTTGGTGGCCTGTCGTGTGTCCCCCCCTCCCCACTGTAGTGCATGTGCACATCTTGTTACTGGGGTTGGACCGTGGGGGAATGCTTTAATTGCTGCATTGTTATCAATACTTCCACATGATTCTAATGTAAATTGCTCTCACTTTGCTGACAAAGCAAAACAACAAGGTGGATGTTCTTCTGGTTAATAATTCAATGCTGACACTCCCCCCTTTTCACTCTGATGGTATACATCAAGCAAAGAGGAAAGGAGAAAAAAATAAAAATAAAAAAATAAAATCACACACAGCTAGGGTAGGTACCCTCACAAAAAACATGCAGTAATCCTGGTCACTAAACTGCCTCCCCCTGGCCAGCTGGGGCGCCTGATGGAGGGGAAAGGAACTGGTTGGAATAACGTGTTCCTTCCACGCGCTACGTCCAACCAGGGAAACTCCCCCCTGTCAGGTGTAAAAGGAGCAACTTGGACACTCAGTCATGAAGGAAGGAGTTCAAGTCCGTTGCTCTCCCCTTGTGAAAAATAAATCACACACAGCTGCTCAAGTGTTTGGGGTGGGGCGATGGGACTCACACGTGGAATGTGTAATTGCGTTGCGAACTCCGGCGTGTGAGAATTCATTAAAAGTTTCCGTCCCAGTGGAGAGAGAAAACCACCGAAGGAAGCTGATTTATATGTAACGCCGGACGCCATAGTAGCGGTTGATGTTTGTCTGCTTTCGCCCGTTTGCCTTAGCCGTTATGAATATAGCTATTGTCCAATTAGCTCTCCGATGGTTTTAACCCATTCTGACCTGAGATCAGATTCTATAAATGTCTTCTACATCCTGACAGTTTTCTGAAAAAGCTAATGTTTCTATGTAAGTCGTTCTTTGATTTTTTTTCAAAAATAGCAGACCTACGTACAAGCTCATAGCGTGCCACTCGGTGGTGCGCTATGAGCTTGTATATCTGCTGTTTTTCAATAGCTAAAGCATGACATGATGCCGACACCAAAAGGGGTTCCCGCCCAGAATGAATTAACCGTTCGGGGGGGCTCCTCATGTTCTCACGGCTGTGCATGAGATTTATTTAAAAAATAAAAACAGAAACGTCAACAATAATCAGGGGCTAGCGTTTGTTAATTATCCCCATCTGCATCTATTCAGCCTCGTTTGCAGGACATTCTTCCTCTTGTTATTTCCTACACAGAACAAAAATGCTAAACATCTGACAAAATAATTATGCAGATTCCAAAGATTCATGGGGAGTTTATTTGCCACTAACTAACATAATTTTAGGCACAAGTAGTGAAAAAAATTGCATAGTAGCACTGGAGGACATCAATTATATCTGTTATTTTAGCCTATATAGAACAGGGGAAAGTGGACTATATGATCACTGGAACACTGGCATCAATGCAAGAGAGAGGATTATTAATAAAAATCACACCCGTGTGAAGTGAGGGGCGCCAATATATTAAAGTCTAACTCATGTTGATTAGGTATTTATGTAAAAAAAACTGTGCCAAGAACCCAAACATTAAACGCCATTAACAATAAAGAGACAATATGACGTAATGAGGCACATTAAGACGTACATTTTCCCTTCATTGTCAATGGCGTTTAAAAATCAAACATTGAGCTAAAGACAAACATTAAACCTGTGTAAAGGAATATGTAAAAGTATATTTATATATATATATTCAAAAAAGATTTAGTCAGTCTAATTAAGTCCATGCACGTAATATACAAATTACGTCCCGCACATTTCTCTGCATTCATTCAAACTGATACTGTTGACTGGGGAGAGTCTGGGAGCTGCAGGGTTATAGTCTAATGATCATTACATCCCGATGTGAAAGAAAATGTTTCTAAAGAAGAAGTTAAAAGTTAAATTAATGTTGATATGGCACACTGACTATCAAGAGACGTGTGTGTGTGTGTGTGTGTGTGTGTGTGTGTGTGTGTGTGTGTGTGTGTGTGTGTGTGTGTGTGTGTGTGTGTGTGTGTGTGTGTGTGTGTGTGTGTGTGTGTGTGTGTGTGTGTGTGTAAGCGTGTGTGTGCCAGGTATAGGACAGGGCCAGAGAGCCATCAGGATGATTCAGGACAGCTGCCCTGGGTTTACATCCCATAGCTCTAAGGACAGCTGCCCTGGGTTTACATAACCCCATAGCCTCTAAAAAGCTCCTCTCTCCCGGGTCCCGAGTGCCTTGATTTGTTTGTCTGGCATTTGGTTTCTTGACTTTTAACAACGAGCAGGTCCAAACCCCGTTTGGACCTGCTTTAAACTAACCACACGTATACACTTATACACTACACACTACACACTACACACTACACACTACACACTGCAACCGGCTCTGACATTACATTTGTAAGTCACTCTGGATAAGGACATCTGCTAAATGCCTGAATTGAAATTTGTACATTGTGTCCAATTTTCTCCATGCACAATAACGACTCATTAGCATTGTGAGATTCACTTAAGTGTCTAGCCAATAGCCTTGGGATAATCATGGTTCCTATAATTATAATGGCATTATGCTCAGCAAGGCCATCTCTCAGCATACTTTAGTACAGCCCATACTGTATATATACTGTATAAAATGCTCCATAGTCCAACTATAAACAGTGCAAATAATAATGCAATTCATCCATTATGATCCAGTTCATGAAGATGTATAGTTCATCTGTCATATTGACTAGTCCGTCCTTAATGTCTTTGGCTACTAATCGCACAGTGGCAGGAAACTAAATGGTAAATATCCAAAGTGCTTTACATATAGATTCTTCTGCAAGGCACCAACCTGCACAACCGGGGCAATTAGGGCTTCAGAGAGTCTTGCTCAAGGACACTTGGACACTCACGGTTCCCATCCGGTCACTCTACCCCCTGAGCCACTGCCACCCCAACAACTTTACATATATGATATGATATGATATGATATGATATAGTACTTTCTACTTTGTCAGTTCACACTGAAATTTGTCTTGCGACCCAGCAGCCAAGTATGCAGAACACCTATACACACATTTGACATAACACAAAGAACAATTTACATACATAAAGACATGAAGACAAGAGCAATATCCACCGCTTAGATTACCCCGTGGCTACTACAACTCCTGATTAAGCCTCAAGGTCGACTGGTGGACAAAGGACCTCTTTAGTCTGACCTTATTGTATGCTGGTACACCATATCTCCTTCCTGAAGGTATATTCTCCACATGCTTAGTATTAGAGGGGATATTCCTTGCTAACCTTAGGATGCTGTTATCATATGTGGATGTATAAAGTTTCTGAAGTTGTTGTCCAACAATCTTTGAACAAATGTTCAGTTGTTGCAGCAGTTGTGACTTTAGGGCTGCAGACAAACATCCATTATGCACTCTCAGGAGATTAATCTGCTAAACGTTCAAGCATGTTCTGCAAATCTTCAATTCACAAAGTGCTGGTCATCATGGCTCTCAGGCCCCGTCCCAGAACAGTACGCTGGTCCACTCCCCACCAGGTATAAGATTCACAACTTAATGTAATGTAGCTTTATTGTGCATACTCAGACAGACTCACTCAGACACACACACACACACACACACACACACACACACACACACACACACACACACACACACACACACAAAGTGTAAATAATGTAATAATGATGTTGTCGTTTTTGTTATTTTCCGTTTGATTACTTTGTCTTACTATTTGTATATTATCTTTGGTGAGAACCACATATAAAGCCCTCCCTGGGTTTCTTTTCTCACCTGCACACACTTCTCTTTTATTGATGTTACCTTTTTAGTACCGTTTTCATTGTGCAAATAAACTAAACTAAAAAACTTGTCCAATGTGTTGAAAAAGGGGAGCTGAGGCAACAACTAACTGCAAACCAGCCCAACCCAACCCCACTGGGTCCCCCGCCATAAATCCAGCCAACAGTGGAAGCAGAGAGCTGGCAGCTACTATTGTGACACACATCCTGGTTAGTGAGGAGAAAGCACTGGGATGGTTGAATGGAGAGAAACGCATAAATTGAACCTCCACCACCACTCCGAGCGAGCTGGCGAACAGGAGGCTCATGCATTCCCAGGCACTATATAGCCACAGAGAGCTGCCCATGTAGTTCAGGTGGAAACATCATTACATGCCTCAGGCCTTGTCCTTAAAACAACACAACGTCAGCATGCTGCCTTGCCTTTGCATTACTTACAGACCTATAGAATGAAATGCTTAGCGATGTGATGCATGGGCACTTTACAGTAACTATATGGATTTTTCTTTTTGCGCGCACGCACACACACACACGCGCGCACGCACATGCACGCACACACACACATGCACACGCATACACACATGCACGTGCTCACACGCACCAATGCGAGAAGCAGAGATAGTTTACCATTAGCAAAGCACATAAAAAAACGCATTATATTAAATTGTATAATGTTGTACACTGTTGTGTATCTAAATGGCTGTATGCTCTCCCTTCCTTTCTCCATTTCACTCGCTCTATCTCATCAGTTTTATACAAATATGTTCGTACTTGTTCGTATAGTGAAGGCAATTAACTTCCAATTAAATCAGTAGCGTTATATTTATCCAGTTACAGTATATGTATCCAGTTACATGAACCATATCGTCGTCCCCTGTGCAGTGCTCATTGCTGCACAACACAAACTATAAAACTATTGTTAATATCGTCAAATGACAAAGTTCAAATGCAAGAAGAAAACCATCCGTTTAAGGTTGGAAATCATTGGAAATATATCATTCGCAATGGTTTATGGGACGAGTAGTTCCTCGACTCTTAAAAATAATTATGTTGGCCTACGCAGTCTTTTTTCTCCGTACGTTTTGACCCGAATACAAGTTTTATGGTCGTGATTCATCTCATAGGTGGTCGCCTTTGTTCCAGACATTAATCCATTTTGGGCGAGAACCCCTTTCGGTGTTAGCATTATGTTATGCTTTAGCTATTGAAAAATAGCAGATCTACAACGGTGGCGCGCTACGAGCTTGTAGGTCTGCTATTTTTGAAAAATCAAAGAACATAGAAACATAGCTTTTTCAGAAAACTGTCATTTTCAAACAGACATTTTTAGAATCTGATCTCAGGTCAAAATGGGTTAAACTCATAGTAAAGTCTTTATGAAACGTCTAAATCAATGGGAAATCCACTTCCCGGAAATGGAGCCAGTCCAAAAGTGGTGAGCTCAGCTCTACAATGCAGCTATAAAGCATGCAAGAAATAAAATAGCTTATTATTATTTTTATATATATATATATATATAAATCGTACCAGTGTGAAATGAGGGGTCATCATGCATCGTCTCATTCCGGCCAATGAGAATTTGCCTCCTCGACTTCGTCTTCAATGTTTGCGTTTACACAATGTTTGTGTTTACACAAACATTCAAGCCTTTCCATTCATTATCAATGGCATTTAATGTTTGTGTTTACACACACACACACACACACACACACACACACACACACACACACTAGAAGCTGGACATACCCCTCAAAAATCATCACCACATTCCGTGCTCCGCCAATCAAATCATCACAAATCAAGTCATTCCGGCCAATCACTTTTGGCATCTTCACTTTTATCTTCAATCTGTACTTTACTCAGCCAATCGAATCATCACTATGGGATGATCAGCCAATCACAAGCCAATGTTTTGTGTTCACACAGACCCAGAAAGCTGGGCATAGGAGGCGCCCCTCAAAACATGGAGGGGGAATGCACACGCGCGCGCGCACACACACACACACACACACACACACACACACACACACACACACACACACCCCATGTCTGCTGATGATAATAACACTAATTCAGAGTTAGTCAAATAAAGGCTCCAATACCATGCTATTATAAAGGTCAAGAGAGTTTAATAGTTTAAGTCGAAGTTGTAAAACTAACCACTCTCACTCCCACACATCATCAGCAGGAAGCTACTAGCATGTCAAGACAATCTGCTTTCCATACAGCAGCGCTGAAGTGTTTCAGCACCATGGACAGTGGCCAAACACAATAGTATGACCCTTTCACACACATGTTCCTCTATTGAAGTGTGTTGGGCTGATTGACTGACTGGCTGAGACTGGCTGGCTGACTGACTGACTGACTGACTGACACTGGCTGACTGGCTGAGACTGGCTGGCTGGCTGGCTGGCTGGCTGGATGGCTGGCTGGCTGGCTGACTGGCTGGCTGCCTGGCTGGCTGACAGGCTGCCTGGCTGGCTGACTGGCTGGCTGGCTGGCTGACTGGCTGGCTGCCTGGCTGGCTGACTGACTGGCTGACTGGCTGACTGGCTGGCTGGCTGGCTGGGGATGGTAGGCTACTGTAACTTGAATGCAAACTTCTGACTATTAGACTATGTTTGACTTTCATCACAAACAACCAGAATGAACAGGTTGTACAGCACAGCCGTCTCTGTGCCGCTTGTCAACTTTATGGAACAAAACTTAGTGAAAAGCATTTAGCTGCTTTGTCAAACAATGCACACACAGAAGATTGAATGCCAAAGTGGTATAACAATAATAATAATAATAATAATAGGGCAGGCTACAGTATATTGGTTGGATTCAGGTGACAGGCTACCAGGCTAGTAGCTTAAAGTCCCAGCTGGATGTGTTGACTTTATGACACGCCTACACTGTGTGACCACGTGTGTCCAGTAGGGACGTGTAGTGTAGCCTACTGTAGTGCATAAACATGCACTATGAACACAGAACACACACACACACACACACACACCAGTAGCATTTAACACTTGTGTTATGCTATGTGGCCTGCAGCTTCATGCTAACTGGTGCCATAGACACTAGCAGCAGGGTGCTGCTGCTGCTGCTGCACAATGTAGAGGCTAATTACAAATATGCAACAACAACAGACCCATTTGCATGTCATTTGACTCGGGCTGCATGGTTGCTGTATGATTCTTAGAGACATGATTTCATTCAGAACAAGCTGGAATTGAACGGTGTGTTGTTATCATGCATGTAGCCACGGTGCAGCCTGGCTGCCTGGCTGGCTGGCTAGAACAGGCTAACGTTACTTCCACACACGCCTGTATCGCTGCAGCTGAGCCCAGGTGTAAATAATCATGTTTAACTAGCACAGGGGTGCATGGTGAATGAGCCGGTGCGGCCGGTATGCGGATCAGGGGATCAATAAAAGGGACATGTGTTTACTCACCCAAGACGAAGAAGGGCAGCTCCGTGTTCTCCAGGTCGTCCACGACCACGATCTCGCCGGGGAAGTCGTTCCTGACGGAGAAGAGCAGCTTGGGCTCGGAGGCCGACGGGCTGTGCATGATGGAGAGGTCGTTCTCCCGCAGGAACGGCAGCGCCGACACGGTGACGCTCTTCATCTTGCACTCCATGTCCTGGCTCAGCATCTGGTCCTGCATGTCGTGGAGGTGGTGGTCGTGGTTGTTGTTGTTGCTGTTCACGCCGCCGTGCACGTTGTCCACCATGATGAGGGCTGATGATACTAGCAGCGGAATCCACCACGCGAACGGCAGCGGAAACATGCTGCACGGTGATGATGTGGAGCCCATGTTCGCCAGCAGCTTCATCTCGACTCCACCGTGAAAATGATTCCGCTTCGTCTCGTTGTCTATGTCCGCGTCGCACACACGGTCGGTCGCACTGTAGAAGCAGCTTCAGTCTGTGTGAGAGGAGAGGAGAGCAGTGAAAGCAGAGGAGAGGAGAGGAGAGGAGAGGAGAGGAGAGGAATGCAGCCAGTGAGCTCACAGCAGGTGCACTGATTTCCGGGGGATCGGTTGTTGAAAATGCACGCTTATTCTCGCAGTGGTGGCAAAGTACTTTATATATATTGTTTTAATAGGTCTATATATATTTATTTTTTTTAATTTTTAAACTTAGTTTAAAGTGTCAATACTGCATGTCGAAATCGAAATAGGCACTGTTGTGAATAATATTAGTTAGTTTGGATGAGGGCTATATAGGTGACCAGAAATGACCAATCAAAGACTGCAATGATGGTGATTTATTTTTCTTTAAGTTAAAACATAAAGCTTTAAAAAAAAAAAAAAAAAAGTTTAACAGAAAAGATAGACTAAAAAGGAAAATAAACGTACAAGCCTCAAATTCAAGCCTAGAATAGTCTAAACCTTTTACTGAGGGTGTGCTTAAATCAACAGTCTAGCTATAGTCTGAGATATGTTCTCTATAAGGGCAGAGCTATCCAGCACTGTGCACTTCTGGAATCACTCCCTACCTGATCGGGGACATGTCACACTTTGCCCCTATAGTGTGGGTAGTGTTTGCCAAAAATAAAAGTAGGAAGAACAGCCAAAAACGGGAGAAAACTGTCAGACAGACACCTTGGATGCAGAGAAGACGGTTCTTTATTCACCTATTCACAGACCAAAATTGAAGAACATAGGTATTTACACAGTAAACTGGGCAGATTGGCCCTGTAGGTCCTCACACCTCCGCAGTCCTGCTTTGACTGGCAGTCACTGGCAGGGGGAAGTCTCCCTACTTATATAGGCTAAGCCCCTCCCACGGACCATACCAACCCTAAATTGATTCCACAACTCCACAGCTACTCCTCAATGTCCAGAGACATTTCATAATATACACATGTAAAGTGTTACATAATATTATATAAATTATCCACATAATATGATCCACATAATTAAAGAGTTCTAAACAAACTGTCCAACTGTTTTGAGCACAGATTGACTATCTATTCACCAACATCATGTGTTGAAAGTGATTTTTTTGCTATGTTTTCTTTGTTTTTTATTTCTCCTATGTTTTTTATTTTCTTATTTTATATTTTATTTTACCATGTTTTATTTTGAGTTAGTGTTTGTAAACAATTGTAAGTATTGCCTTTGTTAAATGTTAAATGTTTGTCTGTGTCGGACCCCAGGAAGACTAGCTTTTGTCAAGGCAAAAGCTATAAAAGCTATAAACAATAAACAATGTTTAGCAAAACAACTCTTTTCATTCATAATATAATTTAAATAGAAGAATGCCCACACTCCTGATAAGTGGTACGTCCCAATTAGAGTCCTCCACCTAAAAGCAGCCCTTGAGTATGTGAGTATTTTATAGGAAGCTTAGAGAAGGAAAGGACAAGGTCACGTGACAGGTAGGCAACCTGCTGATCTAGAGCCACATATCTCCCGTGGCTCCCAGTTTGAAAATTAATAAGAGGTTTTCTTTTTCTTTTTTAATGATAATTTATTATTGTAGTAGGCATAAAGTTATTCTTTCATTTTGATATTGCAAAAACAATGTTGTTGTTTTTTTGTATTGATTGATTTATTAACAGTTTGCAGAATTACAGTACATTTCAAGTACAACTCAATACAAAAACTGTTAACAGTGAGTGGACGACACCATAAAGCATTACACTTGTTTACAATAGGGCCCACCATTTTCAATTCATCAAAACATTTAGAGACGTACGAATATACACAACTATATTATATAGTAAAAAATAAATCATAATAAAAAGGGAAAAGAAACATATATAGTGAGGGGAAGCAGGGGTGGGCGGTGGGGATCAGATTTTACGGGGGCCAGTTTCGAATTGCAGCCGTCCTTAGGTGCCCTTTGAGAGCGGTTTTGAAGGAGTCAAGGGATTTGCATGTCTTAATGACTGTTGGTAGGGCGTTCCACATGTTGGTGGCATAGGAGCGAAATGAATTTAGTCCCTTGTTTGTGCCGAATCTGGGTTGCACAAAAATGCACATGGTTTGTTGAACTCCCTCTGGTGTATCAAAACCAATTGCTTTAAGCTTGTTAACCAGTATGTTGAGTATACACCAGATGAATGTAATGAAGGAAAAATATAGAATGTAATAATGCTAATATATCTTTTGTTTGTTGTTTTCACCACCAATGCTGCTGGCTTACTGGTATGCGTATGCTTGATTTGCTTTGAGAAATTAGCAAACAATAACATTTAATATTGAAACACCAGAAAAATGACATATACTTAAAGTTTGCTTTATTAAAGCAAACCTATTTTGCGGCTCCAGATATAATTGTAATACGTTTTTGGGCCAAAAAATGGAACGTATCGGGATCCCCGAAGAGGAAGTCACTAATTGTTTGCTCTGGAGAGGGAAATCTAGAACACTGTTGCCCCCTGCGACCCGACTACGGATAAGCGGTTGAAGATGGATGGATGGATGGATGGATGGATGTCTGTCTGAAATTCTTTATTAGGAACAATCCCTTGAGATGAACCATCTCGTTTTTCAATAGGGGGTCCGCAATTCAAAAAGTACACTTCATACATAAAGACACTTTTTTTTTAACAAACAATTCAACCAGATGTTCCATTCTGATTCGGGTCAGACAAGTACTATTATAACTGTTGTGCATTTTGCCTCACTCACTGGAATGCTATACACAGAATAGAGCCTTTTAGCCAGAATTGAGCCAATTAGTGTAATTGGTACCAATTACACTAGTGTAATTGGACAGGACAGGTAGTGTAATTACACTAGGACAGGTACCAATTACACTAGTGTAATTGGGTACCAAAGCTAGCTAACCACTACGCCAGCTGTGTCAATATTGCTGCCATGAAAAAAACACTTGACTATTCAAATCACCTACCTGTATCTATGCAGGGGGGTTTCAAAGTTGTTCAGGCCAAGGTCCCCTTTTTAAATGTTTTTTTTGTTTGTGGCTTTAGCCTTTATTTCATACTTTTTATGGAGGGACAGACAGTAGGCTGACAGGAAATGGGGAGAGAGATGGGGGGGGGGGGAAGACATCAGTAATAGGCCGTCGGGATCGGGAGTCGAACCCGCGGCACACACTGCCAGACTGGATTATACCAGCCAAAGGTGCCTGGACCGCTGAGCCACGGCCCCAGGCTGCCAAGGACCCCTTTAGAGGAGACGAGAGAGAGAGAGAGAGAGAGAGAAGAGAGAGAGGAGAGAGAGAGAGAAGAGAGAGAGGGAGATGAGAGAGAGAGAGAGAGAGAGAGAGAGAGAGAGAGAGAGAGAGAGAGAGAGAGATGAAGCAGGGACCCACCACTATACAATATACACCTTGTTTACACATGATCTTTTCTATTAATATGATGAAATCGTGTTAATGTGGTATTTTCAGACTTCACTTGTTTCTTTATTTAGATTGGACACCACATAACATATTATTATGTAAATACACCAGATTTAGCAAAGATGCTAATTTTCATCTGCAGTCCCCACAACTAACGACATAAAAACAAAAACAGGCAGACAGTATAAATTATGTTACATTACATTAAATTATATTACAACTGGCCACTGGGGAAACGGCGCATACAAATAAAATTCAAGAACAGACGTAACACCAAACAAAAGGTACAACGTATATCTATTTAAGGCTCAGATTTGAGATCGCCTCATGTAAGAACTGTGTTTGAAAAATCCCGGCTCATATGGATATGAAGAATCAACTCATGCTACTGTTACTGCTGCTGATTTAGTTACATTTTCGCTAGAAACAGACAGTATCGTTATGAGTGAGTGACTGTCATAAACGATACAGAGACACCTCCCCGACAATAACGCAGAGACAGTACTGGGCTGTATTTTGCGTGTCTTAAGTACCAGGTCTTATTCCCTAACTTGAGTAAACTAAAGACCTGGAGGCGTGATCAATGCTCTTTGGCCACTCAGAATAGCCAAATGGCATTGACCACGCCTCCAGGTCTTTAGTTTACTCAAGTTAGGGAATAAGACCTGGTACTTAAGACACGCAAAATACAGCCCAGTGTGTTTAATGTTGGACCACAATGCTTATATGAGACGATTTTAAGATGACCCCATCATGTTATTCTCCATATAGAGAACCAGACAGAACCAGAGGATGAGCGAGTGACGTCAGGACTTCGGTGCTCTATTCCACTAAGAAAATAGCAGTGTTTTAGAGGGCAATATATAAAGGAAATAGGCCTACCCAAACTCAACTCTCAATACTAGTAAACCTGACCTTTTACATGGTCTTTGGCAAAAATGGCTGATCTACAAGCTCACAATGTATCGCATAGCATCAGGCGTTGTGAGAGTGTAGATCTGCGTTGTTTTTTACAAGCTAATGTTCCCCTCGGAAGAATAGGGATTCTAACTAAGGTTAGTGGTTCATGAAGGACATACAATCCATCATCCATCATGATTCACCAGGATCCTGGATGGCTTGATTCTATAGATAGAAATATTTTTGGAAATCTCCATGGGAAAAAAATAAATAAGTCTGGAACGATGGAACCAGAAAGTGGCTGCCACTGCACTGCTATGCCCTATATTGTACTATACTGTATACGTCCTCGTGTGTACAGTATAGGTAAACATGTGCAGCGTGCGAGAGAGAGAGAGAGAGAGGGGGGGGGGGGGGGTGTTTAAATGTTCAGAGACTGTGACATGGATGACAGGCGAGATCAGCATCTATTTGAGCTGTTTCTTCTCTCTCTCTCTCTCTCTCTCTCTCTCTCTCTCTCTCTCTCTCTCTCTCTCGCATTGTCTATGAGAGAGTTTAAAAGGCATAAAAGTGCGATGTTATCTGATGGAACCAGGAGAGAACCAGGAGAGGTGGTTTGGATCTGCCCCGGGTCAGAAGAACCAGAAGAGAGAGGTGGTATGGATCGGGCCCGGGTCAGCACAGCACAGAAGCAGCAACAGCCGCACCGTCAAAACATAAAAAGTTGGAAGTCCATGAACAGTATAGATGTGAGATAAATCGTAAACATAATCCCACACTTTACTATGTATGTGTATGCATTATTGATGTTCACCGCGCCATGAACCAGATAACAATCATCAATATTCAGAAAGGTAAAGGGGGGTTTTTGGGAAACGGCGGCTTGCTCAAAGACATATTTTCTATTTTTAAGCCATTCTGTGCAGGAACCCCTTTTGGTGTTATAGCATTGTGTTATGCTTTAGCTATTGAAAAAATAGCAGTTCTACAAGCTCATAGCGCGCCACCGGATTTGGCTATTTTTTTTAAATCGAAGAACGACTGACATTAGAAACATAGCTTTTCCAGAAAACTGTCAGGATGTATATAGAAGACATTTATAGAATCTGATCTCAGGTCAGCATGGGTTAAACGTGTTCCGTATACACTATTATACGACTGACTATAAATCTGGTTTAAAAGGATGATGGATCAGCATTAAAGCACCATGCATGGCCCACAGCATTATGGCTTTTATTTTTTTAGTCATTTGTGGGATTTTCACACAATAATTCAGTGGATAATTCACACCCATGTATATACAGTAGTTGTGCTTATTCTTATCTTGCTAAAGGTTTTCTTTCAGGTCTCTCTCTCTCTCTCTTTTTTTATCTGGATCTGAATCACATGACTTAGACTTAGTTCCTCCCGTTCCTATCGGAACATTGGGCGACGAGTCCTCTCCATTTACTCCGGGGCTCTGGCGACCCTTCTTGCTCCGTGCCAGCTGACACCCATCTTCTCGCTTTAGGTCTTCCTTCAGTGTCCGTCTCCATGTCTTATTTGGCCTCCCTCTCTTCCTCTTTACCACCTTCTGGCATCCATCCAGTCCACTGCCACACTTGCCGGTCTCTCTCTTGGAAGTCGGAGTATACGTGCTTCTCCTTCTCCTTTCATCGACGATGACAGACAGTGGTGCTGCTACGCCTGCCCTTCTCATCACCTCCTCAGTGGTGATGTATGGTCTCTCCCTCCATGAAGATCCTCAGGATGGATCTGAGGCATCGTCTGTGGAAGACATCCAACTTGTTGTTGGTGGTGTTGTGGATGTCTTCGTCCACGTCTCACAGGCGTATAGGTCGCTGTTGGGATGACCACTGACGTGTAGTGGCGTATAGCTTGGTGGCCGTATATAGAGATGGTTTTAGACGACCTTTAATGTCGCGGAGACGCTGAAACACTCCTGCAGCTGAATCACATGAAACAGTTCAGAATGAACTGTGACCGAACATGAACTGGCAAAAAGGTATTTTTCACATGAAAGCAGTGGAACGTACGTACATGGTCCTGTCAGAAACGTACCAGTGTCATTCTGTCTGTCTGTCTGTCTGTCTCGCTGGCCATGTCCAAGGGCCTTAACCCATTTAGACCTGGGAATGATTCTACAACAAACGATTCTCTAAATCCTTTTCTGAAAAACCCCATGTTTCTATGTCAGTGGTTCTCAAAACATTTTCATGTTAACGACCCCCGAGATTATATGTAATTGCCCGCCGACCATGCACCCATCTGAAAATATGTAGTTCCATGAGGGACCCCCCCTATAGCAAATATTTGAGTTAAAAACGTTTGCTCTGAAAGAATATATTCAAACATTTGGGCCACATTTTCACGACTTTTAAAAAATAGCAGACCTACAAGGCTCCTACGAGCTTGTAGATCTGCTATATTTTTCAATAGCTAAAGTACAACATAATGCTTAAGACACGGTTCCCGCCCAAAATGGGTTAAAAACAGAGACTATAGTGGAGCTGGAGTCGTGATGGAGTCTAGGAAAAGTTTACTCATGGTTTATGCAGTGCTCTCTCTCTCTGTGTCTCTGTTCTCTGTTTTATGATCAAAAGGTTGCCTCAAAGAGGAGGCAGGGACAAAATAAGAGTTGCAATGCCGCGCGCGCGCACACGCGCGTACGTGAGTGAGAGAGAGAGAGAGAGAGAGAGAGAGAGAGAGAGCGACAGACGGAGACAGAGAGAGACAAAGAGAGAGAGAGAGAGAGAGAGAGAGAGAGAGAGAGAGAGAGAGAGAGAGAGAGAGAGAGACAGACGGAGACAGAGAGAGACAAAGAGAGAGAGAGAGAGAGAGAGAGAGAGAGAGAGAGAGAGAGAGACAGACGGAGACAGAGAGAGACAAAAAGAGAGAGAGAGAGAAATTAAGGGTATAAGAAAATACGCGATATAGCAAGTGAGCGAGATGAAATATCGCCACATCGACACACTCACATGACTGTGTTCTCTGGGTTCCAATCAAAAGGCAGAAGAAAAAAGAGAGGTTATAGGAACGAGGCAAAAGAAAGATATTCAGTCAAACTAGGCATAGAGGGTGTGTGAGGGACCAAAGAGAGAGAGAGAGAGAGAGAGAGAGAGAGAGAGAGAGAGAGAGAGAATACATCTGGGGGCTGTGACTGACTAGCAGGTGCAGGGCTGGGTGGAGGAGGGGGGGGAGGACGGGGGTCCTGATCAAGAGAAAGATCTCGCTTGTTTAATCTTGAGACACTTCCAGCTACTGAACTATAGTGGCGCTTTGGTCCGCTGTGTGGCTGTTTTGTGATTAGGAGTCGACGCGTTCATCTCCCCCTCTCTCTCTCTCTCTCTCTCTCTCTCTCTCTCTCTCTCTCTCTCTCTCTCTCTCTCTCTCCCTCCCAGCCTCGACTGCAGAGTCGATTACAGCTCCGAGAAGAGGGCCCTTTGTCACCCGCTTGTTAACCCATTTAGGCCTGGGAAAAAAAATAAGTCTTCTGAATCCTGACAGTTTTCTGAAATACCTATGTTTCTATATAGGCCTACTGTATATATATATATATATATATCACTCAATATTGCAATATGTCAAGGTCCTCCGAGAACCCCCCCCCCCATCTGAAAATATGTTGTTCCAGGGAGGGACCCTCCAGAAGCAAAGATTTGAGTTAAAAACGTTCGTTCTGAAAAAATGACATTCAAAAATTTGAGGCACATTTTCACGATTTTTCTAAAATAGCAGACCTACAAGCACGTGAGTGGCGCGCCACTCGGTGGCGCGCTATGAGCTTGTAGATCTGCTATTTTTCAAAAGCTATAGTACAACATATTGCTTACACACCAAAAGGGGTTCCTGCTCAAAATGGGTTAAAAACCCGACTCCAGTCATCTTGCAGCTACGGTATAGCGTCTACGGTAGCGGCAGCCGCTTCTCGCGTTATTCAACTGCATGAAGTGCAGTATTACAAAATGAACCACTTGAAGCCCCTTATGGTTTGACATACGATACATCAATATTCAATGTACCGTACATAGTACAGTACCAAGGGTTGTAGATGAGCTATTCAGCATTTCTAGAAAGAAATGTGAATAATTTTGAAGAATAGAATAGAAGCATAGAATAGAATGGCATGCCTAACATAAGGTTAAAGTATAGTTTTAGATTATGACAATCAGTTTAACCGTAACCCAAATTAGTATAAGTATAATACAATTAAGAGCATTAACCCATTTTGACCCAAGATCAGATTCCTTAAATGTCTTCTACATCCTGACAGTTTTCTGAAAAAGCCATGTTTCTATGTCAGTCGTTCTTCGATTTGTCAAAAAGAGCAGACCTATACAAGCTCGTGGCGCGCTATGAGCTTGTAGATCTGCTATTTGTCAATAGCTAAAGCATAACATAATGCCAACACCAATTCCCGCCCAGAATGGGTTAATATGATTCCAAATGTATTTACATTATTGTAGGGAATTTTTAGACTTGAATACACCTTCATATAATTGCTGACCATAATCTTCACAGCATTTTGCAACACATACTGTGTAGCCTACTGACTCAATGGCCTTGGAACGTCTCGGGATCCCCCAGGAGGGAAGTCACTAATGGTTGCTCTGGAGAGGGAAGTCTGGAGCTCTCTGGTGGAGCTGTTGCCCCCCGCGACCCGACTACGGAGAAGCGGTTGAAGATGGATGGATGGGTATTGTTATTGCTGAATAGAATAGAATATAAATACTTTATTAAAAATAGGGATGTTAGGAACCACAGCCGCTCTCGTCAGCCCATCGCATACAAGGCAATAAATAATAAAACAGAAAACATCATGTCAATTTGCACATCTGTTAGCATTTTCACAAAGCCTGGCAGAACTAGCATAAGTAAGTCGACACATTAGATGTCGTCCCCTCGATTATATCCCTGGTAGAGCATCCAAATGTATAGCTTCTTTTGTTTCTTTTCTTAGTGAAGTCCATTTAATTCCCACACATACAGTACAGTAACTTAAACTACATGCAAAACGAACTGAATTGTGTTAAGGCTCATACATAGTCTGGATTTTAGGTGGTGAGGTGACCACCGAACTACAACATGACGTCACTGAGCCGCGGTGAAGAGCAAACCACCGACACCGCTCCAGCTCCAGCCCCTTCTCTCTGTTTTTACTCACCACCGCTCGACGTTATTTCAGCTCCGGTGGTCAGCTCGCCACCGGAGCGGTGGTCACCTCATCACCGAAAATCCAGACTATGAATAGGCCTTTACACTGGGTTACAACAGACAGTGGTTGATCCAGAAGATGATTATGGCTGACATAAGGAGAAGGGGTGCTGGTGGGGTCAGGGGTCAGGGTTATTCTAGCCGGGGGGCCAGGCCAGCGGGCGTCCACCCAGGACGTGGATGTGGACGTGATAGACGGACTGGCCGCCGTCCACGCCGTCGTTGACCACCACCCTGTAGCCTTTGGCTTTTAGCCCCGCCTTCTCGGCGCACTTCTTGGCCACGATCATCATGTGACCCAGCAAGGCGGCGTCACAGTCCTCCGCTTCGGACAGCCGGGCGATAGGTTTTATCGGGACGACGAGGAAGTGAGTAGGCGCCTGAGGGGAAACATCGTGGAAGGCTATGCACCGATCGTCTTCGTGGAATATCTTTGCGGGAATCTCCTTGCGTATGATCTTGCCGAATATCGTGTCTCCTCCGCCGCCCGGCTCAGCAACCTGCGCTTTAGCAATTCCATCGGCCATGTTTTGGCGCTGACTGACTGGACTCCAAATGTAGCTTCTTGACTTTTTTTAATAGGGGAAAAATAGATGACGTCATAATTGTCTTCGACTGCTGTCGAGGTCATGGATTTCACAACGCCACGCCAGACTTTCCTGTCCTTCATTGCCATCTCCAGTTCCTGCTTTACTGAAGCATGTGTCCCTATAGCGATGACATCATGTGTCCCTATAGCGATGACATCATGTGTTCCTATAGCGATGACATCAGAGGGAACGACAGTTTTCTACCTCTGGTCTGCTTTGAGGCAGGACTCCAGAGAAGAAGAAGGGAAGATATAACCTCACTGTCAGCTCTGTAGCATGTGGCCGGCAAACTGTGTTCTTCTGGATCGGACCAGTGAAGAAACACGGGGAAGGTTGACCGTATATTAGATCAGTCGATGGGTGGCTCTTCCAAGACAGATTTTGCACTCTCATTAGAAGGCTGGTGTAGGAAGGGTCCTAGTTTGAAAGTCCTTTTGGGAAGAAGATATTCAGAGGAGTGTTGTTAAAGGTAGAGTCAGTGATTTCACTTAATTCAAATATCACTTATTTTTTTGTTTTGTTGTGATAATCTTCTCTACTATAGAGTGTGCTGACCATATAAGGAGTTCCTCCCTGTCCCCAGTTAACCCCTGGGGGTCAAAAAAACTTAGGTTTCGTTTTTGTTCTCTATCCTGATTGGATGAAAGCTTGTGTCCCAAGGCAAAAACGAAACCTAAGGGTTTTTGACTGAAATCACTGACACCCCCTTTAAGTGTTTTTATAATGTGGTTATTGTTGGATTTGCATAATATTTACGTATTCAGTTTTGGTCTCGTCGAGATAAAGACCAACACAGCTGGAGGCCTGCTCAAGAGACTGAAGGAGAGCCTGATGATTGACTGATAAGCGCGATGTCATCAGCGAAGTCAGCGTCGTTAGGTATTTAGCAGGATGACGAGAGCTTCTTTGATGAAGACGACTGACACCAGTAAAAAAGTTCCAACACTTTAGGGGTGAAGTTGAAACTACGCGCAAGGTTAGGGTGGCAGTGCTGTAGGAGAACTTACCCATTGTTTGTTTTAAAAGTGGGTTGGCGTACCAGATTGTTTTTCTCACTTCCTCTAGTCTAGACAGTATTGTATAGCTGTGTGGGAGGCGCTCTCTTGTTTTAGGTATATAGTTACTCAGGGCATAGATGGCAAAAAGCTGCATTCACAATTGTAAATGTCAATCCCAATTTCAATTGTTTAACTCTGTTTTCTTCCCCCGAGCCTATGGTGCTCATTCTTCTGAGAGAAGTAAATGGTGCATTTATAATATAGCGCCTTTATCCAAGGCGCTTTACATAGATTGTGCATTACATTCACCCATTCATTCACACACACATTCATACACCGATGCAAGGCACCAACCAGCACATCGGGAGCAATTAGGGGTTCAGTGTCTTGCTCAAGGACACTTCGACCCGAACTCTTAAGGCTTATTCATAGTCTGCTGTAAAATCAACACCTTAGTAAAATTGGTGTCACTATGAAAAGAGAACCCATGCCTCAGCTTACGTTTAAGAATGTATTGAAAGCTAATGAGATGAAGGTGCATGGAACGGGACGAGGCACCCGAGGTATGGCGAGACTCAGAGGGTGGGGGGAGAAGTCTGGGGAGCTGACGGCCATCGTTGCTCTCCTCGGGGAGCGGTCGGTCGTCTCTGCTCCGTCACGGCCCGCCTTGGATATGGATCTGGACCTAGAGCAATAGAGACAGAAGGATATGGATCTGGACCTTCTAGAGCAATAGAGACAGAAGGATATGGATCTGGACCTTCTAGAGCAATAGAGACAGAAGGATATGGATCTGGACCTAGAGCAATAGAGACAGAAGGATATGGATCTGGACCTAGAGCAATAGAGACAGAAAGAAGAGGAGACAGAACCGAGGAGGTTAGGGTGGAGGAGGATGATAAACTTGAAAGTAATGAATATCTGAAATAGCTGATCTTTTTATTTTTCATTTATTTTTTTATCCCACAATTCTGTAACCCATTTTTCACCCCCTGTGTCAATGATCTAATGTGATCCTGGGCTCTACACACGAAAATAGCTGATCTAATGACCCATGTTTGGTCTGTCGTGAACGTGAAGCACATAATACAAGTCGGTCGAGGAATCACAGGTGTGTTTATACTGTGGTGATTGCGACAAGCATTGGCTGTGGTGAGTGGAGGCAGGTGTATGGTGGATACAGGTGATTGTGAACGGGGGAGTGGCTAATGAGTGGAGGCAGGTGTATGGTGGATACAGGTGATTGTGAACGGGGGAGTGGCTAATGAGTGGAGGCAGGTGTATGGTGGATACAGGTGATTGTGAACGGGGGAGTGGCTAATGAGTGGAGGCAGGTGTATGGTGGATACAGGTGATTGTGAACGGGGGAGTGGCTAATGAGTGGAGGCAGGTGTATGGTGGATACAGGTGATTGTGAACGGGGGAGTGGCTAATGAGTGGAGGCAGGTGTATGGTGGATACAGGTGATTGTGAACGGGGGAGTGGCTAATGAGTGGAGGCAGGTGTATGGTGGATACAGGTGATTGTGAACGGGGGAGTGGCTAATGAGTGGAGGCAGGTGTGGTAGAAGCGATTGAGAACGGGGAGTGGCCGTGATGAGCAGGTCTCTATACTCCTGAACATGCTTTGGAACACGACTGCATACTTCTGCATAAAATTACCCGATCTACAAGCTCAGAACGCGTTTTGCAAGATGTGCTGCGGTGCCAAGCTTGTAGATGTGCTATTTTCAAACGCGAGACACCACTGTACGACTGTATAATAAGGCATTCACTTTTGCTTCAAAGACCCCTTAAGTACAATTAGGTGTGAATGTGGCAGTGTAGCACATGGATAAATTATTACTGTGCTCTGCAGCTCTCGCTGCATTAGTGGAGCTAACTTTGCAGAACAGACCAAAACCGTGTGCGTGCGTCGAGTCAGAAGGGAATACTGGTGTGGTTACCATGGTGAGGAGGAGAATGAAACACCGCTCGGTGCAAAATCTTGAAAAAGCCCAGACAGCGCCGTCATTTCCAATTACAAATAAACTGCAACAATTGTAATGCGATGCGCTATTTGCATTTTGATCAAACCGAGCCTCTCTGCGTTTCATCTCGTGCTTCTACTGTATGTGTTATTTTGTTACTGTAAAGATATACCCTAACCCATTTGATAACTTCACACGTCATGCTATACAGTGGATCGTCAGTAGATTGTCAGAACATTGTCGATGAGAAAGGAGGGCATTTTGGTAAAGGTTGTTAAAGGTGTTGCCAAAGGTTTTGTTTACTGTATGTAAATACTATTCAGATTATTTTTGAGTGGTGCTATAGCCACTCCAATACGCAGCATGTATGTATGAAACAAATGGCGGTATTTTATCATGACACATTAGTGAAGACCAATTGCGGTGAGATAATGTTGAAAAGTGGTGAAGTGGTCCTTTAAAGCACAGCGGAATATGTGTGAAACAGCCGTAATTTGACTGAAAGGAAACGGGACATTATCCTTTTCCGAGTGCAGCTGCAAACAGCCCAGGGCAAATGAACTCCAGAGCTATAAAATCACATCGCCACTTTGAGGATCTAAATTCTGCATCCTATTGATCCCCCCCGAGCCGTTTATTTCTATTGCTCGGTTTAGTCCTAATGCAATCTTTCAAAGTTATTTGAAAGAGCCAGCGAATGGGTTTATTTAATGAAAATGGGCTTTTTTTTTGCACATCCTTCTCCTCTGGGACATTTAGACAAATTCATGCACGGTTTGTATTAGCTTCTGCTTTTCATTTTTTGTTGGTGCACGTGTGTGGTATACGATGTTTGTGAAATATTATGGCCATGCATTTATATAATTATTGTACAGTACTGTACTGTAGGTGTGCGTTCAAAAACACCTGGGAACAACTGTCCCTTATACAGTAAATATACAGTAGAATCCAAGATGGTGCCGTTGCACATGGCAACATATAGTGCTGGTCGATATGGCTCTTTGTCTCTTTGTTGAAACAATATTACGATACTATTATTTAAAATGCATGTTGTAGTTTATTTAATTAAGTGTTAATTGTAAGTGATGACACAAAGAAATGAAATGAGCAGACAAAATTGGAACGGGAACACTCTCTTCAGGCTGATAGCAGAAACGTTTGTCTATTATTCACTATATGCTAGAATAAAAACTAAAGCAGTTTGTGGTGTGTGTGAGTCATCACCACCAGAAGCAGACAGACAGTTTGTGGTGTGTGTGAGCTATCACCACCATAAGCAGACAGACAGGTTGTGGTGTGTCTGAGCTATCACCACCAGAAGCAGACAGACAGGTTGTGGTGTGTGCGAGGCATCACCACCAGAATCAGACAGACAGTTTGTGGTGTGTGTGAGTCATCACCACCAGAATCAGACAGACAGTTTGTGGTGTGTGCGAGGCATCACCACCAGAATCAGACAGACAGTTTGTGGTGTGTGTGAGTCATCACCACCAGAAGCAGACAGACAGTTTGTGGTGTGTGTGAGTCATCACCACCAGAAGCAGACAGACAGTTTGTGGTGTGTGCGTAGCCATCACCAACAGAATCTCCTCCATGAACTCCAGTGAGACCCACTAACAGGGCACGGCTCTCTGGGACTCCTTCCTTCCTCCCTTCAAACCAAACCATGCTGACTAGTAGTCTTTTTTAGAGACTCTCCCCGTGAATAACACCGCTGACTCCTTCTCGGAGATGCTAATGCTGCAGTTTTGCAGCAGTTTGTTTGCATTTTTTTTTTTTAGTTTTTAGTTGTTTTTTTTGTTAAAGCAGTAGAGCTTTTCTCAAACTATTTGGCAGCAGGTGCATTAGAAAAAACAAACACTTGTATCTTACAAATCACTGCTTGCAAAAAAAGAAAAGGAAAAAAAGAAAGCACACACAAAAAACATGTTATTGTGCTTGTAAATTTGCTGTTTTTGGAGAATGACGAAGTAAAACTCCCCATGAATGAATGTCAATATGTCATTTACATATCGACACATTGTCTGATGTTCTATATGGCTATAGCTATATTTGGCACAACATACATTTTACAATTTACACGTCTAAAGTTATAGAGATGATTGCTTTTGCAACACTCTTAGCTAGAGAAGAAGACTATTACTATCTTGGAAATCTCCAAACCCTCTCACTCAGTCTGGCTTAATGAGGTGATGAGATTCTTCTTAGGCTTAGAGAAATGTATAATTATCTCTCAGAGGAACCACTGGAGGCTTTTCTAATGCATGGAGACCTTTAATAGAATATTTTAATAATCATATAAACTCTCCAGAACAGAATGCCGTGTGTTTCAAGCATAGGGTTAAAAAAATATGTAGTGGACAGTAGATTTCAGGTTTAGAGGTTTGCTCTGAAAGAATACATATTCAAAGATTTGCGTCACATTTTCACGATTTTTCAAAAGATAGCAGACCTACAAGCTCGTAGCACGGCACTCGGTGCCGCGTTATGAGCTTGTAGATCTGCTATTTTTCAATAGTTAAAACACCGAAAGGGGTTCCCGCCCCAAATGGGTTAATTATTATCATATTTCCCCTTTTCTGTTTCTGTCATGAATGATGTTGGCTGTGTATCGTTCCCAAAAGACCCCCCATCAGCCATCAGGGAGTTGTGTTATTGTTTGACAGACTACAACTATAACTCTCACTGTTCCATTTATTACGAGGGATTTAGATATTAATAAAGGGAGGCTTTCATCAGGCTAAATGGAGGAGACACATGAAAAGGAGCTGCTGACGGTTTGCTCTCCGTAAGACATTAATTCGATTTTACATTTCAAACCCCACCATTTATATGAATGAATACATGCAGTTATTAATCTTATAGCCTGCAAAAAGAAATTGATTTAAAAAATATAAATAATTAGTTGCGCTACAAAGGGATTGCAAAACTATTGAAATGTGGCTGTCTGTGAATGCACCGCATGCCATTCTGTCCACGATAAATGATAGCTTGCAGAGTTAGTTCAGTCAGATATAGGCCTACTCATGCTCAAATTCAGTTATTGTATATCTATCTCCCTGATCTTAATGTTTAATGATGGCGTTTAATTGTGCCGAGCAGGGAGAGAAATGTAGCAGAGCCGAACGCCAAGATAAAATATTATATGCACTGCAGTTTGTATTCTCATTCTATAATAAACATTGGTTAAATATATTCGTTCAGTTATCTGACTGAACTGAATAAGTGCTACCGAATCTTTATCATATTTTATTATTATTTATAAGGTGGTGAAACTGAGGATGTAAACGAGACCGGTCGCCTTCCTTTCCTTCCAAAGCTTTTCTCAAGACTAGATAGATTACATTTTCCCAGATGATTTATTGTAAGATATTTGAAATATTCTCTGTAGCTAGTAAGGGGAGGTTGCAGGCTATGTGTACATTTTCACCTCTACACCAGCATGCCTATTAGGGGGTGCATGCTTAGTTTAGACTAGTCATTGGTTAGACATGGGTTAAGGTTAGGTTTAGGTGTGCTGCCCCGTGGGAGGTTAGGTTTAGGGTGAGGGTTTGAGATAGGTTGTAGTTGTAGGACTAATGACTGGTCTAACCAATGACTAGTCTAAACCAAGTACTATCTAAACTAAGTACTGCACCCCCTATTAGAGCATGGACCATGGACCAGACAGTATAGTGACATGTCATAGAGACTTATTCAGGCTTTGCAGATACACTATGGCATGACGGCAACGGTGAATGGCGGATGATGGGTGATGATTTTAACTGAACAGGAAGAGAGATAGCAGCAATCAGCAGTGCAAACAGTCTTAGGTATAATAAACAAATGAAACAAGCAAAACGTAGGCATAAACACATTAAGCAAATCAACTACTCAAAGGGGCATTTGGCAAATAGAAAGGAAACTTACTACGAGTAATGCATCAGTATATAGGCACGAGGTGCTACCAGCAGCTCTCCAGAAAGGGACAAATGTTTGCCTGTGGCTCCTCGTTTGCCTATAATAGTCGCCAGGTGTGCCAGTTGGCGGCCCCTCCCACCACCAACGAGTCAACCTGATACTGCTCCGCCCCTCTCTCAGCTAGAGTGGTGGGGTTTCTATAATATTGATGTTCGGGGGGTTTTCAGGTGGCTCAACCATTACTGTACTTTTATATTAATGTTCTTGCCTTTTCTCCCCAATGTATAGTCGTCGTGCCAATTAAGTCCTCGCCACAGACATTTCTGTGTTAACCCGTTTCGACCCGAGGACGGTTCTATACAAATGTCTTATAAATCCTGACATTTCTCTGAGAAACCTTATGTTTTTATGTCAGTCCTTTTCATGTCAAGGACCCCTCAAAAATATCTGTAATTGGCTCTTGACCCCCATCTGTTCCAGGGACCCCCCACCCCAGAAACAAAGATTTGAGTTAAAAACGTTGGCTCTGAAATAATATATATTCAAAGATTTGCACTACATTTTCACGATTTTTCAAAAATAGCAGACCTACAAGCTCGTAGCGCGGCACTCGGTGCCGCGCTACGAGCTTGTAGATCTGCTATTTTTCAACAGCTCAATTATATAACATGATGCTTGAAACACCAAAATGGGTTCCCGCCCCCAAAACGTGTTAACTTGTCACTGCTATAACAGCAACTCCTCTGCCAGTGAGGAGCCCCCACCGGGAGGACGTAGGTCCTCGGTCCTATATACTCCTCCCACCCAACGCTCCCCACTGACAGGCGCCACCCGGCTTCACTCCCCCCACGAACACGGGCCAATCGGACCAAGCCGGACAACACCACGTTGGATTCGAACCCACAACCTCCGTGGTGGTGGTGGTGGTGGTGAGCATGCAGGGACATTACCATGCACTGCGCCACACCCGAAGCTCCGTTGTTGACATTTAAAGAGTTTATGGCTATAGCATCATTTTATTTACTGTTATTGTCAACAATAATTTACACGCTTTCATCTGGCAAGGCAATTATCTGTGTTTTGCTGGCAGTTTACTCAGCTGATGGTGACAACTAATTACCAAGGAAATTATCTTATTTTTTTTCTCCTTCTTTAATGGTTGCTATATGATAATAAATGTCACCTTTATATATATATAAAGGCCAACCCTCCCATTTGTTCTTATCAAGGTCTGTGTGATACCCATCCATCATGTAAGGATAAATGGATAAAAGACTGATCACCGTGCGGTCCGTAGGGCACCGAGGACTGCGGCTAATATTTTTTAATAAAGCCTGGGTGATGGGTATTAATATGCTACAGCAATTTATGCTTTATCGACACACTTAACGACGTTTCTGATGCCAGAATAATATTATCTTACAGCACTGCTTTATGGCCAAGTCTTCTTTGCTGATTTAGATTAAAACGGCTACCAGAGGAGAATATACCAGTGCGTGCGTGCGTGCGTGCCTGTGCCCGCCTATATTTCTGTGCGTGCGTGCTTGCGTGCGTGCCTGTGCCCGCATGCCTGTGCCCGCCTATACTTCTGTGCGTGTGTGTGTGCGTGCGTGCCTGTGCCCGCCTATATAACTTCTGTGTGGACTGCTGATCACCTCAGAGACGCCTGATTGCAATAACGCTCTCCACAAACGTCAGAAGTTGCCCTTTCAGGATGTTTTTCCACAGAGACGAGGGGAAAACAAAAAGTTGTGCCTCCTAAATGCATTATTTATATTTAGACGTGAGGCTGGCAGCTCTGGAAGATCCCAATATAGCCTTTGCTCTGGTTTGTCCTCTGTAGGAAAAAAGAAAAAACACTTTTTTGCTCCCAGAAGAAACGTTTTCACATCTATTAGGGGTTGGACGAACAAATAGCTAGGTTGAACTAATTACTGTAGGAGTGCTGCCAAAATGCTGAGTGTGTACACACAAAGATGAAATAGAGGCTTCATTAAAGGTCTCTCCCTCTCTCCCTCTCTCTCTCCCCCTCCCTCCCTCCCCCCTCTCTCTCTCCCCAGAGATGTGACCATGGGGAGTATTTCTACACGTCAGCGACAGAAAGACAGATAGTGGACATCTGCCTCTCCGAGGCCTCTCCGGACGCATTACCTGTGACACTAAACAACATAACCTCCACACTCACACACACACACACACACACGCCGTCACAAAGACAGAGCACTGGCACGCACGTGCCAAATAAACAAAGGCACACGCACGCACGTACGTGCACACACACACACACACACACACACACACACACACACACACACACACACACACACACACACACACACACACACACACACACACACACACACACACACACACACACACACACACACACACACACACACACACACACACACACACACACAACACACACACACACACACACACACACACACACACACACACACACGTGCACATGCCAAACACTGGCACGCTGGCACTGCCCACAGCCTGACCTGAATGCCTTGCCAAGACCTGACCTTCGTGTTATGGCAATGATCACTACCTCGGGCATAATGTGGCATCTGGCTTATAGTACAGTACCTATACTACTAGTACAGTGGTATAGGTACTATAGGTATTGTGTTTGTGTGTGTGTGTGTGTGTGTGTGTGCGTGCGTGCATAGTCGCGTGAGTGCGTGCATGCGTAGGTGCATGCGTTTGCACGCGTGTTGGTGTGGGTGCGGGTGTGTGTGTGTCTATGTGTGTGTGTGTGTGTGTGTGTGTGTGTGTGTGGGGGGGGGGTTACATGGGGCTACATCATGGAAGAAATGTGTTTAATAAAACTAAATGAACATCTAGAAAGGTCCTAAATTAACTTAATTAAGCAGTCACCGTCGCTGTGTCATGTTGTTCTTTCTAAATTAGAGATTACTATACAATCAAATATATATGTATATAGCCTATACAAGATGGTAAATGTATCATTTACCAAGATAATTTCACATTTCAAAGAGGGAGAGAAATACTAAATGAACTGTTAACTACATTAAAACATTTGGCGGGGGAGAGTTGGTAAAGGGCAGAGTTTTGTATTTGGTCGCACTGCTTGCACGCGCAGGTATGTGAACATACTTTAGGCAGGTAAATACATTTACATATGAAATATGCCGGCAAACACATAGTTGCATAGGTGTGTGTGTGTGTGTGTGTGTGTGTGTGTGTGTGTGTGTGTGTGTGTGTGTACGTATCAGTGGTGAGCTGTAGCGATGTCATAAGTCATAAGGAGCCTTATGCAGCATCAGAAGGCCGGGCCGCCCCCAGAGTTTGACCATCTGTTCCTTATTGGTTGTCATTAACCCATTTTGTGCGGGAACCCCTTTTGGTGTTAGCATTATGCTATGCTTTAGCTATTGAAAAATAGCAGACCTACAAGCTCATAGCGCGCCACCGAGTGGCGCGCTACGAGCTTGATGGTCTGCTATTTTTGAAAAATCGAAGAGCAACTGACGTAGAAGACATTTTTAGAATCTGATCTCAGGTCAGAATGGGTTAAGCTTTCTAATTCAGGGGCGTCTTGGGGATTAGCCAAACGAGTGCGGGAAATGTCATTAACCACACACACACACACACACACACACACACACACACGCTGGGCTGCCATGGCAATATTTACATATTTATGCACCTTAATTGTCTTTGCTTCACCGCCGTGACATTGACTCAGACACGGTGAGAGAGGAGCACACGGGGGCGAGAGAGAGAGAGAGAGAGAGAGAGAGAGAGAGAGAGACAAAAGGTAACAGAACTGTCCAATTTATTTATGAAAGGCTTTTATCATGCGAGGTGTTTCAACAAAGAAAGGGACAAATTTGGAGTCGCCATGAGGCGCACAAACAAACAACAAACATGGTTGTTTTGGGCACTGTGGACTCATTAGTTCACAATAATGATGCTTTTATGTGTTTTTGAGTTGTAGTGGAAAATATGTACTTTTGACCAATTATAAGATCGCCGAAGAACCTACTGTACCTAACTTATTTTAACCGAGTGTGGCTCCCGACATGCGTGGCAAGTTAAAACTATAGCCAGTGGGCTTCCTGTGAGATAAGGTTTAGGGTTTGTGTTTGGATATAGGGTGTCGGGACTATATACAAATGCCTGCCGGACTGTTTACTACGTGGGACCAAACACAGGCACCCCAGTGAAGCTGTCAAGATTTTGACAGCTAATTTAGATTTTAGTTTTAGTCATAGTTTTCATTTAGTTTTAGTGTCATTTTAGTCGACTAAATATACAATTGATTTAGTCGACAAAATGTTGGCGTCGTAATGACTGATTTTACACTTGCTTGAAAATATATGATCTACAAGCTAACAGCGTGTCGCAGCACACCGATTAAAACACAATGTGACATGTGTGAAGTTATGGAATTCTCAAAGCAAGGAGTTGGAGAGTTGGTTCAGTTTAAGAAAGTGTTTCAGTGCATGGGGACACTTTATAAATGATGATTTGGATAGTTGATTTTTCTTTCCTTGTTTTAGTTTTCTCTTCCTTTTTATTTGATGAAACATGGTAATGTAATCATGGTAATGTACTGGCTAGTATAGCGATGGCTTTTAATTATAGATAGGGTCAGGTATAATAAGATGTATCTAATGTAATCATGTACAACCATGTATGAAATAAATTAAGATGAAATGCCTAGCCTATAGCCCCTTAGATAGCACTTTATGTAGACTTAGATAGTATTTTAGACAGACTTATACTCGTTACGTAGACGGCACTATAATTGCATTTTATGTAGTCATAGCACTTTATAGTACACATGTATATTGTATAATATATAATATAGTATAGTATAGTATGTATAGTTGACATAGATACTCCACTGTTACGTTCTTAGTTTATACATGATTCATGACAACTACTTTTTATATATTTTTACATATATGTGATGTATGCCATGCTTTTGTTTTTGCTAAAATGTAAGTCGCTCTGGATCAAGAGCATCTGCTAAATGCCTAAATTGTAAATGAAATTGAGATGAAGTATAAAAAATAAATAAAGATGAAATGAAAACGTGAAACAAATGTGATAAAAATAGAAAATAGAAAATAAACGTTTTGTTACGAACTTTGAACCTGAAGTGAGTTGGACAATTTTATGCGAAAGCTATAGTGAGTTGTGGGGGCGTGGCTGGCACCACTATACCCTCAGGGTCAACGCTGAGAACAAAGAACACGGTGTTCTCATGCAGCCACGGAGGTACAGTAAATAAACGGGACTGTATTTGACGAAGCACATTCTCTGGAGACCTTCGACCTCCGACCTTGACCCGGCCGGCCGCGCCCGCTTTAATGAGGTCGCCCGCGGAGGAGCAGCAGCGCTCACCTTTTCCTTTATAGGTGGTCCTCCGACCGACGCTCTGCCGCGGACAAAGAGTTTAGCTATAAACAAACAACAGGAACACATGCTGGATGGAAACAATGATGCACCAACTCCCCTCCCGCTGGGCCAAGCACTGTAATAGAAGAGAAAGGAAAGAGCATTCTATTAAACCCATCCTTTGGTACGAATTCGGCTCATGTTATGTTTTATAGCCTATATACGGTATATCAATTTATATCATAGATTATCACTGTGGCCTGAGGATATATCTATAACTGAGGGCAGGCCTATACTGAAGGTGCAGTGGGTTGTACATTTGAATGTATTACATTATTACATGAATGTATTTTCCTATATGTCCAGCTTGTGGTGTTTGTACTGTAAACACAAAGTTTGTCCTAACAAAAATATTAAATGATTGACAATGAATGGACAATTTTGAGTGTTTGTGGCCCGGAATGAGATGATCTATCTATCTATCTATCTATCTATCTATCTATCTATCTATCTATCCCATATTCTTATTTATTCACAAATATGATTGTTTGTGCCGAGGTATGCCAAAGAAGAGAAGGAGCCTAGGGATGTCGCATGAAGACATGCAGGTGGTCGGGAGTCACAGAGGAAGACGCCGAAAACAGAGCCAGATGGTCCGCTGTGCTGTGGGCGGCGACTAGCATTTAACCCATTCTGACCTGAGATCAGATTCATACGAGGTTTCCACTGGACACACAACTGGTCTGATCAACCCATTCTGACCTGAGATCAGATTCTAAAAATGTCAGTCGTTCTTCGATTTTTCAAAAATAGCAGACCTACAAGCTCGTAGCGCGCCACTCGGTGGCGCGCTATGAGCTTGTAGATCTGCTATTTTTCAATAGCTAAAGCATAAAATGATGCTAACACCAAAACGGGTTCCCGGTCAGAATGGGTTAAACACATACCGGTAAACATTACAGTCAATGAGTTTTTTTTACAAAATGTCATTGCTTATACATCTTTCTTTGAGATTTTACATTAGACAATTAATAAATCAGATATTTTTCTCCCAGATTTCGATCTTTTGAAAATCATGCGATCGGAGCCGGTTTCAGATCAGATGATCGGCTCGGGACATCTCTAGGTATGAGCACACACTACAGAAAGCTATTTCTATATGTCTATATGACTTAATTTTAGCCTTTTGCGTACGCCTGCAAGGTCATCGAGGCTATACGGCTAAGTGCTCCAGGCTAAGATGGGAGTCTGAAGATCCCTGCTGGTTCCCTGCCAGTGTGGGGAAGGAGTTGTCTGTGCGAACATGGCAGGTGCTGCTGGCTGGCTGGCAGGCCTCGCTAAGTTGATTTTGACTCTTGTGTTTTTTTGGGTTCTGTCACGCCAGGATAAACTCCTGCAGTGTCTCCTCGGCTGTGGATTCTACAGCAACCATTATTAATTCGCCAAGTTCTGTCTGTGCATGTTTGACATGTTTTAAGTCCTTCCTCTGGCAGGCTGGCTAATGGTGACAGCTATAGCGCACTCGTACAAATGGTGCATTTATATATAGCGCCTTTATCCAAGGCAGTTTACATAGATTGTGTATTACATTCACACACACATTCATACACCGATGGCGGCGGAAACCATGCAAGGCACCAACCAGCACATCAGGAGCAATTAGGGGTTCAGTGTCTTGCTCAAGGACACTTCGACAGTCGACACTAACTCTGGGTGAGCACCGGGTTCGAACTGGTAACCTTGTGGTTACCATCCAGCCACTCTTCCCCCTGAGCCACCGCTATACCCACCCCACGGTACAGATTGAACCATATAGGCGGTATCAGCCCTATGTATAGCTGACACAGTTCAAGATTTAGAAGACGTTTGGTAGAATCGGATCCTCAAAGTGGCCTGGTCTTTTTATCGCCATCATCACCCAAGGGCAAATCAAGTAAAATTTGAATAAACTGAATAAAGAAGCTGGAAACACTGCACTGCACTGTGTAAAGCCATGCCAAACCATATTACATCTTCCAACAACAACACCAGTGTAATTTTGTGTGTTGGATGTTTGCCGAACTCTCCTCTCTCTCTCTCTCTCTCTCTCTCTCTCCGGGGTCTTGAATATTGCTGCGTTATAATTTGCCCGCGGGGCAGCGACCGCTCTCACATTCACTGCCTCCTTTTCACTCTTGTTTATGATCTAATAAGAGTCCATGGCCGTTGTCCACCATTCATCCTCTTATAAAGGCTGATTGATGCAGACGCATTGTCAGAATGTTCATTTATTTAATAGCCTGGATTTCAAGTGATTTCTTTTTTTTATCCCATACATCATAACCAGCATTTTTATCTCATAAACCTCATACGCACCCTCATAAACGCACTGGGACTGCTATAGCTAGATCAGGGGTTCTCAACCTGGGGGGGGCGTCCCGAAATTATGTTGGGCTGTCCCCAAAATATTTAGAAGGAAAAAAAAGGTTTGAGTTTTATTTATTTTTGCAACTGAAACTGTAAACTGGAAAATTGATTTTTGTTTTTAGTTTACAGAGTACACACAGTGCATGCATAAACTTTCCTTAATGATTATATCTGGTTTCAGAATTTATTTATGATGGCCCAACAATTAGTGCCCGGCCCTCACCAAACCCTGTGTACACTCAAGAGAATGTCCCCGCTGCCACCCTTAGATCTCTATATATGGAGCTGACCTGTTCTGACATTCCATTATGTTGATCTGACCTCATCAAACCCTGTACACTCAAGACATATGGCTCCTTATATGGCCAGTACAGAATTAATTCCATGTTGATCTGACCCCCCCAGGCCATACTGGTATTAAGTATGTCTACATTGCAGTTTTCATACTTTTCCTTGAGTACTTTTACTTCTTTGACCACCACGGTGCTCCTCCTGCGTGTGTGCGTGCGTGCGTGCTTGCGTGCGTGCGTTTATGTGTGCGTGTGTGTGTGTGTGTGTGTGTGTGTGTGTGTGTGTGTGTGTGTGCGCGCGTGTGTGTGCGTGTGTGCGTGTGTGTGCGCGTGTGTGTGGTCACTGGGGTGGTTGAATGCCTTGAAGGTGGACAAAGTACACTCAACCGGAGTACTCGAGTCAAAGTATGGATACTCCCGGTCAAATATTAAATATTTGATATTACTATTTGGTAATATTAATTTTACTCAACTTTCCATGAAAGCACCGATAAGGTTCAAAATAATCTATAACGGAACCAGTTTCAAAAGAACCAAAGTTATTTTGGTGTCAAAGGAGCCCTTTGAGGGGACAGAGTGTCCCGGTCCCTTTCAGAACCACGAGGGCACCGGGACATTATTCACCTATTTATCTTTCCTAGACGTTTACAAAAGGATTTAGTTAAAGGCCTCGGACAAAGGCAACAGCCGAGTTGACAAATCATGACAATAATTAGAAAGAAGAAAAACTTTTTTTCCTTCTTTCTAATTATTTGTTCTCACTTTTCCACTCACACGTTATGCATGCGCGTACATATAGGAGCCGCAGGGCAAAGTCACGACAGGGCTGAACAACTGAGCCAGAACGTGGCGACGTCCATGTCAGAACGTCAGAATGGTAAGTCAGCAACGGAGTACTTACTTCTGTAAGTGTCAGGAGGTGGTTTCCAAGTATAGGACCCAAATGCGAGGAAGTCAGAATCTTGAAGTGGAAGTTTAATAAGACAGAGGTTTTTGCAGGAGAGCAACAATATCAAACGAACAGACTTTGAAACTCGGGATACAAGACAATAATCCAACAACAGAGAACACAACCAAACACAGGCCTTAAATAGGCACACACGATTAACAGGACACAGGTGAACTCAAATCAAATCAACACAAGGATCGGCTGAGGGGAAAACGAGACACAGGTGGAACAAAGAACCACAGATCAGGGAAGGTGAGACAAGGCAGGAAACTACTATACAAACTACAAAGGAGGAAACACAAAAGCATCACTTCAAAATAAGAATCAGGAACGCCATATCATTACTTCAAAATATGTCTCAAGAACAACATACACAACAACAACACACAGAAGGCAGATCCTGACAGTGAGAACTTCTTCCACCATTGCTATGAGGAGATATGCGTTGCTTGTTGAAAATAAATGCTCCGGCTTAATAAGGAGTTCTGCAGTGTTTGGGCAGTCTATTTGTTTATTTTGGCTGCTTTCTTATGCATATTTCTTTGCAGCGAGAATATCTATTGACCTCCCAGTCGGAAAGCTCTCTTGTTACTCGGGGGGGGGGGGGGGGGGGGGGGGGGGCTGTTTTTTTATATTGGTCGTCTATGGTGTGGTATACAAAATGTCCATAACTTTGTTTCGCAATGTTTCCGGCAGAGCAGACCTCTCATTCTGTGGACCTTAAGGACCAGAGCAGACCTCTCATTCTGTGGACCTTAAGGACCAGAGCAGACCTCTCATTCTGTGCACCTTAATGACCAGAGCAGACCTCTCATTCTGTGGGCCGTAATGACCAGAGCAGACCTCTCATTCTGTGGACCTTAATGACCAGAGCAGACCTCTCATTCTGTGGACCTTAAGGACCAGAGCAGACCTCTCATTCTGTGGACCTTAATGACCAGAGCAGGCCTCTCATTCTGTGGACCTTAATGACCAGAGCAGACCTCTCATTCTGTGGACCTTAATGACCAGAGCAGACCTCTCATTCTGTGGACCTTAATGACCAGAGCAGACCTCTCATTCTGTGGACCTTAATGACCAGAGCAGACCTCTCATTCTGTGGACCTTAATGACCAGAGCAGACCTCTCATTCTGTGGACCTTAAGGACCAGAGCAGACCTCTCATTATGTGGACCGTAATGACCAGAGCAGACCTCTCATTCTGTGCACCTTAATGACCAAGTCAAGGAAAAACACAAATAAAAAGTATGTCATGACATGACAGGTTAATCCTTAACCGTTCCAAAAACAGCAGATCTAAAGCTCTGCAAATATTCAGCAACCAAGAGTAAAATCTTTGTCGACGAGAATCAACTATAAAGTCGACAAAGCAATGTGATATTTCTGAGTGCTAAAATATGACCAAAACTAAATTAAATTGTATATTATGACTAAACTTAAATCAAAGTCAACATCAAACACTGGGAGGTCAGGGCGCTCGGGGAGAGTTGACACATATATACAAGCCCCGAAAACAACGACAGATTATAGTTCCAGTCAGACGAATACGAAATCTCCCTTTGGGACGATGATTCACTCCCCGGGTCGCCTGGTGAAATAAAGCAGCTTCTCTCTCCTGTGGCGAGCGAGCACGGCCCGTGGAGACCAAACACCTGATGATGAATGCTCTACCACGTGGCCTGCACCAGTTAACCCATTTAGAGCTGAATACCTATACATTCTACAAAATGTCTTCTATAAATCCTGACAGTTTTCTGAAAAAAACCTCACGTTTCTATGTCAGTCGTTCTCAAGCTATATTTGAGAACGGTCAAAAATATATGAAATTGGCCGTGGACCCATCTGAAAATATGTTGTTTGCAAGCAAAGATTTGAGTTAAACATATTCACCCTGAAAGAATATAATCAAAGATTTCAGTTAAAAAAAACGTTCGCTCTGAAAGAATATATATTCAAAGCTTTGCACCACATTGTCACAATTTTTCAAAAATAGCAGGTCTACAAGCTCGTAGCACTGTGCCGTGCTATGAGCTTGTAGATCTGCTAGTTTTCAATAGCTAAAGTACGACATAATGCAATAAACATATACCAAAAGAGGTTCCCGTCTAAAATGACTTAACCGAGTTCATATTGAGACGTACAGTCCCAGAAGCATTGCCATCAATCAGAACATCTCCCTGGAGCTGACACACACACACACACACACACACACACACACACACACAGACACACACACACACACACACACACACACTCCGTCGAAACACTTCATGTGCTTTCCTCCCCCTCTATACCGTCGCTGTTGCCAGGTTTGGCCAGAGAAACAAGCATGAAAAGAAGAAGAAGTGACTATAGGCCACATGAGGACTTTAAACCTATTGGGCTATACTATATCCTTACATATATTATACCCTTACTCCTTATATCCCAAACTTATTTGCCATGTTTTACCATTTTGAAAAAAACCTTTTAAGATAGTTCAAATATAGCCGATCTACAAGCTCACAATGTGTCGATGTATAGATTTTTAAATGTTTTTCAACATATACAGTAGGCCTATTGTAAAAAAATGGCAAATAAGTTAAGTGGTAAGGCAAGATAGGGCCCATTATGTGTTGGCGATTTGAAAATAAAATAAAAAGATCTCAAACTCAACCCCGCAACTGTAACCACTATAACCCGTTTACATGACTAAGGAGTCTGCCATTTTCACGACTTTTCACGACCTATACAAGCTCGTATAGCGCGGCGCTACGAGCTTGTAGATCTGCTATTTTTCGCTTTAGTATAGAATGATTAAAACACCAAAAGGAGTGTAATTCTAGCCCCAAAATGAGTTAAAAGCGACTTTACATAAAAGACAAAGCCCAAACTCGCTTAAAATAATCAGACATGGCAACCCTATATACATAGTGTGTACCTGTAGCTGCATCACAATGGTGGCAGTATACAGATCTGTCCGACCTCATTTGCTCCCATTTACACGGAGCCGCTGCTGTTCTTTCTGCTTTGGCAATGTAAACGTATGTTTTCTCATGCCAATAAAGCCCTTTGAATTGAATATATAGCAGACAACACATATACATGCTGATACATATCACATATACATATAAATAGTCATCTAGGATCATATTTGCAAGAACCTAGCATCAGTCTAACAGTACAAAAAAAAACAAAAAAAGAATAAACAATAAAATAAAATATATAATTAGATAAATAAATAAATAAATAGTCTGTGCATGAAGCTATAATAACTATAGGATGGCAGATCTGTAATGACCTGGCATCTGTCTATACATAACATATTCATTAACGTTGTTAAAGATGTTTATCTCGCTTAATCTAAATGGCTCTCTGGATTAAGAGCGTCTGCTAAATGGCTAAATTGTAATTGTAATTACACGTATTTTTTGCCTTTCATTTAAGCCTGCAAGGTCGCCCAGGCTACGGGACAACAGCAATCCAGCGATGCGTATAGGAGTTTTATTCTGTCAGAGTCCCATTTGGTGTCACGTTGAATACGGTCCCCCCTGAGACCCAGGAGGAGACAACAACACATTTACTACAGCAGGACCAATCTGGCTGCCGAGGAGAGAGAGAGAGAGAGAGAGAGAGAGAGAGAGAGAGAGAGAGTGAGAGAAGTATATTTTCACTGTCATTAGCCAGCATGTCATGTCCAACGCCCTCCAAAAAAGGAACGACATTTTTTTTTACAATTTATTTCATCTCTCTACCTGCACCCCCTCCTCACCCCCCCCAACAAAAACCCTCCTTTTTATCTATTCATGTTCCTTCCTTCTTTTAGACTTCTCTTCTCTTCTGTTTCACCTGCTCTCTATCTCCCTCTCCCTCTCTCTCTCCCTCTCCCTCTCTCTCTCTCTCTCTCTCTCTCTCTCTCTCTCTCTCTCCCTCTATCTCTCCTCTCCCTCTCCCTCTCTCTCTCCTCTGCAGAGCATCATCGCCCCCCCCCCCCCACCCCTCCCGCCTCCAACCAACCTGCTCCCGACCCAGGCTCAGCCAATCCCAGCTCTGTGTGGGCGTGGCTTAGCATGCGGTCGAGTCGGAATCGCAGCAAGCAGGAGAGAGAGAGAGAGAGAGAGAGAGAGAGAGAGAGAGAGAGAGAGAGAGAGAGGGAGAGAAAGGCAGAGAGAGAGAGAGAGAGAGAGAGAGAGAGAGGGGCTGAAAGAGAGAGAGAGCGCGAGAGAGGCAGAGAGAGAGAGAGAGACAGAGAGAGAGAGAGAGAGAGAGAGAGAGAGAGAGAGAGAGAGAGAGAGAGAGAGGCAGAGCGGAGCTGAAAGAGATGCTTCCCCAGCCTGGCAGCCTGTAGTTCGGCTGCATGCTCCTGGATGCCCCGGGCTTGACACTGACTGATGGAACATTCACTCCCGGCCAGGGAGGAGAGGAGTGACTGACTGACTGACTGGGAGAGAGGCTCTGTATCTGGGCTAAACATCCAGGAAACACACCTGAGGGAGAGAGAGAGAGAGAGGGGTCCAGGCAGTGGGGGTCCGCAGCATCATTGCGTCTCCGCTTTTTGGCTCGCACGCAGCCATGGATTTTCATTTTTTTAAGGGACATTTATTGTGTCAAGTCTTGAAATGATTACGTGGTGGAGGAGGAGGAGACAAGATTGATATTTTTCATTGGATTATTACCCCCCCCCCCCCCCCCATCTCTAACCCATTCGTGTGCATGAAGTCTCGTTTCTTTTGCAATTAACTGCGATATTGCAAAAACTCTGGCTATAATTATTATAGCCTATATATAGCCTACCCTTCACTTATTTGAGCCTTTTTTCTTCTTATTGCCAGCTGCAGGAGAAGAAGATTTCAACACGTTTTCACGTTTTGTTTCATGGACTGTTCGTTTCACTCAATCCCTCCCTCCCACATCAGAGAAGATTTAACGTAACACCGACGAGACCGAATTAAGGGAGATCTATCTATCTATCTATCTATCGGCCCCCCCCAAAAAAGGGTCAATCAATAATTTCCAAGCAGCAGAATAAGAAAGATCAGACAACCCCCTTTTATTGTGTGACTTTCAACTTGTGTGCATCGATCGACGGACGGACGGTCCGAAACGACACGGAGTCTACAGTTATATCGAAATGTGAGTGTGAGAGAGAGAGAGAGAGAGAGAGAGAGAGAGAGAGAGAGAGAGAGAGAGAGAGAGCGAGAGAGAGAGAGAGAGAGCGGTAGCCTATAGCCTCTACAGTTCGCTGCTATTATTATAGGCTATATTATTAATATTGCGAAGATGACTGGATTATCCCGATCAGCAACAACACCACGTCTCGGCGTCTCGTCAACATCCCGCCTGACCTGAGGATGTTGTCCCGTTCAGGAGAGGAGTGAGGGGAGAGAGAGAGAGAGAAGAGAGAGAGAGAGAGAGAGAGAGAGGAGGCACTTTAATTGTTTCCACCGTTTTTCTCCTTCTTTTACGACGACGATCGATCCGACGTCGTCAGTCCAAATAGTCACGCTATATTATTGGATACACGGACACGCACCACCAAGACAGGACCGCTGCCGCCCTCGCACCTGGGTGAGCGCACACACACACACACACACACACACACACACACACACACGCACACACACACACACACGCGCGCGCACACACACACACACACACACACACACACACACGCACAGCATGCATGTGGATCCCAATTCAATTATATATCCCACATCATCACCATGCTGTATTGTAGGCTATACTTAAGTATAGCCTGACTGACTGACTATGTTCGTGGCCGGGCGCATTACGCACGCCCATTGTCACGATTACAAGCAGCTGCAGATAATTAATGGCAGCATGCATGAGCGCCGTTGTGGTGAGGTGAGTTGAGTTGACCGCGATATGCCTCTCGAGTCTCGGTCACTGACCACACTGACCACAGCAGGCACGGTGGTTCGGTTGGTTGGTCACCTCGTCCTCTGGGTGGATGGATCATGGATGGACGGACGGACGGACGGACGGACGACGGACTATATAGTTGGCTGTCAAAGTCGTCGCATCATTAATCACAGACAGACACCATACACCATGCAGGCAGCTGTGTGTAGTCTAACTGTCTATATAGCCGGGGCGAGACTCTGAGCGTTTCACATCAAACGGCTGTTTGAACTGACAATTAGGAAATTAAGTGGGTCGACCAATTAGTTCAGTCAGTGGGCGATTATACCCTCAAACTGTCGGGTCCGTCCGTCCGTCCGTCCGTCCGTCCAAAGGGTGTTTAGCGTTAATTGAACAAATAATAGGCTACTGTAATAAGCAACATGCAGGCGTTCGGACAATGCAGTCTATTTTGTCTATAAGTTTGAATGTGGGGAAGTGGCGTGTGCGTGTGTGTGCGCGTGCACGTGTGCCCCTCTGCGTGGGGGCACATTAGGATGACTGCTAGCCTTCTCATGTGTGTGGGTGCGTGTGTGCGCGTGCGGTGCGTGCATGTGCCCGGACTGTGCTCCCCCTGCGTGTGGGGGCACATTAGGGTGACTGTGATGTATATTGGAACTAGGCTACTGCATGCCAGCCTTCTCATGTGTGTGGGTGCGTGCACATGTGCCCCTCTGCGTGGGGGCACATTTGGGTGACTGCAGCCTTCTCATGTGTGTGGGTGCGTGTGCGTGCACGTGTGCCCTTCTGCGTGTGTGGGGGCACATTTGGGTGACTGCAGCCTTCTCATGTGTGTGGGTGCGTGTGTGTGTGTGTGTGCGTGCACGTGTGCCCCTCTGCGTGTGGGGGCACATTTTGCGTGACTGCATGCCAGCCCCTCTCATGTACGTGTGTGTGGGTGTGTGGGTGCGTGCACATCACATCACACGGTTGGCTGCTGTTTGACAATGTATGGTTCTGGATCATCAGACATGCACAGCGTGGAGCCTCGGTGTGTCTGTTTGGGACCTGGTGCTGTTCTGCACACATCTGTTCCACATTGTCCTCTGAATTATGCATGGCTGGAGCAGAGCTAACACCGTCTCTTAACGCATTCTGGACGGGAACCCCCTTTTGGGGTTTTAACTATATAAGCGTTATACTTTAGCTATTGAAAAATAGCAGATCTACAAGCTCGTAGCGCGCCACTCGGTGGCGCGCTACGAGCTTGTATAGGTCTGCTATTTTTGAAAAATCTTGGTGCAAATCTTTGAATGTGTTCTTTCAGAGCGAACGCTTTTAACTCAAATCTTTGCTTCTAGGGGGAGGTCACTGGAACTACATATTTTCAGATGGGGGGGACGCGCGGCGGCCAAATACATATATTTTTGGGGGGGTCGTTGACATGAAAATGTTTGAGAGCGACTGACATATATAGAAACATGAGGTTTTTCAGAAAACTGTCATGATTTAGATGATATTTGTAGAATCGATGGTATAGGTCGAAATGGGTTAATTCAGCCAACATTCCTAAAAAGAAACCCATGCCCTGCATAGCCAAGAAGGGATAGCGGCGGGTGGGGGGGTGGGGCGGGGCGGGTCGCACCGGAGGGAATAATTAATACACAGCAGGCATTGGAGATTCATGGCTAAAACCGTCCCACTTAATTTATATAGTCTCATCCTCATTTATTCCGGGGGCATGGAAAATAACATTACCCCAGTAAAAAAAAAAAACACGTTTTTATAATAACACCTGCACACCAAGAGGTTTACTTTAGTGGACAGGCAGTTGGCCAGATGAAGACAGCCCTGGGCAGTGAATGAATGGAGAGCACGGGGACAGTTCACTGGGCCCTGGGAGAGGCTCCGTATAAGTGGCTGGAACTCTGTCTGTTTGGGGAGACGTTGTCACCCCAGTCGTTTATCTTTTGGACCACTACTAGCTATACTCTCTGACTGGATTCGAATACTGCTTATTGACTGGAGAGAACCATACTGCTGTGCTGTGTGTGTGTGTGTGTGTGTGTGTGTGTGTGTGTGTGTGTGTGTGTGTGCGTGTGTGTGTGTGTGCGCGTGTGTGTGTGTGTGCGCGCGTGTGTGTGTGCGTGTGTGTGGCGCTGATATATCGGCGTTGTCAACCCCACAGGATCAAATAAATTCAAACTGTATTTATAATAAAGCACATTTACAACAATCAAAAATTTTGCCAATTAAAGTATGCAACAACATCACAGAAGGATAATAATAAAGATAATACGACTATAAACAAGTGGCCGAAGGAAGGCAGGTCAACGTTAGCTTAGTCAGTGGTTAGAAGACTTTCAGCAGCATAGACATCTATATTATACCAGAGTATAACAGGGCTGGACTGGGACAAAAATTCGGCCCGGTTATTTTTGTGTGAATTTGGCCCAGACCGGCCCACCCACCACAACCAGCGCGCAGATAGTAGAAACTCTACCGCCCGCTCCGTCGAGGCACACACAAACAAACAAGCCCTAATAATACCACCACTTTTACAGAACAACATAAATGATACAAACCAACAGACAACTAACTACACAACCCTTTGTAGAGGGTTTATTTGTCACTCACTGATACAGGTACAGTGAAATTATCATGATGGCACTGGCAGAATGGCAGCACGCCCGGACCTTTCCTGGTGGCCTGCCGCCTATTGGCCTGCCTGCCTGTTTTTTAATCATGGCGGCCCCCCCTACGGTCGCGGCCCACCGGGAATATGCCCGGTACGACCTGTGGCCAGTCCAGCCCTGCAGAGTAATGTAGTAAGAGAGTGGTGACACGCCGCAAAGCGGGTGCCTATGGGCTATAGTTCCAAACATTGGAACTATCCCATTGAGACAAAGCGGGTGCCTATGGGCTATAGTTCCAAACATTGGAACTATCCCATTGAGACAAAGTGGGGTGCCTATGGGCTATAGTTCCAAACATTGGAACTATCCCATTGAGACAAAGTGGGGTGCCTATGGGCTATAGTTCCAAACATTGGAACTATCCCATTGAGACAAAGTGGGGTGCCTATGGGCTATAGTTCCAAACATTGGAACTATCCCATTGAGACAAAGTGGGGTGCCTATGGGCTATAGTTCCAAACATTGGAACTATCCCATTGAGACAAAGCGGGTGCCTATGGGCTATAGTTCCAAACATTGCTCCTATGGCTGGAACTATCCCATTGAGATAGAATGAGCACTTCAGCATTCCATTGTTACAATGGGAGTGTCATCATTCTGTTTGGGCTGTGGGGGGTACCCATTCTGACCTGAGATTCTCAGTTTTCGATTTTTCAAAAATGGCAGACCTACAAGCTCATAGCGCGCCACTCGGTGGCGCGCTATGAGCTTGTATATCTGCTATTTTTCTTTTTTTGTCAAATATGTTTTTATTGAACAGATTATAAATTGTTAAACATTATGATATGAAATACTTTTTTTGTTTTGAAAAAAAAAACAAGACAAAAAAAGAGAAAGAAATCCCTTAACCCTCCCACCCATACTGCTCAGTGACACTGCATACTATATAATAATAGAAAGCTCATGGAAAACATCTGAAAAGAAAATGGCGTACAGTCAACCATATCAATGGTATCCTGTCTATTAATTGTTTCTACTCAGGTAATGGACAAGGGGGCAGCCAAACCTTATCAAACTGTCTCTCCCTGTTTCTCAGGAAATACCTTATTTTCTCTCAAGATGTGTACTAGTCATTTCATTTAACCAGTGCTTAAATGCAGGAGCCTCCTCCTTCTTCCAGTGAGTCAAAATTAGTTTTTGTCGCTGTAATCAGACCATATGAGAAGAGTTGTTTCTGTGCTCTCGTCAACATAGGCATGGAGTCTGACAAACCCAGAATAATTAGTACAGGATCTGGGTCAATATGAATACTCAAAATATCAGAGAGCGTCTCAAATATCTTAATCCAATATCTTTGTATCCGAGGGCAAAGGGCGAAGCTATGAAGAAGATTTGCATCTATTGTATTACATTTGTCACAATGCGAAGAAATAATATCTGCTATTTTTCAATAGCTAAAGCATAGCACAATGCTAACATCAAAAGGGGTTCCCGGTAATGTCTGATTTAACATATACTTGCTTGGTTTCTCCCGATAAATCATGATACTGTATATTTCAAAAATACAAAAATAGTTAATTAGTATAACTTCTTCTTATTTAGTTGAAGCACAGACAGGCCTTGGCTTTCGACGGTCGGGATGACTGCCCGTCCGCCGTTCCTAAGCCTGCCGGCTCTGCGTTTGGTTGGCGACATTAGTTTAGTCTAAGCCTTCCGGCTCTGCGTTTGGTTGGCGACATTAGTTTAGTCTAAGCCTTCCGGCTCTGCGTTTGGTTGGCGACATTAGTTTAGTCTAAGCCTGCCGGCTCTGCGTTTGGTCGGCGACATTAGTTTAGTCTAAGCCTGCCGGCTCTGCGTTTGGTTGGCGACATTAGTTTAGTCTAAGCCTGCCGGCTCTGCGTTTGGTCGGCGACATTAGTTTAGTCTAAGCCTGCCGGCTCTGCGTTTGGTTGGCGACATTAGTTTAGTCTAAGCCTGCCGGCTCTGCGTTTGGTTGGCGACATTAGTTTAGTCTAAGCCTGCCGGCTCTGCGTTTGGTTGGCGACATTAGTTTAGTCTAAGCCTGCCGGCTCTGCGTTTGGTTGGCGACATTAGTTTAGTCTAAGCCTGCCGGCTCTGCGTTTGGTTGGCGACATTAGTTTAGTCTAAGCCTGCCGGCTCTGCGTTTGGTTGGCGACATTAGTTTCGCAAGCTGGTCTTGCTACTCACAGGGAAGGCCACGTGAAGGCTGTCGTCTTCTCCCCCATTATTAGGCCAATCTCTAAGTCGAATCATGCAAAAAATATATATATAATAATAATAGATCGACAAAGAGATTGGTAGTCGACTAAGACTCATCCGATCGATTATTCGACTATTCGACTAATCGAGGTCAGCCCTTATAAAACATATTTTGAAACCAAAACAAATTGATTGCGGCCCAAAACTATAACATAGAACAGCAACAAAGATAGACAAAAGAAGAAAGACAACTCAAAATAGTCACCCAGAAAACCCACTTTGTGAACTATATAGACTAGAGAGCACTGCTAACAAAAAACAACAAAACAATGCCAATGGACTCTCAGGAGGCTTCAGTCAGTGTCTTTCCATTGGAACCATGTCATCTCATGCCTGAATTACACTTTTTTTAGTGTGTCGACAATGAATTCTTTCTCAAATTCCCTTTAACCCATTTTTACCTGGGAACGATTCTACAAATGTCTTCTAAATCCTGACTATTTCATGTCAAGGACCCCCAGAATTATCTATAATTGGCCGCCGACCCCCATCTGAAAATATGTTGTTCCAGGGACCCCCCCCCCCCCCCCAGAAGCAAAGATTTGAGCTAAAAACGAAAGCTCATTCAAACATCTGGGCCACATTTTCACTGGTTTTTCACAAATAGCAGACCTACAAGCTCATAGCGCAGCACCGAGTGCCGCGCGAGCTTGTAGATCTGCAAGCTTGTAGATCTGCTATTTTTCAATAGCATAATGCTTAAAACACCAAAAGGGGTATTCCCGCCCAAAATGGGTTAATTAATGCACTGCTGGAGTGAATTGCAATGTAACGTGTTTTAATTTGCATTCTCTTAATCTTGTGTACCTGTCTTGAAACACAAAACCAATTAAGAATTAAAACGTGTAATTACACAGGGTACTGTACTACTCCTCATTAATTTACCCAGACGGGGCCCTGCAGGGCCAAGACAAAAATGAACTAGTCACTTCAGTCGTTGTGTTCAGCTACAGAGCTGTGGTGTGCTACGTATAGCTCCGTAGTTCTGGAGCTACGTGTGCATGCAAATAATATAGCAGGAGTCACCCACTGGAATTGCAAATGCTAACCTACTTCACTGCAAAGCAAAGAAAGAAATATAGGCCTATGTTATGTTGTCTCCTTTTAGCATATATATATATATATATATATATATATATATATATATATATATATATATATATATTTATACACCGGGGGGCGGCGGTGGATCAGGGGGTAGAGTGGCCAGATGGGGAACCGTGAGGTTCCCAGTTCGAACCCGGGCTCCGCCTAGAGTTCGTGTCGAAGTGTCCTTGAGGAAGATCATTGAACCCCAAATTGTTTCCGATGTGCTGGTTGGTGCCTTGCATGGTCTCCCCTGCCATCGGTGTATCAATGTGTGTGTGTGTGTGTGTGTGTGTGTAGTGTACTGTGTATATATATATATATATAGTATACACAGTATATATTTTTTAAACTTCCATTGATCCTATAGCTGGAACGCAATCAATCGATTGATTGATCCTGCGTATCCTGTCAATATTTTCCGCTGCTTGTACAATGTGAGTGAGTGACAAATAAACCCTTCTTGATTCTATTGGATGCAGTGAAAACAGACTTAAACGGCACACAATCATAACAGTCTACGGAGGACACACTGTACTGTACTGTAGCTGTACAGTAGCTCTGTACTGTACAGTATAGGCGTATTAGGGTTTACAGGAGAGTGAGGGGTTGAAGACATATACATTACTGTGATATATCGCCGAAGACGTAATCGAATAACTGAGCTGATAATGCATTTGATGCACACGGCCCCCCCAAAAAAGAGAGAGAGAGCGCGAGAGAAAGATGGGAGTGCTATGAATACAGTGCATTTAATGGCAGCGTTGAGTGCAGATCCATGAAGGTGCCGCGACCGCCACATGGCACTAAAAAGGCAGATATGAATGAACACCTGAGGATGATGATGGCTCTAATGTACAGTAGGAAGGAGAGCGTCCATTACTGCTCGGATAGTCGTCATGTACAGTGGTGGGGAAACAATTGGTTTACTTATACTGTAGGTACAAGTATAAACGCAATGCGATATTGTAGAACTTATACTCCGTTATGAGTCAAAGTACGGAGTTCAAAATGTACCCGAGTAAAAGTACAAAAGCATTGGCATCAATATGTAGGCCTACTTAAAAGTACCAAAAGTAGAAAGTATACACTTCATGCATAATGTCCCAATTCAAGTTTTCATGTTGCATCACAGTGTATTGTGATGCTTGTAGATCGACAATTTTCAAATGGTTTGGTTTAGGCATAGTTTTACCGAGGTTAGGGTTAGGTTTAGGCATAGTTTTACTGAGGTAAGGGTTAGATTTAGGCATAGTTTTACTGAGGTTAGGGTTAGGTTTAGGCATAGTTATACTGAGGTTAGGGTTAGGTTTAGGCATAGTTTTTGTGAGATTATATATAACCCCGCCTATTAAGGCCTATTCATAGTCTTTTAGTTTTTCGGTGGTGAGGTGACCACCGGAGCTGAAATAACGTTGAGCGATGGTGAGAGAAGGGCTGGAGCGGTGGCGGTGGTTTGCTCTTCACCGCGGCTCGTGACTTGTCATGTTGTAGTTCGGTGGTCACCTCAGTGACGTCATGTTGTAGTTCGGTGGTCACCTAACCACCGAAAGTTCTGACGATGTATGAGCCTTTAGTAGTAGCCGGCGCTGTAAAACATGCTCGGACATGACCCCGACGTTTAGTAATTCCATCCGACCAAAAACAGACAAAAGACACACAACTCTGCCCCAGCAGTCAGTACCCCGTGGTACTGCCCCAGCAGTACGCCTAGCATAGTCGCATACTGTATCTCTGAATATCTTGGAAGCAGTTTTTATTCCAATGAATTCATTTCCTGACCCAAATGATAAAAATCGTTCGGTAAACATAACACTCTCCATTGTTACAGCCAAGTGAGTGCAGCGGAAAAATGCCGCCGTAGCAGGAATGCCAAGTGGGGTAGTCAGCGCGCGCACTCTTCTTCACTTACTGATTTATGGACGAGATATTTATTCAGACTAGATCTGGCTGTGTACAGCACGGCACTGTATATGCACGGCACTGTACACATGACTGCGGTATAGACTCGCGTTGCTCTTTGAGCTGCAGAGATTAGGGCACAATCTTCAAACTGCAGCCTTCTCTCCATTCTTTGAAAGCATTTCTAAGGGATTGATTAGATCTCTACGAGGCGTACACGGTTTACACACACACGCAAGAGTTTTCAAGGTTTAGGTTCAAGTGTTCAAGTACTTTTGCATACTTCAGCAGAACCGCAGCTGAGGGGGATATAAAGAGAGATAAAAGAGTGCAATATGTTGTACATCCCTTTTATACTTGTTTACTGTATACGTTTGGCTTGTTTACCATTGACTTGCAGTCATTGCCAAACAAAATGATACGCACATATACAGTGAAGGCCGTCGGGATTGGGAGTCGAGCCAAGGTGGCCAGACGGCTATGCTAGCCTATGGTCTATGGACTTTTAATGGTTGTTTTATTCACGCGCCACCAAAAATCAGCCAAGTCTATCTACAGACAAAACAGAAATCCGTCCCCCACTCGTGACGTCATGTGACAGCTAAGTCTATGGACTTACTCACGATTGTGATTTCTATTCCATTTAATCTATTTTAATCGATTTAGGCTACTATAAATCGCTACATGCCGAGTTCTATGGATACTGCATTATGAAGACGATCAAAACCAACTAAACTAAACGTCATACGGTATAGACGGTGTATCCATGCAGCTTTGAAAATATCACACTATATATTATATATCTTTGTTTCTTCAAAGTTTCTCCCTGTATTGATGTGTGAAAGGAGACTGGGAAAGCACAGGGGGAAATGTAATTGATAAATGTGTGTAGAGCTGGCTGTAGCCGTGGTTATAGCACAGAGAAGTAAGTGGTCGTCTTTGTGAGCTAAACGCGTAGGCGGGCAACACCTACAGATTATTGATTAGTCACACATGGACCGTATTGTCCACGCACACACACACACACACACACACACACACACACACACACACACACACACAAAACACAAAACACACACACACTGACCATATAACATCTTGGTCATCTTGAGACTTATGTGGCTCTGCATTGTGGTTCTCTTTTAGCACCGACTGTTCTCAGAACGGCACACAAGTGTGTTTTGTCCTCTGTGCAGCCCAGCCCGCTCCTGAAGCATGGGCTGCCTGATTGATTATTGATTGTAGGTTTACGGCAAAGGTTTCTCAAAGTGGGTGCAGGCGTGGCACCCTAGGGTGCCATGACGCACGTCCAGAGGGAGGGAGAGAGATAGAGAGAGAGAGAGAGAGAGAGGGAGAGAGAGGGAGAGAGAGAGAGAGACAGAGAGAGAGAAAGAAAGAGAGATATTTATACCCTAAACCCACAAAGAGGTAGGAGTGCTGACGGGAGACAAAACTTCAAAAAAGGAAGGAGAGGTCGCACAGCTCGTCCGTAGACACGATGCAAGACATTTCTTTTTTATAATAAGACCAACGTTTCGGCAACCAAATGCCTTCTTCAGGGTACCCTGAGGAAGGCATTTGGTTGGTACCTTCTTCAGGGTACCCTGAGGAAGGCATTTGGTTGGTACCTTCTTCAGGGTACCCCTGAGGAAGGCATTTGGTTGGTACCTTCTTCAGGGTACCCTGAGGAAGGCATTTGGTTGGTACCTTCTTCAGGGTACCCCTGAGGAAGGCATTTGGTTGGTACCTTCTTCAGGGTACCCTGAGGAAGGCATTTGGTTGGTACCTTCTTCAGGGTACCCTGAGGAAGGCATTTGGTTGGTACCTTCTTCAGGGTACCCTGAGGAAGGCATTTGGTTGGTACCTTCTTCAGGGTACCCTGAGGAAGGCATTTGGTTGGTACCTTCTTCAGGGTACCCTGAGGAAGGCATTTGGTTGGTACCTTCTTCAGGGTACCCCTGAGGAAGGCATTTGGTTGGTACCTTCTTCAGGGTACCCTGAGGAAGGCATTTGGTTGGTACCTTCTTCAGGGTACCCTGAGGAAGGCATTTGGTTGGTACCTTCTTCAGGGTACCCCTGAGGAAGGCATTTGGTTGGTACCTTCTTCAGGGTACCCTGAGGAAGGCATTTGGTTGGTACCTTCTTCAGGGTACCCCTGAGGAAGGCATTTGGTTGGTACCTTCTTCAGGGTACCCTGAGGAAGGCATTTGGTTGGTACCTTCTTCAGGGTACCCTGAGGAAGGCATTTGGTTGGTACCTTCTTCAGGGTACCCTGAGGAAGGCATTTGGTTGGTACCTTCTTCAGGGTACCCTGAGGAAGGCATTTGGTTGCTACCTTCTTCAGGGTACCCTGAGGAAGGCATTTGGTTGCTACCTTCTTCAGGGTACCCCTGAGGAAGGCATTTGGTTGGTACCTTCTTCAGGGTACCCCGAGGAAGGCATTTGGTTGGTACCTTCTTCAGGGTACCCCGAGGAAGGCATTTGGTTGGTACCTTCTTCAGGGTACCCTGAGGAAGGCATTTGGTTGGTACCTTCTTCAGGGTACCCTGAGGAAGGCATTTGGTTGGTACCTTCTTCAGGGTACCCTGAGGAAGGCATTTGGTTGGTACCTTCTTCAGGGTACCCTGAGGAAGGCATTTGGTTGGTACCTTCTTCAGGGTACCCTGAGGAAGGCATTTGGTTGGTACCTTCTTCAGGGTACCCTGAGGAAGGCATTTGGTTGGTACCTTCTTCAGGGTACCCTGAGGAAGGCATTTGGTTGGTACCTTCTTCAGGGTACCCTGAGGAAGGCATCTGGTTGGTACCTTCTTCAGGGTACCCTGAGGAAGGCATCTGGTTGGTACCTTCTTCAGGGTACCCTGAGGAAGGCATCTGGTTGGTACCTTCTTCAGGGTACCCTGAGGAAGGCATCTGGTTGGTACCTTCTTCAGGGTACCCTGAGGAAGGCATCTGGTTGGTACCTTCTTCAGGGTACCCTGAGGAAGGCATCTGGTTGGTACCTTCTTCAGGGTACCCTGAGGAAGGCATTTGGTTGGTACCTTCTTCAGGGTACCCTGAGGAAGGCATTTGGTTGGTACCTTCTTCAGGGTACCCTGAGGAAGGCATTTGGTTGCCGAAACCAAAATTAATTGGACAGCCAGCTATAGATAGTGCTGCACGACTCTGTTTCCGATTAATCGCGCAGAAATACCGAAGTCCTGACGTTGGATCTCTCTACAGAACTTCTGGGTCACGCCTTTAGTTTCTTCTATTGGATCTTATGTGACTCTGTATCGTTTATGATATTGGGTTTGATATTAAACGTCTGTGTTTGGAGAAAAAAAAACATGAATATTTTCTCACCCTTTGGATACATTATTATTAATTAATCATCAGTCGATGTCGCTGATTAGTTTATTTCTGGAACACAGTTCTTGTATACGACACGTTCTAAGATCCCATATGGGGGAAATCCCCCGTCCCAAGAGTGCTCTCTTGTTTCACATCATGTGCATTAAATCCTGAGCCATGGGTTCACTTCACACAACTTCACACACTGATCTGATTGGAACGGGA
>NC_137873.1:7682958-7732958 GCF_963924005.1 Protomyctophum bolini | reverse complement strand
CAAGCAATGAACGGCTGGGAAGGAAATTGATCAGAACGGAGACAAAAGGTGGAGAAAAAGAACAGAAATCACTCAGACTGGGTTTATGAGGTCAGGTTGTCTAGTTTCACGGCACCGTGCCGCATCAGATAAAGCAGCTCTGCATCAAGGGCTCGGCTTCATGGGGTCGAGGACGTTAAGATCACTGCACCCTCACTACCAGATATATAGCTACGTTCTGTATAAGAACATATTCTGTCCAGTGATTTGTGAGGCTGTATACCTGCTACTACTGATACACCTTAAAGATAAAAGACAGATCTGTCAGCCGTCTATAAGATGCCTTTATAGATAATGTCAAATAGTGCTTATCAGGGACCGGGCGCTTGATTGATCAAGACAATGAAATCAAACCGCTATTATTCTACAGTATTTTCTCACACAGTTCTGCTGACAAAATGATCACACATGGGATATTATTACAGCATTACTGATTAGATAGAGCATGTTTGGCTTTGAAAAATAGTCTTGACTGAAAAGACTGCAGGTGTCTTGTGTGCATATAATTACAGTATAGCTGATCCAAAACTGAGCTATACGTTTAAATCCAGAGGTAGCTTTGTCTACAAAAAAAAAGTGGAACCCGACTCTCCATCATTTAGCATGGGGGACCACCTGGAACCCCCTCAAGGACCACCGGCGGTCCCCGGACCACTGGTTGAGAACCCACTGCTTTATGAGAAGATGATGCTATACTGTAGCCAGCCGGATCGTACCAAAAATAGAGACGGATCCTCCGGAGAGGAAATTATTATTGTGATTAACGATATTATGGCGATAATATTGTTTAACTACTTGAACCCCCGATCGAACGTTGGCCATAAATAGCTGATCTACAAGTATCGATTTATTTGTGTGACGTAAGAGTGTATCCAAATGTGCTCTTTACAAGTAGGCTATAGAGGGCTCAACCCATTTAGGGCTGATCTTTTTTTTTTAATTTTTCTTTTCTTAAAAAACGTTTCTATATCAGTGGTTCTCAATATTTCATGTCAAGGACCCAAAAATTACATGTAATATGCCGCCGACCCCCATCTGAAAATATGTTGTTCCAGGGACCCCCCAGGAAGCAAATATTTGAGTTTAAAACTGAAACTCTGAAAGAATATACACATGTATATAATCATATATTCAAAGATTTGTGTCGCATTTTTACGATTTTTTCAAAAATAGCAGACCTACAAGCTGCTATGAGCTTGTAGATCTGCTATTTTTCAATAGCTATAAAGAAGTATAAAACATAATGCTTTAAAACACCAAAATGGGTTCCCGTCCCCCAGAATGTGTTAATGTCTTCAAAAACAGAACAGGGGCCATCTTGAGTCAGAGAGAATAAACCCTGCAGGTCTCTTCAGGACAGAGACTAAATAAAACACTGGCCTGGCCCTGCATGTATTTATTATGATTTGTGAAGGGGTGACTGACCTGTTTCACTGCAGTCACCCCCTGAAAAATAATCACTACGTGCCGCGAACCGGTCGAGTGCTCCAGGATTGTATATTTTATTTAGTCTCTCCTGAAGTGAAACCACTAGGGAGTATTCTCTCGGAAACATTATTTTTTTCCTTCTTTTTATTTTATTTTACAACCTTGTGTTTAGGCCATTTAGGCCTGACGTCGAGAGAAAAAAAAAGAAAAAGATTTGAGGCACATTTTCACAATTTTTCAAAAATAGCAGACCTACAAGCTTGTAGATGTGCTATTTTTCAACAGCTAAAGCATAACATAATGCTTTAAAAAGAACAAAAGGGGTTCCCGTCCAAAATGGGTTAGGCAAACATACAAAGAATTGGCTTAAAATCACAAATTACAAGAACTCCTCCTCAGGCAGCAAAGGTTTTAAGCCAATTGTTTGTTCGCGCTCCTCAAAACTAAAAGTTGTAAAAAGAATATGGCATTGAAAGTTAAAACTAATATTTTTGAATTGTACAGTGAATGGTCTCCATCCTCAGATGGTTTGCATTTCGGGTGCAGTACTTAGTTTAGATAGTACTTGGTTTAGACTAGTCATTGGTTAGACCAGTCATTAGTCCTACAACTACAACCTATCTCAAACCCTCACCCTAACCATAACCTCCCACGGGGCAGCACACCTAAACCTAACCTTAACCCATGTCTAACCAATGACTAGTCTAAACTAAGTATGCACCCCTAACGTCCCACAGGGCAGCACACCTAAACCTAACCTTAACCCATGACTAACCAATGACTAGTCTAAACTATAAGTATGCACCCCTTGTATCTCACCAGTGTTGGACTATTGTGCAGTTGATGAAGTAGAAATAGTTAATCTAATACCGTGAAGAAAGACTCCCTGAGGGCGACTCCCTGAGGGCGATGCGTGCACGCTAGGGCATTCACTTCTAGTCCTTTTTACTAGTTGCATAGTTTACTAGTCGACTAACTACCAGCTGCCCGAGGTGGCCTGAAGACTCGCTATGAGCTGCTCCGTATCGTCTCTGACTCTGTGGCCTCGTCGTGTCTTTGGCCGGCTTCCACCGACTTGACACTCTGGGACGCGGTCAGTGCAAATGAACTGTCACGTTTGAGCCCGGTGCTCGTAGGGACGTGCACAGTGAGCCCCGGTGCCCATAGGGCCGTGCACAGTGCACACACACACACCCATAGGGACGTGCACAGTGCACACGCATACACATCAAAAGGAGGCTTGAGCCCCTGCCCTTTTACACAAAAAACTGCCAGACCCTGATGTATAGCATTTACTATATGGTGAAAGAAAGGCATGCCGTACTCGAAGGCAGTGTTCAGGAGAATTTCCTTTTTTCCCCCCGAACTCTCCTGATATGGATCATATACGTAATACATGTGTATTTGTTTGTTTACTGTTGAGTGAGAAAACAATGTCGCAAATTAAGGCAATCCTCTGGGGACCCTCTGGAACTCCCTCAAGGACCCCTGGGGGTCCCCGGACCCCACTTTGGGAACCATTGCCCTATAGCATTATCTCATTAGAGCTACATACATACATACGTATCAGCTTGACTACATTCCAACACGTAAAGTAGTATAAGTATGATGATCTTTACCACAGATGTCAGTTCATTACTAAAGCCACTAAACTAGTGCTCTTTGTTTTTAGCATTTAAATGATCCGTTCACCATACGGTGCGATTAGAGGCTTCCTGATCTTTATGCATTCATTAGTTAGGCTTGGATATAGGCAGCCTATATTATCTGATTAACAGTCACAGGAGGAGGATTTGCTGCTTATCGACTTGACTTCTTAAAGAGATTCATTCATAGATGGAGTAGAGCGTAGGTGGCACCACATTTAGCATTGCAGAAGTGTAACGTGGGTGTGCGCACGTGCACACACGTGTGTGTGTGTGTGTGTGTGTGTGTGTGTGTGTGTCTGTGTGTGTGTGTGTGTGTGTGGGCGTGCCTTTCTCTACACATGCAAACGTAAAAAAAAAAGACTTGGCTTGTGTGTAAAGTCAAGATGTGCTATGTTGTGAATCTCTGGAGATGTAATTATATTATGATGCAAAAATCTTATTTTATATTGATTTCTCCATGCAATTTGAGATTATTTTTCAATGTGAGTTCTTTCTTCCTGACTATGATACAGATTATCTTTACTGTGAAACAGAGGACTCTTTCCAACATTCCACATTCCAAAAAAACTAGTGTTTTTTTTTTGGACCGATCCCCTGATCACAGATTGTATCTTGTGTGTTATGGGATAAATATATATATTTTCAAAGTTATTATATGTCAAAACCCATGTCAACACTGCTCCTGTGTGTGTGTGTGTGTGTGTGTGTGTGTGTGGGGCCCGTCACAAAGATGCAAAATGATATTCTATATATATGACATTTCGTCATTGTTTTAGTCGCCAAAATCATCGCGTTCTGTTGTCGCTCATGTGCGACACACGACTCTGCCGCACGACTGAGCATAAAGCCATCCTGACAGCTGTGTTATTTATTATTTTACAAATAATTCATCTCATGCGGTCGTAGAGGAGGGTGTGGAGAGGGGGGGGTCGCTTTAAATCGTTTCTGCTGACGACCAAAGTGATGTCATGTGGCGATGTGTAAATATGTTTCTCTCCGCGGGATTGCACAGTGGTACATAGGTCAGGACAAACACACACACACGCATGCACGCACGCACACGCGTAACGCAACGCACCCAAGCGCCAGTAAATTGCCTCCAACATGCCGCCGCCCGCTGCTGCTGTTTCTATCGCGGCGGGGTCATCTCCGAATCACCGTTTAATGTCTTGAGCGGTGTATAGCCTCTGTGGAGCTCTCTCTCTCTCTCTCTGATGTCAGCGAGCGCCAGATGAAGTATACCGGTTTCCTATATGATTGCCTCGGACGGGTCGGTCGGTCAGAGATGGCCCGGGCGTATACGATATTGAAATTATATGACCGATATATACCTGATCTCCGATTAAAACCCATTTATGCTTTATAGCTATTGAAAAAATAGCAGATCTACAAGCTCATAGGGCGCCACCACCGAGTGGCCTGCTATTTTTTGAAAAATTGAAGAACGACTGACATTAGAAACATAGCTTTTTCAGAAAACTGTCAGGATGTAGAAGACCTTTTTTAGAATCTGATCTCAGGTCAGAATGGGTTAATTGCAGGGCCGATACCGATTCCCGGTATATTACATTATTATAATATATTTACATTATTTATTTTACGTTATTTTTCTTTTGTTTTGCTGCTGGTGAAAGTATATAGATGGTATAAGCCAGGGGGTGCTTTAGAAGGAAGAAAAGGGAGGGGCTTTAATATACCGTCTATATACTTTCAACAGCAAAACAGAAAATACAGTCATTGGCTGCTCAGCGAGTATACAAAGCCATCGACGGTCACATTATAACATGAGAGAGAGAGAGAGAGAGAGAGAGAGAGAGAGAGAGAGAGAGAGAGAGAGAGAGAGATGACAGATACAATAGAGAGAAGGGGATAAAGAGAAGGGTGGGTGGCTCATGGGCGAGGGAATGGAAAGAGTGGAAAATAAGAAAGGTATTGATTCTTTTATGAGAGAGATTTGCTCACTAGATCGAGAGCGATATCATATTATAACCCCTCCCCCCCCCCCCCCCCGTTAGCTTATACCGTACACACGGAGTTTACAGTGAACGCCGCCGCCGCCGCAACGCCAAAATGAGCAAATGGAGTTATATAATACTTTTGTGTATCGTCGTCACACGATGTGCCCTTGGAATGAAATTACTGCTGGAGTTATACAGTCGAGAGAGGGATGAGGTTATTATTGGAAACAGACACGCATGCATGCCAGACACACACACACACACACACACACACACACACACACACAGACAGACAGACAGACAGACAGACAGACAGACAGACAGACAGACAGACAGACAGACAGACAGATGCATTTATTTACAAGTAAGACGCGCAAACGCGGGAAGCGAACGCAGCAAGTTTTTTATGGGTTTTTTTTAAGTTAGGTTTTTGTGTGTGTGTGTGTGTTTTGTGTGTGATACAGCTGCGCCCTCTGGTGGCGGGCGGGTGGTGTTACAGCGTGACAGACAGACACACAGACCGACAGACAGACATGTTCTGCTAGGTCTCATAGTTAGTGCTCACTGCATTCGCAATAATTAGCGTGCCTCATGTGTTGTTTGTGAGCGAACACAGCGACTATACTATATGCGGAACATTTCCCTGGGTGGCCGTATATATATATATATATATATATATATATATATATATATATATATATACACGTAGCTGTGTGGAATCGGATGTTTTACGACTATGCAAATAGTACTGAGAAATAAGGCTTCAAAGGGGACATGCCTCACGTGTTCTCTGCTCAAAATTAGAGTGAGAAAATTGAGACGTTATACCTACAGTCAAAGCTTTATATGCTCAGTTTAATTAAATAACTCCAGATACAAGTTGTGGGGAATTTAATTTGTCAGGGACTGATTTAAACTGGAGTCAAAGTACACGTTGAAACATATAATATCTTTCATCTTATATAATATAAGATGAAACCGTATGAACGTTTTCAAAACGCTACGCTTACACATCCAGAACTAAAACATGCACTGTTGCCAGGCCTGATTATTATAAGCGACTTTGGACTTGTTTTTTTCCCGTAATGTGTCTTCATGTGTCATAATATTGGTAATCTGCGGGGGGGTAGTTTTTTGGGCTTGTTTCTAAAGTGTGGTCGATTATTTGGGCTCGTTTCCTATAACGTTGTCTAAACCAGTGGTGTCAATTGAAGGACCCCCTAATTAATGTACTTTCGGTCAAGGACCCCCGCCTGAAATTATAATTTGTGCCAGATTTTGCGACACAAAAATTACATTCCATGTTTTTCCACTTTTCCTCGAGGTCGTGAAAATCGCAGATCTACACAAGCTCACAATGCGTCACACTTTCAAATAGCCGACGTATAGATTTAAAGTGGTTGCTTCTTTCTCTCACCAGATCTGGCAACCTTGACCTATACAGCGGTGTTGCTCTCTCCTCGCGTGACCCCAATTAAAAGAACGTGTTTGTGGTTTTTCTCTGGAGACACAGCTGTGTGACTGGCCTCTCCAAGTTCACGCACGCACGCACGCACACACACGCACGCCTGCCCACACACAAACACACATGTGCACACGCGCACACACACACACGCACGCACACAAACACACATGTGCGCACGCACACACACACACATGTAGAGCTGTGTGCCTGGCCTGTCTGAGCTCTGAGCTTATAGAGGCTTAAGCTCACCAGGCAGGCGACACTTGCAGGCGACGCTTAAAAAAAAAAAAAAAAAAACATTTCCACGTTTAGTCTGCAATAAAAAAAATAAAGTCAAGGAAAATAAAATCCATTATGGTGTGGTGTTATGCCTTAAAGTTTAAAACCCCAGGGCGGTATAGCACTGCTATTATACGCTGAGAAATCAAGTGGGTTTTTGTCATACCAAGTTTTTTTTTTATGGTAGCATTTGACGGCCCAAGAGGGTCGAGAGGAACAATGAGTGAAAATGCTCTGGATCGGAGTGATTTTGCAGGGAAACGGCGGTGCTGTTGAACTCTTCCACTCGCTATGTGAGCTTGCAGATTTACATACGTGCAACTAACTTGAACTAAGTGTATAACTCAGGCTAATACTCGTATACTGTATGTACAGTATGCTCACGCACGCACGCACACACACACACACACACACACACACACACACACACACACACATTTGTCTTTTGCAATCCACCAAATTGCACACCCCTGAGCACAAGTTTATGGCCCAGACTTCCAAATACAAGGACAATAAGTTGACAGTTATATCACACACACACACACACACACACACACACACACACACACACACACACACACACACACACACACACACGCGCTCCACCCCTTCTTCTTCGGCCCTATATACGCTATCTCAAAGATGGATGTTTGTCATTACGTGCGGTCCCCCTGGTGTCCGGCTGCGTTCCCGTTGACCTTTTCCGGGCGCTATATCCTCCGACACGGATTACCTATCGATCATCCCCTCCCCCGCCGCGGCACAGCGGGAGGTCATCGCACTGTTGAGACGGATAGGGAGGAACGCCACGAATGAATAAACCCCTTATCCCATTCTGCGCGGGAGCCACCTTTTGGTGTTATAGCATTACGTTATGCTTTAGCTATTGAAAAATATCAGATCTACACGCTCGTAGCGCGCCACCGAGCGGCGCGCTACGAGCTTGTATAGGTCTGCTATTTTTTTTGAAAAATGGAAGAACGACTGACATAGAAACACGGCTTTTTCAGAAAACTGTCAGGATGTAGAAGACGTTTTTTTTAGAATCTGATCTCAGGTCAGAATGGGTTAAACGCACCGCGCATCTGTTTTATCACGAGGGGTGCAGGTGTTTGTTATATAGCACGTCCGCGAGAGGGATGATGATTGCCATCTCTCTGTGGGTGTGTGTGTGTGTGTGTGTGTGTGTGTGTGTGTGTGTGTGTGTGTGTGTGTGTGTGTGCACGCCTATGTGGGTGTGTCTGTGTGCACGCCTATGTGGGTGTGTCTGTGTGTGTGCACGCCTATGTGGGTGCGTCTGTGTGCACGCCTATGTGGGTGTGTCTGTGTGTGTGCACGCCTATGTGGGTGTGTCTGTGTGTGTGCACGCCTATGTGGGTGTGTCTGTGTGTGTGCACGCCTATGTGGGTGTGTCTGTGTGTGTGCACGCCTATGTGGGTGCGTCCGTTTACGAAACAAAAGAAACAAATGCCCAAGACAGAGATGAGGACTGTAATCATTATCTTCAGTCAGCCCAGTGAAGATATCTTTCTGTCTGATTGACGGACGGTCATTACAATTACTTCATATTATATTTGAATGTGAATTATAATGTTGAAAAGTGTCTGATTGAAGGGGAGGTTACTTTGTAAAGGTATAATGTGTCTGATTGAAGGGGAGGTTAATTTATAAAGGTTTAAAGGTATAAAGTGTCTGATTGAAGGGGAGGTTACTTTGTCTTTGTTTAAGTGCATTTATCTCCTTGACCAACGAAGACGTAATGAGCCGATCAGAGACGCGGGAGTGTGTGACTTCTCCTTGAGCAGGGAGATGTCTTGTCTCAACACACACACACACACACACACACACACACACACACACACACACACACACACACACACACACACGAGAGAGAGGGAGAGAGAGAGAGAGGAGGCATTAAAGTTGATGAGGTGATTTAAAGCGAGCCATATCACCAATGGACTGAACAATGAGTGCTTAATAATGACACCCGTGCACACGCACACACACGCCCCAACTCCCACATGTCTCCAGTTTCCACGCACACACTCCTTTCATACTCACATCCCCTCCTTCACACATGTGCGCGCTCGCACGCACACACACACACGCACACACACACACGCACACACACACGCACACACACACACACACACACACACGCACACACACACACACACGCACACACACACACACACACACACACACGCACACACACACGCACACACACACGCACACACACACACACACACACACACACACACACACACACACACGCACACACACACACGCACACACACACACCGTAATGAGGTCTCCCTCTACAACAAAGAGCCTTGACTGATTGTAAATGTGCTCCCATTTACAGAACCCAACAGGCTTGTCAGTCATATCGGCTATCATAGGCCAGCATCCCTCCCTCTCCCAGGGGTCACGTTTACTATCAGAGGTATCCCTTTTCACATGATTTTATTGATCTCTATAACGAGCAGACTATACGTGCGCGTTTCGGCCTAGTCGGCCTTCCTATAGTCGGTCCACTAGGCCCGAAACACGCACGTTGCCTGCTCGTCAGGGGTAAATAAAATATTTCAATGAAAGCGAATTCTTTTCAACAAAGACAAACAGGGGGGGACAACGGAGACAGTGCGTTATTACTACTGTATGTAATCGTTCCTTGTTTAACTCAAGTCGTTGCTTCTGGAGGGTTCCCCTGGAACTAAATATGAGACATGAGACATGGGTGACATTTGAGACATGCATACGTACAAATGTCGACAGGTCATGTCAACATTGACGTGAAAAGGTGTTGAGCGTCACTGATGTAGCGACAACGGGTTTTCACAAAACTCGGCCTCAGGACCTAAACACTTGTTTCATGTCCCTCATATACCGCCAGCCGTGTAGAAAAGAGGTCATTTCATCGACGGACCGCGGCGGAAGCAGCGAGCGCGTAGCCTAGCGACGGTTATATAAGCTATACTCGGTAGATTATTAGTATGCGTTCTGAATTCTGAATTCTGAATCCATAATAAAAACCCATCATATCACGTCCGTCACATCACTGAGTTAATGACCTTATAAGTGGCCTGCGTGCGTGGCTGCCTCCAGCCGGCAGTGTGTGAATGGATGAATGTAAAGCACAGGGCAGTGCTTTGTGCTTTGGATATAAAGGCGCTGTAGAAAAAACAAACCAGAACATGTAGAAGCACACCTTGAACCGAAGAACCTTCATTAGGCCTGGTGAGTGCACTTAACCCATTCTGGGCGGGAAACCCCTTTTTGGTGTTAGCATTATGTTAATTTTTTGAAAAATCTGACATAGAAACATAGCTTTTTCAGAAAACTGTCAGGATGTAGAAGACATTTTTTAGAATCTGATCTCAGGTCAGAATGGAAAACTGTCAGGATGTAGAAGACATTTTTTAGAATCTGATCTCAGGTCAGAATGGAAAACTGTCAGGATGTAGAAGACATTTTTTAGAATCTGATCTCAGGTCAGAATGGAAAACTGTCAGGATGCAGAAGACGTTTTTTAGAATCTGATCTCAGGTCAGAATGGAAAACTGTCAGGATGTAGACCACATTTTTTTAGAATATGATCTCAGGTCAGAATGGAAAACTGTCAGGACGTAGAAGACATTCATAGAATCTGATCTCAGGTCAGAATGGAAAACTGTCAGGACGTAGAAGACATGTTTTTTTAATCTGATCTCAGGTCAGAATGGGTTAAAATGCAGTGCATTCAGAGAAGACACGTCCGCTCAGACATCGTTGCATTTTTTTCAGGGAACAAAATAAATCGCTGGCAGATTTGTTGCTCCGATCGATGTCGGCCACGTTTCGTCGAGGCATTATGTCGTCGTGTTCTCAGTCGGGGTTTTTTTTTTTTTTTTTTCTTTTTTTACTCGCTCCCGCCTGCCGCGGATATAGCATCGCTTTCTACACACCAGGGGGGAGAACAAGGTCGTCAATATCAATTCACTGCCATGCAGGAATGGGCGAGAATTTGATACAGAAGTCGCCGTCTGCATGCACGTCAGGAACACGACTTACTTCTTGCACGCACGCACACACACACGCACGCACGCACACACACACGTGGCGGTGTCATGGACTGATTGGTTTTGCTCGGCGTTGTTGATGAGCTTGGCTGCGTAGCGTAAAGGGTTAATCACAATGGGAGCTCATCGGGGCTCCACATTCATTTTCAATTCAACTCAATTAGGACACTGGATTTCTCTCCCTGTATAAAGTTAAATGCCCACGCGGAGCGAGTGTGTGTATACGCCCCCCGAGGGGCAACGAGGGGGTTAGGAATGTGGAATATGATCCAACATGTTAATAAAGACCCGATTGAGGACTGTTGCAGCGGAGCGTTGAGTTGACCACGATACGACCTTGCTGCTGTTTTCCCTGTCTCACTTCATTGCACCGTCCATTAACGCATTCTGACCTGAGATCAGATTCTAGAAATGTCTTTTTGAAAAGGACAGTTTTCATAGCGTGCCACTCGGTGGCGCGCTATGAGCTTGTAGATCTGCTATTTTGAAATAGCTAAAGCATAACGTAATGCTAACACCAAAACAGTGTTAGTTGAACAACTGTTTCAACAGAAGGACAGTTTCCTGAAAAACCCTATGTTTCTATATACGTCAGTGGTTCTCAAACTATTATTTCACGTCAAGGAACCCCAGAATTATCTGTATTTGGCCGCCGACCCCCTTCTGAAAATATGTTGTTCCCCCAGAAGCAAAGATTTGAGTTAAAAAACGTTCGTTCTGAAAAAATATATATATTCCAAATTTGCGCCACATTTTCACAATTTTTCAACAAATAGCAGACCTATATACAAGCTCATAGCGCGCCACTCGGTGGCGCGCTATGAGCTTGTAGATCTGCTATTTTTCAATAGCTAAAGTATAACATAATGCTTTAAAACACCAAAAGGGGGTTCCCGTCCATAATTGATTAATAAAAGACCTGATTGAGGAATGCTAAAGCGTGCGCGGCGAAGCTGATCCAAAGCCAGCGTTTGAATTGACCACGACGATACGGTGGTCAATTCAAACGTCTCACTTCATTGCACAGCCGGTTTGCACCGTCCATTAGGCTGAGATCGGAGGTGAGATTGTAAGCTATATAATAATACCGTCTCCTCCTGTTTACAGAGATCAGATCACAGCACACAGCTGCGTGGCTTGATTTATAGTCACGCTTGACGCTTCTGCAACAAAAAAAAACATTGATTGAACACATATTTGGCCTCAGGCGTAACCGTCTGGGCACCCGACTGGTAATACAGTCGCAGTGTGGCCACGGGTTCGACTCCCGAGCCCCGACACGGCCTTTACTGCATGTCTCCCCCCCCATCTCTCTCCCGTTTCCTGTTAGCCTATACTGTCTGTCCCTTCAAAAAACCAATAAAAAGACGTAAGCCGCAAAAAGAATATCTTTAAAAAAATATATATATATATTTGGCCTCACACCCAAACGCTCAGCAGCGCCAAAAATAATGTTCTTAAAGGAAAGAAAAGCAAAACTATAAACTAAACAAAACAAAGGGAGTTATAACTTTTGCTCGCACATAAGATTGCCGTCTTGTCATGTCAGGCTGGGTGTCTGGATTGTCTGAGCAAATCTTTTTTCTTTTCAAATACCCCCCGGAGATGTTTTGGGCCTGTATATTCCATCGTGGCTGTCATACTCATGAAGTTTATTTTCTTCCTTCCCTTCTCTCTTTGTACGTGAAGATCAGTTGTGAATGAAACATACGGGATGAGATCTTCAGTTTTTCTGAGCCCACTAAGGCTGACGCTGACTGTATAGAGCTGCCCCGCAAATATGCTTTCATATGAATTCAGAAGCGCAGCGTGGTACGGTATCTACTGTTCCTCCTCGTTTGCCACTGTTGTTGTTCAGGTGAACGGAGAATATACAACACAGCACAGTATGCGGCTGAATGCTGGACAGTTATTGTCAGCGTGTGTACAGTACGTGTGTACAGTATACGTGTGTACGTGTCAGTGAAGGAGGCCTGGCGTGCAGGTCAACCTATACACAACGCCATCGTATAATGAATCATGAATAATGGACGACATGTCCTGAAATGGAGCTCGACAAACAGAACCGTGTTCCAATTGGAACTGGTTTACTCAAATACTGCAATGTAGAAATACTCAGGTTACAAGAAGAAGTCTGGAATTTTGGTACTTTGGAACCCATTTAGGCCTGACGTCGAAATTGAAAAAAAATAAAGAAATCTTTCAAAATCCTGACATTTCCTGATGTTTCTGTATCAGTGGTGCTCAATATTTCATGTCAATAACCGCCAAAAATTATATACATGTAATATGCCTCCAGAAGCAAATATTTGAGTTAAAATGTTCACTCTGTAATAATATACATTCAATGATTTGAGGCGATTTTTCAAAAATAGCAGACCTGTACAAGTTCATAGCGCGGCAATCGGTGCCGCGCTATGAACTTGTAGATCTGCTATTTTTCAATAGCTAAAGTATGACAATGCTTTAAAAACACCAAAAGAGGTTCCAGAGTGAATGAGTGAATACTCATTGTCAGGAACGCATCTGTGTTAGAATGCCCCCAAGGTTTCAAATGTATAATCTTTTTCTGAGCTTAAAGGCGCAGTGAAACGGAAATGGTGAACAACATGAAAATGGTGTTTCCACATGAAACACCGGTCTGAAGTTTCTGAACCAATCAGAGTGTCGCATCCCTTCAGGCGATGGGACGGTAGCTAGGGACGGTGGCTAATGCTATGCGCAACAGCGTGGTGTTGTTTGTTTATAAATCAGACGGTCGCCCAGCACAACCAGTTTACTGTTATGTGGCTTATTTCTACCCTATAATGTTTTCAGAAACATATTTTAGCGTGATGATTAAGTTGAAACCGAGTAATACACTGTCTGAATGTTATCTTGAATGGAAATAAAAACGGAGAAATCTGTAATCAGAAGCAGCTGTGTTGCATGGATGCGCAGACATGGGGAATTAAACATGTGAGCTTCATTTTTATTGGCTTTTATCGATGTGTATCTCTACACGTCATCACGCAGCACGTTTTCGTTTTAATAAATAAATAATACAATCGTTTTTATGGACCTTTGATATAAAAACACACAGAAATGAGAATTTTCCCATTGTTTTGGCATCCATTGTTAGGTATGCTCATATGATGACCACGGATATGGTCTAAAAGTGTGAAAAACGTATTTTTCATTTCACTGCGCCTTTAAGTAGATCGGCTATTTTCAAATGGCCGAAATGCAAATAGGACTGAAGTGGTTGATGTATATGTTTTGTAATAATAATCAAAATCTACAAAGTAACTATAGGTTTTCAAATGCATTTAGTAGATGAAAGTACAACATGATATGTAGTGGAGTAGAAGTTGAAAGTATTGGGAATTGGGGGGAAAAAAGTGCAAATACCTCAACATTTTACTTTAAGTACTTCCAACCACTGCGGAATAGACACACTTGCTATATGGCATAATGGGTTGAGAGTTTCACACGCACACACACACACACACACACACACACACACAGCACACACGCACACACCCCCATCCAGTTATTACACAGGCCCGGGGCACAGTCGGAATAAACAGAAAATAACGAGAAAAGGAGAAAGACATTTAGGACAAGACAATGAAGACGAGAACACACTCGTCAGTCATTCACAACAGGAGGGAGAATAGAGGCCACGCACGCACACACACACGCACGCACGCACGCGCACGCACACACACACACACACACACACACGCACACTTTATTTTCTTCCCACTTCAATTGTTCTACTAAACAACCGCCACATAGTTCATATAGTTCTTAGTTATTTATTGCACTTTACTGTGATACTATAAACTGTGAATACTTTTTTTATATTATATACCTTCTCTTATTGCAATTTGCACTTATCTCTTGTGATACTCTTGTGACTTGTACTTTGCTGCTACACTGCGTATTGTCTTTTGTGTATTTGTCTGTCTGTTTTAAAAAGCGTTGATGTACTTTTGCCCAAGACAAATTTCCCCTCGTGGGACAATAAAGCATATCTCATCATCATCTCATCATCATCTCACAACACACAGCGAGTCCTTAACAAGGTTAAGGGGGTTCATTTTTCATTTGAACTCAGACTATCTAAGCGTGCGTACGGAAATAACGACCTAAATAAATGATACGTTCATCACATCATGGAGATATTATTAAGGCGTGATTTGCACCATCCGTCAACATCTTATTGATCCCCTGCAGGTGAAATATAGAACGGTGAATCATGCATTTGGGAAATGGCTTGGAGTGGTAGAACTTGCTCCTTTTCCAGAGCTGCCATCTATTCTATCTTTAGAACTACAGTATCTGAACGCAGCTCTCGAAAAGGAGCAAGTTCTGCCACTAAAGATAGAACAGAGTCCCCAAAATGGATGGATGCTTTTTTTGGCCAGTGTCAGTTGTCGACAATGATCGACAATATAAGAAGGCACCAATGAAAGAACAAGAAGGTATCAAGTATCATTAATGTTGTCATTTCATCAACTGGCTGGCCCCTTGCCATTTTCCTATAATGTGGTCCACAGGGAAGCTATTTGAGTATCCCTAATGTGGTCTTTTAGTTTGTTTCAGAGATAACTTTTTATCCCACAATTTTGCAACCCATTTCTTCACCCAGTGTCAATTATCTAATGTAATGATGGGCGCTACACTTCCTCTGCCAACCTGGGGGGGGGGCAGCGGACTGAGCTCATGCTTCCTTCTATGCATGAGGAGTCCAAACTGCTTCTTTTCACCTGACAGGGGAGAGTTTCCTTGGCCGGACGTAGCGCGTGGAAGGAACACGTTATTCCGACCAGTTCCTTTCCCCTCCATCAGATATTACTGAATGTGCTGCAACTGACTCAACTGTCTCTAGAAATGTATGTCATCAAACGGCCAATAGCGGAATTAAATAGCTGAACAAAAAGCTTGGCTATTTTTTATATATAGCTGAAATAGCTGAAACGCTACGGCACATTGTCTTGGCACATCCACAATCGTCAGCATCAAATAAAAAAAAAGAAGACAAATTGTCCCAAATAGGGGCATGTATACAGTATATGTACAGTATGATACACCCTTGTGAAAAGCCCCAAAATAACGTACAGTATAAACTACCATCTCCCTTTTCTCATTTTTGTACCTGCCGGCATGCAGTTTGACTGTAGTTCTTATTCATCTGGGGGATTTCACCCATTTGTACATAATTTGGGGTGCTTTCCTTTCTACCGTTTAACTCATTTAGACCCGAGGAAGACATTTAAATAATGTCTTAAGTTCTAAATCATGACAGTTTTCTGATAAACCAATGTCAGTGGTTCTCAATATTTCATGTCAAGGACCCCCAAAGATTACATGTATTTGGTCGCAGACCCCCATCTGAAAATATGTTTTTGCGCCACATGTTTTGCGCCACATTTTCACGATTTTTCAAAAATAGCAGACCTACAAGCTACGAGCTTGTGGATCTGCTATTTTTTCAATAGCTAAAGCATAACACAATGCTTTAAAACGCCAAATGGGATTATACCGACCCAGAATGGGCTATAATAGCCACACATCTGCACTGTGGCGCACGCTATATAGGACTGCGATCTTTGATGATAGGCGCTGCTCGCTCCCTCCCTCCCTCGCCCCCCTCGCTCACTCCCTCTTTCTGAAGTGGAATCACGGCTGTCCAATTACGCGGCGGCGGCGGCGGCGGGGCGCTCAGCCTCGCTCTCTCTCTCTCTCCGAGGCTGAGCGGTGGTGCTTGAGACGAGGAGGGGGGGGGGGGGGGGCGGACCACCGGAGGGCTTTTAATGTTTCCCCCCCCGCGTGTTAGAAGTATCGTGGGAGCATTTTGAATATTGGATGCGTCAGACTGCACATCACTGCATGAGCAAAGACTCTGACACGCATGCATGCACACACACACGCATGCATGCATGCGCTTTAGTGCTGCACCATCCTTGATCTTGATTTTTTGAGATTCTCATTTTTTTTCCATGAAAATACCTGGAGCCAACTAACTATATACTGTGGCTCTAAACAGACAAACATCAAAGTGCTTTAAACGTCTCTTAATTAAAGTCTCGTTCTCGTATCAAAAACATATTAAGAGCAACTGACATTTAATTGGACAGCCGCATGCGCAGGTGCTATGCGCGATTATATGGCTCAATTTTAGAAATGAGGTTTCGCATTGGCGTCTGAATCTAGATCGTGATTTGATTAATCGTGCAGCACTAGCCGACACACACACGCACGCACGCACGCACGCACACACACACACACACACACACACACACACACACACACACACACACACACACACACACACACACACACACACACACACACACACACACACACACACACACACACACACACGCACACGCCTCCTTTGTTCCCTATGGAGACACAAAGAGTCTCCTTAAATTATTATTGGTTGAGGGATGCGACAAAAACAATACAACATATCCATGAATTCACGTCTCCATGGGGGTGAGGATTCAAGGAATTTTGGGTCAGAACGAGGATTTCTATATACGTTAAATGTATACGCTTATTAATTAAACTCAGGATTTTTGCCGTGTGTACACGCACACACGCAGAGATGCACAAACACTGTATACATAATACATACATGCACATAATACAAACACATCCCTCGCCCTCTCTCTCTCTCTCTCTCTCTCTCTCTCTCTCTCTCATATTTACCCACGAGGTAATTAGATTAGCTGTACTGTAGTTGTTCTTAGAGAACGGGAGCGTTGGCAGGACGGGGCGGTGGAGAGGATAGGATGGGATCTACGGTGTGGCGCTGATGCAGCACTGATGACACGCGCACGCACGCACACACACACACACGCACACACACATACACACACACACACACACAAACACACACGCACACACACACACACACACACGCACACACACACACACACGCACACACACATACACACACACACACACACACACACACGCACACACACACACACACACACACACACACACACACACACACACACACACACGCACACACACACACACTCTCTTCCCGAGACGTGAGGCGGAGGAGCAGAGTGCTGAGTATCGTTGCATGCACAAGTACCCTCGTCTTCATTCACTTAACCCGCTATACGACCGGGAACGCATATAGCTGTGTCGCCTTATTGTAAAGCTTTTAACCATTATTTTAAACTTTTAGCTGATTTAAAAAATAGCATTAGCTATAGCTGCTATTTTTGAGGAAAATGTGTGCCAACCTTTGAATATATAATCGTTCCCAGTGAACGCTTTTAACTCAAATCTTTGCTTCTGGGGGGGGGGGGGGGGGGGGTCCCTGGAATAACATATTTTGAAATGGGGGTCTGCGGCCAAATACATACATACGGGAACATACAGTTAATTTTCTTGACATATGACAGGAAATGATATATCTGTACATTTCCCTTTGTTGTTTCTTAGATTGTCTTTTCCACCTCCCTGCAGACATTAATTATCTTCGGTACGCGATTGGAAGTTTGCATGGGATTACTTTACATGTTAATGTAATTATGCTATACTTACATGGTCGTATATCTGAATTATACACTGCTGAGCGGCGATCAGTGCAGGAAAAAACAACTATTAAAACATTATTATTATTTTATTGCGCCAGAAAGAAATATTTTTTTTTTCTGATGCAATAAAAGCACGTTATCTTTGGAGCTCTCTAACAGTCTGCGAGGGTTTTATTATTATTTTTTGTCACTCAAAATCCCCATACATGGGGAAAGCTTGTCACTCAAAATCCCCATACATGGGGAAAGCCCCCATACATTGTGCCCAGGTCTCATGACATCACTATGACATCATCAGGGATGATAGCAAATCAGGGATCACATGATATAGTAAATGCGACCTGCTGTCGCAATTAAGCCCATATATGGAGATCCCTGATGTCATCAATATTAGCATATGGGTATATGCCAGAACCTGTTTCCTGACATTCCATATGTTGATCCTTCCCCATCCATCCTTCCTATTCGATGTCTCCCTTTTGACTGATACCTGTCCATTTGAACTCTATAGACGGGCCTGCTGCCCCAAAGTTATTAGTGCAGCCGGCGAAAACTAGAGTTCTCAACAGGGCCCGGAAATTAAGGCCCGGCCCCTACCTGGGCCCTCATCAAACCCTGTACACTCAAGACACTGGCCCCCACTGCCACACTTAGATCTCCATATATGGAGCTGACCTGTTCTGACATTCCATTATGTTGATCTGACCTCATCAAACCCTGTACACTCAAGATACACTCCATATATGGCCAGACCTCATCAAACCCTGTGACACTCAAGACACGCTCCATATATGGCCAGTGCTTCTCGCCCTCAGGCGTCTTACTGGTATAATATTTTTTTAATAATATGTATCATCTACAATAAATGGCTTACTGTACTACATGTGTTGAAATCTACAATGACTCGCCTGGAGGAGGCATGACTGCATCTTAAGTGCCCAAACCGAGGACTTTTTGGTGTGTGGCTCTGCCACAACAACAACTGTGATTTATTTATTTTTTATGTTTTCCATTTCATTTCATTTCTCAACTTTTCTGTTGACAATGTATAAGTTATATTGTGTGTAGAGAGAGAGAGTGACTTGGACTGCGGGACCCTCGGGTTATAGAAAAATAACCAGTGGACAACTGTCAGCCACTGTGCAACAGAAAATGAACAATCTGAATAGTTTTGAAGTTTGTTTATCTGAATGGAACTTGAAGTTGTTTTGTGTGCGTGTGTGCGTGCGCGTGCGTGCGCGTGTGCGTGTGTGTGTGCGTGTGCGTGTGCGTGTGCGTGTGTGTGTGTGTGTGTGTGTGTGTGTGTCTGTGTGTGTGTGTTTTGTGACTCATGACAGCTTGCAGAGAAAGTTTGCCAGAAGCCGTTTCAATAGTTGCACCACCAACAAATGACAAAAAAAACATTAAATAGTTTTTCTCGGCAGCATAATATATATTATTCTTCCAAACAAGAGTGGATTGTTGGAGGGAAATTATTATTATTATTTTTTAGCCCTAAGCCTTCTGACTAATGCAGTGGTTTTCAACATCTTTTTCATATCAAGGCACATTATTTATTCAGCATTTGAGCCACGGGACCACCGGAGCTTGTAGATCTGCTATTTGCAAAGAAAATCGTGAAAATATTTGTGCAAATCATTGGATATATATATATATATACCAGTAAGACGCGCAAACGCGGGAAGCGAACGCAGCTCGTACATATTTGGGTTTTTTTAAGATTTTTTTTAAAGTTATTATTTTTTTAAGTCAAGTTATTTTTAAGTTAAGTTTTTAACTTAGCCATAACCATATAAGGAGTCCCCAAAGCAGCTATACGTCCAAATAGGAGTGTGTTGCATCAATCACAAACAAATCACTCCGAATAGTTCCATTCTCTCTATGTAGCTTTCAGAGATGAATGTGGAACAGTTGTCTGGCTACACAAGACTATATATACTGGAAGGAACAGAATTTCCCGGGAACATAATATTAAATATTACAAATGAGGACTTATTTTGCCTTTTCTCCGTCTCATTTGTCTGAAGTCAGGTCCCTGTGGAGACATACGGTACAGCGTGCACAAGAAGACATGATGCCCTTTCTTCTTTAACCTGTCTGTCTCGTGTCCTGCACTTCATTTGCATATCCTTCTAGATTATTGAAAAGGACTGTGTGAGTAAAACCACTTTCCGCCTGCCCGGGGGTCAATCTGTTACATGATGAAACAAGGACGGGTTGCCAGATATTATGTAACACCGGGGGTCAATCTGCTTCATGATGAAACAAGGACGGGTTGCCAGATATTATGTAACACCGGGGGTCAATCTGCTTCATGATGAAACAAGGACGGGTTGCCAGATATTATGTAACACCGGGGGTCAATCTGCTTCATGATGAAACAAGGACGGGTTGCCAGATATTATGTAACACCGGGGGTCAATCTGCTTCATGATGAAACAAGGACGGGTTGCCAGATATTATGTAACACCGGGGGTCAATCTGTTTCATGATGAAACAAGGACGGGTTGCCAGATATTATGTAACACCGGGGGGTCAATCTGCTTCATGATGAAACAAGGACGGGTTGCCAGATATTATGTAACACCGGGGTCAATCTGCTTCATGATGAAACAAGGACGGGTTGCCAGATATTATGTAACACCGGGGGTAAATCTGCTTCATGATGAAACAAGGACGGGTTGCCAGATATTATGTACACCGGGGTCAATCTGCTTCATGATGAAACAAGGACGGGTTGCCAGATATTATGTAACACCGGGGGTCAATCTGCTTCATGATGAAACAAGGACGGGTTGCCAGATATTATGTAACACCGGGGGTCAATCTGCTTCATGATGAAACAAGGACGGGTTGCCAGATATTATGTAACACCGGGGGGTCAATCTGTTTCATGATGAAACAAGGACGGGTTGCCAGATAATATGTACAGTCACTGGTGTTTTAACACATTTAGACCTGAGGACACATCTGTGTCACCTTATAGCTTTTAACCACTTTAACCATTATTTTAAACTTTAGCTCTTGGAAGAAAAAAAAAAGCAGATCGACAAGCTCATAGCGCGGCACCGAGTACCGCGCTATACGAACTTGAAGATCTGCTTTTTTTATCGTGAAAATGTGTGCACATCTCTTTTGATTATGTATCCGTAGACTATCAAATTACGGGAACTTTCATCCCTTTTTCAACCTGAGGCCTTTATTACAGTGTAAGCCTATAGAGACGCTTGGCCATGAGCATCTTGTCCCTGTTCCACCAGAGTGCCCCGTCCGTCCGTAGCTCGGATCGGATCTCATCTAAGGAGAGAGAGATATGAATCTATTTGCCGTGTGACCTTTCTCCGTGACCAGCCTGGAGGATCTATACCTTCCACACACACACCGCGGCTCAGAGACCGTTGCAGGCATGATAGACTTTAGAAGACTCTGGCGTGACATTGCAATGATTAAAGCGTATAATGAAAGGTTTCATTATACTCCACGTTATATCCCTCACATCTAAAAACCGCCTTGAACTCCTTTATGCGAGCTTGAATCGGGTGCCTTTTTGACGGCCTTTGGGACACGAGACGTATACCAGAATTGTGGTCGCGTGAAAAATCACGCTTTGTTTGTGAGTTTCTCAGCCACCTTGAGACCACGTGGAGTCTTATTGTCCATGTATGCCGAGTTTCTCGGCTGGTTCGTTCCGTATAACGAAACATGCAGATCTACAAGCTCACAACTGCGGAACGTCGCGGCGGCTTATGAAATTGTAGATCTGCTACAGTGTTTGGAAGTAAGCCTATATAGAGCAGGTCGTCCAGTGATCCAGTGTGTCGGCGGTTCGAGTCCCCGGCTCGTCCTCGTCTAAATGTCGCCGTGTGTCCTTCACGGGCGAAGACACTGAACCCTATACGTTGCCTCCAACGACTGCACGGGTCGGTGCCTCGCATGCGGTGAAAAAGTGCTATAAAAAATGCAATTCATAATTTCCGGGACGAGCAGGAAAGAATCCTGGCTGTATAAACATGGCTAATGTGATGACTCCATCACTTCTCAGCCTCGTCCACTCGCGTTGGCCCGACAATAACAGCGTTTATAAGCACATAAATCACAAGTGTTATTTTTTTAATTGGGGGGCTGCATGCATGGCTCGTGTCACGCTGTGATGGAGACGGGGTGGCGAGCGAGGAGGGAATATTATTAACCCATTCTGACCTGAGATCAGATTCTAAAAATGTCTTCTACTTTCCTGACAGTTTTCATTCTGACCTGAGATCAGATTCTAAAAATGTCTTCTACATCCTGACAGTTTTCTGAAAAAGCTATGTTTCTATGTCAGTCGTTCTTCGATTTTTCAAAAAGTAGCAGACCTACAAGCTCGTAGCGCGCCACTCGGTGGCGCGCTATGAGCTTGTAGATCTGCTATTTTTCAATAGCTAAAGCATGACATAATACCAACACCAAAAGGGGTTCCCGCCCAGAATGGGTTAACCCATTAAGACCTGAGACCATGCAGATCCGAAAATGTTTTCTAAATCCTGACAGTTTTCTGGAGAAAAAAAACCCCAGTGGTTCTCGAACTGTTTCACGCCAACAAGGAACCCCCAAAATTATAATTATATGTACGGACAGTTTTCTGAAAAACCCCATGTTTCTGTGTCAGTGGTTCTCAAACATTTTCATGCCAAGGACCCCCAGAATTATATGTATTTGGCCGCCGACCCCCCCATATCTCATGCGTTAAATACATCTGCTGTGAAAGAATATATATACTATGTATTCAAAGATTTGCACACATTTTCACGATTTTTCCAAAAATAGCAGATCTACAAGCTCGTAGCGCGGCACCCTCGGTAAAGCCGCTCTAAAGTTTAAAATAATGGTGAAACGCGTTCCAGGTCAGGACGGATTAATGTCCTGTGGCAGTGAGTCGTCGTAAGCCTGATCATCCGTCCGTGTCGTCGTATAGCATTATATTCACACACAATTAACCCATTCTGACCTGAGATCAGATTCATACGAGGTTTCCATTGGACACACACTGGTCTGATGAACCCATTCTGACCTGAGATCAGATTCTAAAAATGTCAGTCGTTCTTCGATTTTTCAAAAATAGCAGACCTACAAGCTCGTAGCGCGCCACTCGGTGGCGTGCTATGAGCTTGTCGATCTGCTATTTTTCAATAGCTAAAGCTTAACATGATGCTAACACCGAAATGGGTTCCCGTTCAGAATGGGTTAAACTCTGATGAAGATCCTCACGGCTTCATCTTTCTCTTAAACGCACTGAGGTGGAACTACGACTCCAACCATTTAACCCGGGATGGCCTGAGGCAGAATCTTCTAAATCCTCTAAAAACTGTTTTCTGAAAGACGTATGCTTCTACAGACGGCAACGAGCATATTATTGTCAGAAACAGAATAACATTGTCAGCGAGAAAGAGGGGGGAGCATTTGTGCCAAGGTGTTAAAATATGTTAATTCCATTCAGATTCCCGTAATGGAAAGAGGCTGGGGACTTCTTTTTTTAGTAGTCAAAGCAGTAGAATTAGCATTGGGCTAATCGGGCGGATAAAAAACCTTTCAGAAAACCTTCAGGGAAAGATCAGGAAAGCTTGAAGCGTTGGAATGACAAACCCTCAAACCTTATACTAGGCTACTATAGAGCACCGAAGTCTGACGTCACTTTCAGTAGAGGGCGTCAGTCCCCAGGTTCATGTATTTGTTTAGTTGCATTGAAATCCCCATTGAGGCGATTTTAGATCGCCTCATATAACAACTGTGTTTGAAAAATAAACATGTCACCCCGGCCGCTTCACTCATATGGATATGAAGAATCAACTGACGGAGAGAAAACGCTAATGTTACTGCTGCTGAATTAGTTAGATTTTCGCTAGAAGCAGACTGTATTATATATGAGTGACTGACTGTTGCAAACGATACAGAGACACCTCCCTAACAATAACGCCGAGACAGCTTGTTTATTTTTGGACGCTTATAGTGGACGATATTAAGATCACCCCATGTTATTCTCCATAGAGAAATTACTTCCGCGAACCAGGGGAATCGTCGGGATGAATGAGTTACGTCAGGACTTCGGTGCTCTATGTCAAGGACCACCAACATATGTATTTGTATTAGTCCAGTTACCCTGGGTAAACATAGTAACTTTCTTTCTTTCTTTTCAAATTATTTTGTTTTATGGACCTCCCAGAAGCAACGATTTGAGTTAAAACATTTGTCTTTAAAATATATTATATATATATATATATATATATATATATATATATATATATATATATATATATATATATATATATATATATATATATTTAGGATAAATGTGCTCAAATCAAGACAAAAAGGAAGTCGGGAGGAGGCTCCACTTCCTCTCTATATTTTACTCATGATAGAGCTTCCGTTGCTCCTATATAATATCTTATCATATATCCATATAATACTGTATGACGGAGGCATTTGCACATTGCGAGAGGCAACAGTCTGCATGTTGGCCACACGAGATTACTTCCAGCAGATAGACCGTTGCGAATATTTAATGCAGTGTAGGGTAGAAGGGCCGCATGGCAACCAGAAGGTTCCCAGTTCGAACCCCCCAGAGTTAGTGTCGAAGTGCCCTTGAGCAAGACTATGAACCCCTAATTGCTCCTGATGTGCAGGTTGGTGCCTTGCATGGTTTCCTGTATGAATGCGTGTGTGTGAATGGGTGAATGTAATGTCATGCGCCCTTGATAAAGGAGCTTTATAAATGCACCATTTACCATTCAAGATTATTAAAGGACTTACAAATTGGGAAATAATTCCCGCCCCAATTTCTAATAATCTATCGTAATGCACAACAGAGGTCACTTTGGCTATAACTAATGGCACTGCGGCAACAGCAACAACAACAACAACTAATAATAATTAAACTACGTTCTTTAAAGCTCCGATCACATTTTTTTACTGTAATAAATGAATGAGGCAATTAGGAAGTAACCGAAGGCACACGTACTCCTTGAATTTAATCAGATGAATAATGATGGACAAAAACCAAAGCACTATAATATTTAAATCTCAGCATTATGAAAGACATGGTTTCACTTCCCCAAAGGGACCAATAGCACACCATGTATACTGACGTGTGCCGTTTTAATTTGCAGTGTTTAGCGTTGACGAATTCCACTTTTTTGGAAGCATTAGACCCGACTAATACGTCAGACTGGGCTTGCATGCAGTGTGGCATTCTTCTCTTTTAAATGGAAAAGCACTTTGGATAGAATGTGCATTACATTTATCCGCGCGCTCACACGCACACACGCACACACACACACACACACACACACACACGCATAGCGATGGTGGAGGAAGCAATGCAAGGCACCAACCTGCACATCGGGAGCAATCAGGGGTTCAGAGTCTAAGTTAGTGTCCCAAGTGTCTCAAGGACACTTGGACACTGACTCTTGGACACTGAATCTTGGACACTATAACTCTTGGACACTGACTCTTGGACACTGACTCTTGGACACTGACTCTTGGACACTGACTCTTGGACACTGAATCTTGGACACTGACTATTGGACACTGACTCTTGGACACTAACTCTTGGACACTGACTCTTGGACACTGACTCTTGGACACTGACTCTTGGACACTGACTCTTGGACACTATAACTCTTGGACACTGACTCTTGGACACTAACTCTTGGACACTGACTCTTGGACACTGACTCTTGGACACTGACTCTTGGACACTGACTCTTGGACACTGACTATTGGACACTGACTCTTGGACACTGACTCTTGGACACTGACTCTTGGACACTGACTATTGGACACTGACTCTTGGACACTGACTCTTGGACACTGACTATTGGACACTATAACTCTTGGACACTGACTCTTGGACACTATAACTCTTGGACACTGACTCTTGGACACTGACTCTTGGACACTGACTCTTGGACACTGACTCTTGGACACTAACTCTTGGACACTATAACTCTTGGACACTGACTCTTGGACACTGACTCTTGGACACTGACTATTGGACAATGACTCTTGGACACAGACTCTTGGACACTGACTCTTGGACACTGACTATTGGACAATGACTCTTGGACACAGACTCTTGGACACTGACTCTTGGACACAGACTCTTGGACACTGACTCTTGGACAATGACTCTTGGACACTGACTCTTGGACACTGACTCTTGGACACTATAACTCTTGGACACTGACTCTTGGACACTGACTCTTGGACACTGACTATTGGACACTGACTATTGGACAATGACTCTTGGACACTGACTCTTGGACACAGACTCTTGGACACTGACTCTTGGACTATAACTCTTGGACACTATAACTCTTGGACACTGACTCTTGGACACTGACTCTTGGACACTGACTCTTGGACACTGACTCTTGGACACTGACTCTTGGACTATAACTCTTGGACACTATAACTCTTGGACACTATAACTCTTGGACACTATAACTCTTGGACACTGACTCTTGGACACTGACTCTTGGACACTATAACTCTTGGACACTATAACTCTTGGACACTGACTCTTGGACACTGACTCTTGGACACTAACTCTTGGACACTGACTCTTGGACACTGACTCTTGGACACAGACTCTTGGACACTATAACTCTTGGACACTGACTATTGGACACTGACTCTAGGACACTGACTATTGGACAATAACTCTTGGACACTATAACTCTTGGACACTGACTCTTGGACACTGACTCTTGGACACTGAATCTTGGACACTGAATCTTGGACACCGACTCTTGGACACTGACTCTTGGAGACTGACTCTTGGACACTGACTCTTGGACACTATAACTCTTGGACACTATAACTCTTGGACACTATAACTCTTGGACACTGACTCTTGGACACTATAACTCTTGGACACTGACTCTTGGACACTGACTCTTGGACACTGACTCTTGGACACTATAACTCTTGGACACTGACTCTTGGACACTGACTCTTGGACACTGACTCTTGGACACTATAACTCTTGGACACTGACTCTTGGACACCGACTCTTGGACACCAACTCTTGGACACTGACTCTTGGACACCGACTCTTGGACACTGACTCTTGGACACTGACTCTTGGAGACTGACTCTTGGACACTGACTATTGGGGAGCCCGGATCGAACTGGGAGCCTCGCGAGCCATCTCTCTCTCTCTGTCTCTCTCTCTCTCCCAATTTTTGATCTCCTCTAAGCCTGCCCACCTCTCCCGCTCTCCCTCTCTCTCTCCCTCTCCTCTCCCCCTCTCCCTCTCTCTCTCCTCTCCCCCTCTCCCTCTCTCTCACCCTCTCCTCTCTCCCTCTCCCTCTCTCTCTCTCTCTGCCTCTCTGTGTCTAGAAGGCAGAGAGGACACTCCGTCCGTCCGTCCGTCCGTCCATGCGGCGCCACTGTGTGATTATAATACCTCCACCCCCCCCCCCCCCCTCCCTCCCCTCCGTATCACCCCCCCCTCCCCCCCATGCTTATCTGTTGTCTTGGCTCTTGACATAAAGCCTGCTGGCCAGACGCGTGATGTTCTGCTGCGATTATAGCAGGAGGACGCTAAGGCGGCCAGGTATGGAAATCCTTCAGCGATTAGATGCCCTTCCTTCACCTTTCACGGTCTGAGACGTGCGTTTGGGCACAGACGGACGCTTTGCCAACTTCTCTTAACCCATTCTGGACGGAAAACCCCTTTTGCTTTTGAAAAATAGCAGACCTACAGGCTCATAGCGCGGCACCGAGTGCCGCGATACGAACCTGTAGGTCTGCTATTTTTTACAAAGTCGTGACATCTTTGAATATATATTCTTTCAGAGCGAACGGTTCTTTTAACTCAAAACTTTGCTTCTGGTGGTGGGTGGTCCCTGGAACAACATATATTATCTAATGGGGGTCAGCGGCCAATTACATATAATTATTGGGGTCCGTGACATGAAATAATTGAGCACCACTGATATAGAAACATGAGGTATTTCAGAAAACTGTGTCAAGATTTAGAGGACGTTTTCTAAACGTCGACGTCAGGCCTAAATGGGTTAAACGGATACGGTCAAAAGCAGAACGTCAAAGCGAGGCCATGTTTATATTCATTTATTAGATCCCCCCCCCCCCCCTCCATTGTTGTCCTTGGACATTGAGGCGAGAAATAAAACCCAAGATGAAATAGTCTGATCTTGTGTCTCCATGTTTTCCAAGTGAAATCCGTATTGCATTAATGCTGAAAGGTCGCGACACACTGCACAGCGACGTTGGCGCTAGTATCCCTGCAGACGCGCGTCAACACAAAGAAAGAGGCTACATGCCCGTTTGGCGTGCGTTGGTATGTGCCGCGCGCCGTCGCTACAAACTATAGACAGTTTTTTTTTTATGTCTCCGATCGTATAACTGAGCCGCGGGCGCTGGTTTTAATCCCCCGCTAGCTAGCCGCTAGGACATCATAAAAGCTTTTTTTTTTTTTTTAAAACATCAAAACAAAACACTACCTTTGACTTTAAAAAGGGCCTCCGTTATGCTCTGTGCTGCTCTGCGTCGTGAGGACCTTGAACACTCTCTGGCACAGAATAATTAATTCTGCCACATAATGGACCCAGTGGACTGATTGAACTTCATCTGGAGGGCCTCTTATTTTATACTTTCAGATGGATAAAACGAGACGAGAGAGAGAGAGAGAGAGAGAGAGAGAGAGAGAGAGAGAGAGAGAGAGAGAGAGACAGAGAAAGAGACAGAGAGACAGAGAGAGAGAGACACAAAGAGAGACAGACAGAGAGAGACAGAGAGAGACAGAGAGAGAGAGACAGAGAGAGAGACAGAGAGAGCGAAAGAGAGAGAGAGAGACAGAGAGAGAGAGATACATACAGACAGACAGAGACACAGAGAGAGACACAGAGAGAGAGAGAGAGAGAGAGAGAGAGAGAGAGAGAGAGAGAGAGAGAGAGAGAAAGACAGACAGACAGACAGAGAGAGAGAGACAGAGAGAGAGAGAGAGCACGTTGATACAACTGGTGCGTAAACACATCGTTATATAAATGCTGGACTGCAGCTGTGAGTGTCCATGGAATGGACACGCTGTGTGAAGGATAACCTTGAGCCTCAGAGTAAACCTGTGACTTGTGTTCTTTCTTCAGCCCCCAGAGCTTAACACATTGCCTGCCTCAATTAAAACATCCTGTTTGCCCGCCGGCTTTCAGAGTATTTTTTTTCCCCGAATATCCTTTGAAAAAACATCATAGAATGTTTTGCGTCGCCCTGAACCGTCCGTCCACTGGTGCTCTCGGAAAGACGCCCATGGCTATGTCTTAGAGTTGGGGGAAAAGAATCATGAACTGTCAGAGTGTGTGTGTGTGTGTGTGTGTGTGTGTGTGTGTGTGTGTGTGCGTCTGTGTCCATGAGTACATTTGTATGTGTGGCATCTTTGCGATGAAGTAATGTAATCCTTACAATGAGGGCGCTTTGCGTTGGGCGTCATTTTAAGCGAGGTATTGTAATCTTATACAATGAGGGTGCTTTGCGTTGGGCGTAATTTTAAGCGAGGTATTGTAATCTTATACAATGAGGGTGCTTTGCGTTGGGCGTCATTTTAAGCGAGGTATTGTAATCTTATACAATGAGAGCGCTTTGCGCTGGGCGTCATTTTAAGCGAGGTATATTGTAATCTTATACAATGAGAGCGCTTTGCGCTGGGCGTCATTTTAAGCGAGGTATATTGTAATCTTATACAATGAGAGCGCTTTGCGCTGGGCGTCATTTTAAGCGATGGACTAATTTATCAGCGCATTTATACCTTCCCATCTATTCCCAGCGAGCTTCCTTTCTTTGGCCTGTTTTGTAAAGCATGCAGTGTCTGGTCAATTAAGCGCCAGTAATTATTTACCGCGACAGCTGGCAAATTAACTGGCGTTTGCTTGTGGAGGTCAGGGCTATCGGTCACTGCTTCCCAACGAGGGGCCTGGGGACCCAAACGGGGTCCTCCATGGGTCGGGTTCCCATCTGATTGATCGTTGGGAACCAAATGGTTACCCTTACGGCCCTGTAACTCACGGAGTACACAGGGCGGAATTACCAGATGGGACCATAAGGGCCGATTCATACTCCTATTTTACAGCTGTTTCGGCGCTGTAGTGCCGAAATGATGTCGGCTCGTCAGAAATTTTCAGTAGCACCGAAGAGGAGACTTTAGGACGGTACCCCCCCCCCCCCCCCCGAACCTCAAATGACGTCACATTGTAGGCTCTACAGCGCCGAACCCACTTTTATTCGGCTCTAAAATAGGAGTATGAATCGGCCCTAAGGCGGTGTACATTTTTGACAGCTAAGTTTTATGTATAGTTTTAGTCATAGTCTTTGGAATAGAATTCACCAGAGAAGAAAAAACAGCATTTTGTTTTTGTATACAAAATGAGTTAATAGCACTATAGACTCTTCACATATACTAGAACATGTCTGAAATATAAATGTCAGCTGGAATCGACATGTAAATATGAAAATAAATGCTTAAACATGTAGCTAGGTGTAAATGTTAGAGACCACAGAAGAGAACCTTTCAAGCCTGTTTTCTCAACTCGCTGTTTTCTGCAAGACATTACTCTATAAAACTGGTGGGTCAAACTGAACAACCAATATGTCAATTTGAAGCTATGATTCCCTGCTTCCATGAGACATGAAAAAATAAATTACGAAAAATAAATAAATATCCAATGGCAGCCCCTCAGTCAGGCTGGGTCACATATTTTAGCCATCTGAAATGTTGTAGTTTGAGTCTGTAGTTTCATAGTTAGCCTCAGAGACCGCAGGCGTTTTCTATAGAGCACCAAGGGGAGGGGAGGGGAGAGGAGAGGAGAGGAGAGGAGAGGAGAGGAGAGGAGAGGAGAGGAGAGGAGAGGAGAGGAGAGGAGAGGAGAGGAGAGGAGAGGAGAGGAGAGGAGAGGAGAGGAGAGGAGAGGGACTATATTTAGGAGCCTCCGTATGCGCGGCACAGCACAGTCACCATGTCTCTATGCACCATATTTCACTCTGACAGAGAGAGAGAGAGAGAGAGAGAGAGAGAGAGAGAGACAGAGAGAGAGAGAGAGAGAGAGAGAGAGAGAGAGAGAGAGAGAGAGACAGAGAGAGAGAGAGACAGAGAGAGAGGCCCATGCGTCACACATCCCACCATGCTATTTTTTCACCTACGGGAAGAATATTTTGGCCGTCCGTATATGCACGAGCTGTTCCCTCCATTCGTCTGTTGTCTGCCTGCCTGCCTGCCTGCCTGCCTGCATACAGTCTGTCTGTCTGTCTGTCTGTCTGCCTGCCTGTCTCCCTCTCCTGCTGCACCTACGGGCGTTCATCGGCCATATAGGTTCAATCTATAGGAAGATTACGCCGACCGAGCTAATGGCTGCAAATGGATTTGGCAACCGTCTTCTCTCACACGTGTCAATACAATGCATTAGTCTCTCTCTCTATCTCTCCATCTCCATCTCTAGTCCCCACACCCTCCCTCTCCCTCTCTCTCTCTCCCTCTGTTTAGGCCAAAACCCACAGCATCCATCAGTCTTGTGAGACGCCCCGTGCCATCCATCCATTCATGTTGAAGTAAAGTAGCCCCTTTGAGTTGACAAGTGGCTTACTGCACTCACGGGGCAGAGCAGAGCAGATTAGTCAATTAAGTGAAGCAGTACAGAGTAAAGAGAGAGAGAGAGAGAGAGAGAGAGAGAGAGGGAGTCGCTTCTATTCACCCGTCCCTCTCAGTTATACGCATGCACGCACGCGGCACGCACGTGCACACACACACACATGCACACGCATGCACACAGCCCAGCCGGAGGAAATGGAGTGGACGCGCGTTGGGAGAAATGGCAATGAGTCAGCAGAAAAACATGTCCGCGTGACAAACTCCCACTGCATTCTCTCATGCTGTCAGTCCTCCAACAGCGCCTCGGTGAAAAAATACATTCTCAACGAGTGGCGGGCGATTATTTTTGGACGCGTGGAGAATTCGAGGGGGGGCGTGAGCAGAGCGCTCACTCCCGTAAAACTGTTGCGAGCGTGCAGGTCGACTATAGGTCCTCATAGACTTTTCAGAAAGTATTTATTTAAAGACGTTTATACGCCGCGGACAAAGCCAACTCTTGTCGTGACAAATCGGGACAATAAACACCATTTTTCGGGGCTGAACAAATAATTAGAAAGAAGAAAACTAAGACGAAAAATGTTCATCGAGTACCTTTTTTTTTCAAAAACTTAATGGAAACTAATTAACTTGTAGATCGGCAAATTTTGAGCAAGTGTAACTAGACTGACACTAAAACATTCTTTTGAGCAAGTGTAACTAGACTGACACTAAAACATTCCATGTGACTCAAATGTGACTAAAACTAAAAATCTAAATTTGCTGCCAAAAAACAACACTGGTCCAAAGTCGTATGAGACGTTAGTATGCGCTATACGTGAGGCTGTCTGTTTATAAGTGACAGACTGACGCCAAACAGCTCAGCCAAGTGAGCAACAACCTGGCTTATTTCTAACCGACGACAGCGTTTTCAGATACATATCTTAGCGTGCTGATTAGGGTTTTAAATGAGTAATACACTGTCACTGGGTGTCACCTTGAATGAGATTATAGTTCTGTAATCAAAAGCAGCTGTGTTTGGAGGAACTGCAGCAATGATAATAAACCAGGTGAATGGAACGAAGATTGATTCTATTTTAATGATGTTTGGGAGACAAGAAACACTTTCCTGGGGGTTTTATGTGGGCAATTATGTGTTTTTGTTTAGTTTTTTTTTTTTTACATATTTCAGTATCTTAAAGTGTCCATGAGCTCCATGATGTCATGTACACTGCAGGGCTCACTTACTCCCTGGACTACAATCCCCAAAATGCTTTGGTGCACTGCTCCTCCTTGTGGATAGGGGGAGGGCTGTCTTACTGAGACAACATGACTACAATCCCCATAATGCTTTGGTGCACTGCTCCTCCTTGTGGATAGGGGGAGGGCTGTCTTACTGAGACAACATGACTACAATCCCCATAATGCTTTGGTGCACTGCTCCTCCTTGTGGATAGGGGGAGGGCTGTCTTACTGAGACAACATGTAGTCCATGAAGTAAGTGAGCCCCATGCAGTGTCCATGACACTGCATGGGCACGGGGGTCGTACCCTCTGGTGCACACATGAAAAAAAGCAAAGAAAAATCATTACATAGATCATTACAGCTCTCTCCAACGCCATCTGGATCTAGATTAAGTGATAGTGTCACGGTACAGATCTTTAACGGGCCGCGCCGCGTGTTGTGTGTGTGTGTGTCTTAAAGGTCAGGCCGTGGTGTGACATTAGCCACAAGACACAAAGGTCACCGAGATGACCCCCGCGGCTAACAGATTAGGCCCCGTACGGAGCCCTTCCTAATGCCTTCCTGTTTTCTCTTATTGTCCAAGGCGGATAAATGTAGCAGCCTAGCGGCACGGCTAGCTCTGCTGTGTCCCTCTATAGCCTGCTACGCTGCTACACGGCTAGCTCTGCTGTGTCCCTCTGTAGCCTGCTACGCTGCTACGGCTAGCTCTGCTGTGTCCCTCTATAACCTGCTACGCTGCTACACGGCTAGCTCTGCTGTGTCCCTCTATAGCCTGCTACGCTGCTACACGGCTAGCTCTGCTGTGTCCCTCTATAGCCTGCTACGCTGCTACACGGCTAGCTCTGCTGTGTCCCTCTATAACCTGCTACGCTGCTACACGGCTAGCTCTGCTGTGTCCCTCTATAACCTGCTACGCTGCTACACGGCTAGCTCTGCTGTGTCCCTCTATAACCTGCTACGCTGCTACACGGCTAGCTCTGCTGTGTCCCTCTATAACCTGCTACGCTGCTACACGGCTAGCTCTGCTGTGTCCCTCTATAACCTGCTACGCTGCTACACGGCTAGCTCTGCTGTGTCCCTCTGTAGCCTGCTACGCTGCTACACGGCTAGCTCTGCTGTGTCCCTCTGTAGCCTGCTACGCTGCTACACGGCTAGCTCTGCTGTGTCCCTCTGTAGCCTGCTACGCTGCTACACGGCTAGCTCTGCTGTGTCCCTCTATAGCCTGCTACGCTGCTACACGGCTAGCTCTGCTGTGTCCCTCTATAACCTGCTACGCTGCTACACGGCTAGCTCTGCTGTGTCCCTCTGTAGCCTGCTACGCTGCTACGGCTAGCTCTGCTGTGTCCCTCTATAGAGCGTCGCAGTCCCTCCCCCTTTCAGAACAGCGAACGGCCCAGGAAATGAAAACGCAATGCATTTCCCCATAGGCATGCAGTTCTTATTTAATTTATTTAAAGACCTTTTAAGCGTCGTACGAAGCCAACTCTTGTCGTGACAAATCATGACAACACACACAATATTTTGGACCAAACAAATAATTACAAAGAAGAAAAACAACAAAAAAAGTGTTGTAACACATTATGAAAATACTACGTGCGTGTGTGTGTGTGTGTGTGTGTGTGTGTGTGTGTGTGTGTGTGTGTGTGTGTGTGTGCGCGCGCGCGCGTGCATTAATCATTGTTGACTTTGTCGCTGTGCACTTTCATCTGCTGTTTTAAGCATGTGTTATGGGTGTAAATCTGGAGTAACCCTTAAAAATAATCTCTAAATGCACAATTCTTAATCTAACCCCAATCACCGTCATCCTTTCCTAACTGCACACTTAACTATTAATATTTTTCTTTGTTTTTGTAACCAATTACATTTTTTTTTCCTCGAAATTATACGATACTTGTATAGTGATGCACGCACGCACGCACGCACGCACACACACACACACACACACACACACACACACACACACACACACACACACACACACACACACACACACACACACACACACACACACACACACACACACACACACACACACACACACACACACACACACAGTGCATGTGGAGTGATGAGGCTATGAGCAGAGGTTAAGTAAGTTAATGAATACAGGCGGTTGCTGTGTAATGGCTTCTGTGTGTGTGTGTGTGTGTGTGTGTGTGTGTGTGTGTGTGTGTGTGCGTGCGTGCGTGTGTGCGTGTGTGTGTGTGTGCATGTGTGTGTGGACATCTCAAATGGGCTCTGAGTGCAAGGTGATAACGACGTAATCAGAAAAGCATGTTACGGCTTAACCCATTCTGAACGGGATCCCATTTTGGTGTTAGCATCATGTTATGCTTTAGCTATTGAAAAATAGCAGATCTACAAGCTCATAGCGCGCCACCGAGTGGCCGCGCTACGAGCTTGTAGGTCTGCTATTTTTTTGAATAATCGAAGAACGACTGACATTTTCTATAGAATCTGATCTCAGGTCAGAATGGGTTGATCAGACCAGTGTGTGTCCCAGTGGAAACCTCGTATGAATCCGATCTCAGGTCAGAATGGGTTAAAGCCATCTCGGTGCGTCGGCTCGGCCTATACAGTAATTAGATGAAACACTAATTAACCATAATTGAGAACTGCTGTGTGAGGTCGTCGTGTCAGAGGATTGCATTCTGTCAGAGGGTGATGCTACTGATCTGTATACTTTGTTGCTTTCCATGTTGTATATGTTGGACCCCCCCCCCCCCCCCCAAGAAGCAAAGATTTGAGTTAAAAAACGTTCGCTCTGAAAGAATATATATATATAGGCCTATTCAAAGATTCACGCTGCATTTTCACGATATTTCAAAATAGCAGATCTACAAGCTCGTGTATATATAGCGCGGCACTCGATCTGTATAGTTTGTTGCTTTCCAGTTGCAGTAACACCGTCCTAGAAGGTCCCGGGTTCGATTCCCGCCGGGGACGCGTTCTCTCCCGCGGGTCATCAGTGTCCATATAAGCCTGCGTTGTTCCAAAGACTATGACTAAAGTTATATTTCAGTCACCTGGAATCATGTGTTATAAGACTAGTTTTAGCCGAACTAAATATCATAAGAGTTTAGTCGACTAAATCTATACAGTTGATTTAGTCGACTAAAATGTATTTTGGCGGGCCTTTGATGCCGTCCTATAGTGACTGATTTTGGACTTGCTGAAAATAGCAGAACGTGTGTGTGTGTGTGTGTGTGTGTGTGTGACTGTGTGTGTGTGAATGGGTGAATGTAATGCACAATCTATGTAAAGCGCCTTGGATAAAGGCACTATATAAATGCACCATTTACCTGCCCACGCCCTATAGTTAAAGTACCAGCAACGTGAACACAGCGTCAGTCAGTCAAAGGCATGAAGGGAAAATTCGAAGATGACTCCTTCATGGTCATCGGACAGAATGTGTGTGGGTGTCGGTTGTGTAAGAGTGAATCTGACATGACTGTTGCTGGCAGAAGGAAGCCGCTCACAGTCCTATACGGCTTCAATCTCATGCGATTTGAGAGAGAGAGAGAGAGAGAGAGAGAGAGAGAGAGAGAGAGAGAGAGAGAGAGAGAGAGAGAGAGAGAGAGAGAGGGCGGGGGAGGGGAATCTGGAGGTGAGGGGAAAACAATGAAGCACATTTTTGGATCTCGGGCAAATCAAGTGTGTACGGACACACCGTGTGTGTGTGTGTGTGTGTGTGTGTGTGTGCGCTCCACAGGGGGTTGCCAGGCTTCTGCGTCTCACAGTGTGAATGACTATATCTCTGCATGGCAACTTCCAGGAGAATAATAAGTAACACACACACACACACACACACACACACACACACACACACACACACACACACACACACACACACACGCACACACACGCTAATACTGCAGTGTAGAACCATCAGCATCACAGAAACAGGCATTCATACACAGCCTACAGTACACACACATACTAACAAGCGTGCACGCATGCACACACGTACGCACGCGCACCCCCCCACTGGTGTCACAGCGTTGCTGTTGTGATTTCCTCTAATTAGCTAGGTTTGGATCACCAACGCCACGGGTGGGCACTGATGCATTTATGGAAGAGTACACACTGGTTGAATAATCTGTGTATTGTGTATACGAGTGTGTGTGTGTGTGTGTGTGTGTGTGTGTGTGTGTGTGTGTGTGTGTGTGTGTGTGCGTAGCGATGGAATGTTGTGTGGCCTGGAGTCTTGGCAAGACAAGCATCTCACACATGCCCAGCGCCATGTTCCCAAAAGTGCGCATGCACATTTGGGCACCAGGCCCACACACACACACACACACACACACACACACACACACACACACACACACACACACACACACACACACACACACACACACGGTGGCGGGGGGGGACACACAATTAACAGACAATATATCGTTAGCAGCATTCAGAACCAATAACCCACTTTAATCTTGCTCATAGACTGTGTGGGACTATAGCGGATATTTTTTGAGGGGCACACAACAAACACTGGCTTGTGATTGGCTGATCACCCCTCACGCCCATAGCGACGATGTGATTGGGCATCGAGCAATGTATACACGTTGGAGATAAAAGTGAGGGCAGACCAAGGGGCCAGTGAGGCACTCCAACGTTGAAGCACGGGGCCCTAGTGGTAAGAGGAAGGGACTGCAGGAGGACCCGTGGATTCATGACGAGGAAACCCCCCATGCAGCAGCTGGGCATTAACGTTGAGCGCTCGGTTGCACTTCCATGCATTTGGGCACCAAAATTTGGTGGTCAAATGCGGAAATGCGCGCCCGTGATGACATTTGTGATGATTTGATTGGCTGAGCACGGAATGTGATGTACAGTATGTATGATGATGTATGAGGGGAGCTATATAGTCCCTCCTATATTCAGGGAGGGGGCTACTACTGTACTGTATGTCTGACAGATACAGTTGGCTCTAAACGCATTTTGGTGTTAGCATCATGTTATGCTTTAGCTATTGAACAATATCATCGCTCGTAGCGCGCCACGAGTGCCGCGCTACGAGCTTGTAGGTCTGCTATTTTTGAAAAGTCGAAGAACGACTGACATTTTTTTAGAATCTGATCTCAGGTCAGAATGGGTTAATCAGACCAGCGTGTGTCCTGTGGAAACCTCGTATAGAATCTGATCTCAGGTCAGAATGGGATAACAGAGTGAAAAGCTTTTCTCCGCTGCCGCCTGTCAGCCAAGGTTACAAAGGGTTCTGTCAAAGAGCCACGTCTTTCTCGACACCCTGTGAACATGTGTTCTCGTTATATACATCATGTGAACTGTCGTACGTGTCGTATTATGTGACCTGTCGTTATGTGACCCGTCACACGTCACGCCCAAATGAGTCCCGACGCTGCTGGAGTCTCGTGGAGAGAGGAACATTTTCTATATTCTATAATATATTGATGCCCAGTGCAGTACATATACGTGTTGAAGATTATTGCCATTTTGACAAGCTAGCAGAGGAGCTTTTAGGTGATGCATGCTTTAGTTTGACCCATTTAGAGCTATGTTCGATTCAACGAATGTCTTCTAAATCATGACAGTTTTCAGAAAAACCTATGTTTCTTAGCCCTCCGACTATACATGCATACCTCCTGGTGCCACAGCACCTCTAAGGCCCTTAAAACAAGGCTCCAGGACCTCCCAAAACCAACTGGTCAGGCTACTACTTAATTGGGCTCACTCCCGGAACCCACCTCACCCCTGCCCACTTTGACAGGCTGGAATGGCTTAGGGTTGACGATCGAGAGTACAGCATCTTGCAATAATGGGTCTGGGCCACAAGATTCGCTACACCAACAAGATACCCATGTACCCGTCTAGATACTTCCTTAACCCATTCTGGTGTTTTAAGCATTATGTTACACTTTAGCTATTGAAAAATAGCAGATCTACAAGCTCGTAGTACTTTAGGTCTGCTATTTTTGAAAAGTCGTGAAAATGTGCCGCAAATCTTTGAATATATATTTCAGAGCGAACATTTGTGACTAAAATATGGGCTTCTGGGGGGTCCCTGGAACTACATATTCTGAGATGGGGGGTCCGTGGCCCAATAGAGATAATTCTGGGGGTCCTTGACATGACAAAGGTTGAGCCCCACTGACACAAACATGGGTTTTTCAGAAAAAAATCAGGATGTAGAAGACATGTTTTAGAATCTGATCTCAGGTCAAAATGGGTTAATGTCGACGAAGTCCACACCCACAACATAAAGCTATTTCTTTACGAGCGGCCTGCCACTCCAAACAACAACAACAACAGCAGTCTAAATAACAGTAGCTGTCAGTCAGCGTATACTGTATATATACTGTATGTCCAGAAAGGCAGCCGCCATGACAGAAGGCCTGGCTGAGCTTCCTCCACTCATCTATCATCATACCTGGCATCATGCACTGTGACTGGCTCTCATCCATCATGTTACCCAGGGTGCACTGCGAGGAGAGGAGAGGAGAGGAGAGGAGGAGAGGAGAGGAGGGGAGAGGAGAGGAGAGGAGAGGAGAGGAGAGGAGAGGAGAGGAGAGGAGAGGAGAGGAGAGGAGAGGAGAGGAGAGGAGAGGAGAGGAGAGGAGAGGAGAGGAGAGGAGAGGAGAGGAGAGGAGAGGAGAGGAGAGGAGAGGAGGAGGAGAGGAGAGGAGAGGAGAGCCCCAAATCTTTGGAGATGTCATGTTTTGTGCACACTTAGTTGCACACGCTGTCAGTCAGTCGGCTGTGTGTGTGTGTGTGTGTGTGTGTGTGTCTCCTAATGAAAAGGTCTGGCATGTTTAAAACCCATTAAAACCGGAAAACCATACAAATATATATATTTTTTTTCCCCGTTTCTTAGAGATGGCAATTAAAAAAATAGCAGCTACAATACAAGCTCACAGCTTGCGTCACTTTGCGCTGCACTGTGAGCTTGTATATCTGCTACATCTGCGTATATACTTCTGTGTGAGTTTAGTAGTACTGGTGGGGGGAAGGGGGGGTGGGGGTGGGGGGTGCAGAGCAGCTCGCAATTCATTTTCAATGGGAGTCACGTGGTTTTGACGAAGGGTTAGAGCCATCGAGCAAGGCTGTTTCATCAAAACAGAGCAGCGATCTGTCTCCGTTTGGAACGTGTGACTGGTGTCTTAGAGCGAGAGCGTAGTGCAGTTGTGCACATGCGTGCTATATGCACGCACGCACGCATGGCGCATTCACGTCTGGTTTTAAGGCGAGGTGCCGCGGCTATACAGTCTGATAAAGAGAGACATGTAAAGATAGCACCTGGGGGGCTGAACGCTGCCGTCTCCTTTGAGCAGTGGATTGTTATAGAATATGAATAGAGTGAGTCATGAGTCAGCTTTAAAACCCCCAACCTAGACATCTCTCCTCCTCCGCCTCTGAGCTGCTATAGACCGTTTGTGTTCCCGCTGAAGAGAATAAGGCCAAAAAATAGAACCTTTCCCTCGAACACACACATCAGATAACACACACACACACACACACACACACCCACCCACACACACACACACCCCCACACACATCATAGATAACAGGTGGTGCGACAGTATCGTAACTTTTCTAAAAACATCTCATGCGCCGAAAACTCCCACTCGGCTCCATTATTTGGGGTATAGAAATCCTCCGGTTTGAAAGACTGTATAAGCCCTGCAGGCGATGGAGGTGAAGGCAGACTGTATTGCATTATACAGAACAATGTTGTACACAGAATGTGAAATGGTTGGAGAAAATACAGCCCAGCAGGGACAAACTCTTGTATATCCATGTAGCCCTATATGAGTGTGTGTGTGTGTGTGTGTGTGTGTGTGTGTGTGTGTGTGCGTGTGCGTGTGCGTGTGCGTGCGCGTGTGCGTGTGCGTGTGTGTGTGTGCGTGCGTGCGTGCGTGCAGGGGCGGCCTTAAGGATCGGGAGGCCCCGTTCATGACATCATAATTTTAATAATTAATAATTATTAAAACTAAAAAAAAGTCAGTGTGTATTATTATCGGACTTCAAAGCATGAACAGCATATTACACAGCCAAGTAGAAAATACACAAAAGCAGCTTGCTTGATTAAACAATGTTTTACTCTAAGGTATAACTGGAAGGCAGCATAATAGGCTATACTACAATGATGCAATCGCAACCGTCAGCGCTGCTAGTGCAGTGAGTGCACACACTGGGAAGTGGGAACAGTTACAACCAAACAACACACTATACTACTACTACTACTACTACTACTATTTTTTTTTTTGGGGAGGCCCCTGGAGGCTCGAGGCCCGTTTCAATTTAAACGATTGAAACATAATAAGGCCGCCACTGTGTGCGTGCGTGCGTGCGTGCGTACGTGCGGACGTGCGTGCATGCTGTGTATATTTCACATACAGACCACCCAAAACCCTAACCTAACCCTAACCGCAAGCGTTGGAGCAACGGCATGTCGGACCAACGCACGTACGTAGGGGAGCGACGGATGATTTCCGCATGTCGGACAAACATATATTTAGTTCGTACCACTCAGTATTAGATCGGCAGGGCTTCAGTACAGCTGGTTAAGTTCATTCAAATCTACAGTATAATAAATCACATGGACGGGAGGCTTTGTAACACAGTACCAAACAGAGACAGCTAGGGCTCTGTGAACGCACTCGTTCAGACCCAATTTGTTTTCCCCAATGGTGTAAATAGAATATCCAATTACCATAATTTAATTAAAATGAATTAATATAAATTCATATTTAATTACCATTAGCTCTCTCTCTCTCTCTCTCTCTCTCTCTCTCTCAGAGACTCAGCTGTCTAATTATAAGTCAAGTCCAGCAGGAAATAGTGCTTCATTAATATAAGGCTTATAGTTGGCTTTCACATTTTGTGTTTTCCACAGTCTTTGATTAATTTTTCAAAAGACTACCGAATTAAAATTCCATGCAGTTCAAGTAAAAGCGCACTCCGTGGAGGGTCCAACTGAACTATAGACGCGCCTATACCCCGACAGCACAGCGTTGTTTGAAGTGCTCTTAACCCATTTGCGCTGGAACCCCCTTTTGGTGTTTTATAAAGCATTATATTATACTTTGGCTATTGAAAAATAGCAGATCTACAAGCTCGCTATATGAACTTGTAGGTCTGCTATTTTTATTTTTATCGTGACAATGTGCCTCAAATCTTTGAATATATTATTATTACAGAGTGAACATTTCAACTCATATCTTTGCTTCTGGGGAGGGGGGGGGGGGGTCCCTGGAACAACATATTTTCAGATGGGGGGGGGGGGGCGGGGGGGGCGGTGGCCAATTACGTATAGTTTTTGGGGTCCTTGACATGACATATTATACATATAACTATAGAAATAGATACAGAAACATAAGGTTTTTCAGAAAACTGTAAAAAAAATATATATTTTAATTTCGACGGCAGGCCTACATGGTCTAAACACAGAGTATAGGGACATGCATGACGCATGCATGCGTGCATGTCTATGCATGACGACAACGTAACAATATAAATAGCCACAGAAACCCGTCCTCCCAATTAGCGTTCTAAATGATGAGAGGCGAGTTGTGCTGAAAAGGTCAGGCCGGATAACGAGCTGCGAGTCTAATTTGAGCCACGGCAGTGGGATTCATCATCGCTCAAACAACTGAGCCTCCTATCGTTGGTGATATACTAGTCTTGACATCGGAGACTAAAAACGGATACAGAGAGAGAGAGAGAGAGAGAGAGAGAGAGAGAGGGTGGGCAGTGAGGAGGAAGAGGGGGCCGGGAGCTCCATGTTGAATCAGCCATTTCCTCTCCCCCCCAACATAGAACATTTGTTAAAGCCATTTTGGACTGAGGTCGAGGCTTCTAAATCTAATTTCTATGTCAGTGGTGCTCAACCTTTTTCAAGGACCCCTAGAATTATCTCTATTGGGCCACCGACCCCCCATCTCAAAATATGTTGTTCCAGGGACCCCCCCAGAAGCCAAAAAAATGTTTAACAATCGTTTAATACAATCAGACTATTTCTGTTTGGATGTATATGGGCTGTCAAGTGCCAGAAAGATATGATGATTTCACGCGCAAACCCTCTGTAAATGTATTTACCATTTTAACCCATATGGTTGAGCGCTAAGAGCTAAATGAGCTTCAGTTCATATGCTAAATGTTTTACGAATCAATCGGATTTATCACACGATAGTGTGACTGCAACATGACGAAAACAGTTGCACTGAGCCATCTCGTTAAACCCAGCTGGCTGCGATGAATAACTTAACCATTAGGCCTAATCAACGTCATATAGTCACCAACCGATCCATATAATTCTGTAGTGTATATGATGACATGCACGCAATGTCACAGTCCACTGCAGCCTATACAGGCTATTTGATTTACAAAATGATTAGTATTATAACCGCCGTCCCTCGGTGCGGCCGCGGCGCTCCTCGTTATATGTGCCCGATTTAAAATAACAGATCTCTAAGCTGTCGAGACACGCCATGAGCGTGAGGTGCGTGGATGGTTTGTAAACTTTGTAGGCTACAGTATGTTTGTTCTTTTGGACACCGAACGGGGACGATACTTGGGCATATAGCTGCTTCACTTCAGAGGAAACTAAGGGGAGCTACTCACCACACTGGAAATGGAATCCATTAAAGGCTCATACATAGTCTGGATTTTCGGTGGTGAGGTGACCACCGAACTACAACATGACTCACTGAGGTGACCACCGAACTACAACATGACTCACTGAGGTGACCACCGAACTACAACATCACGTCACTGAGGTGACCACCGAACTACAACATGACGTCACTGAGGTGACCACCGAACTACAACATGACTCACTGAGGTGACCACCGAACTACAACATCACGTCACTGAGGTGACCACCGAACTACAACATGACTCACTGAGGTGACCACCGAACTACAACATGACTCACTGAGGTGACCACCGAACTACAACATGACTCACTGAGGTGACCACCGAACTACAACATGACTCACTGAGGTGACCACCGAACTACAACATGACTCACTGTCACTGAGGTGACCACCGAACTACAACATGACTCACTGAGGTGACCACCGAACTACAACATGACTCACTGTCACTGAGGTGACCACCGAACTACAACATGACTCACTGTCACTGAGGTGACCACCGAACTACAACATGACTCACTGAGGTGACCACCGAACTACAACATGACTCACTGTCACTGAGGTGACCACCGAACTACAACATGACGTCACGAGCCGCGGTCACGAGCCGCTCCAGCCCTTCTCTCTGTCTTTACTCGCCGCCGCTTAACGTTATTTCAGCTCCGGTGGTCAGCTCACCACCGGAGCGGTGGTCACCTCACCACCGAAAATCCAGACTATGAATAGGCCTTTAGAATGATATGGAAATGGTACACTATAACAGTCTAACGTGAGCTACATAAATCCTTTATTTCGGCGATAAGTCCATTGAACTCCGTTCTCACTCTCACACAGACAACACACTGAACCACTGACGGTGCGTGGCGCTGCGCTGGCCATGTATTAAAGTGGCGTTCTTTAAAAAAAAATGTCAGGCTTTATCGGGCTTCGGGCCTAACATTATGGTAATTTTTACGGTCGGGCCGAGCTTCAGGGCTGACCCAGTTAGGGCCGGGCCAGGCCGGGCCGGGCTTCAAATGTCGGGCCCGATGAGAAGTCTACTGTATATACGTGAGTAGCACATCATGACATAATTGGGACCATAATGCTTCTGGTGCAATGTGGAAACAGTCTAGATATAGATCTAAAGTACGGTCTAGATACTGTAGATCTCCCTGCGATTCATCATGGCTCTGCTTTAGTATATTCGTCACCATGGAGCTATATTAAACCAGACACCGATTTGGAACTGATAAAAGAAGGAACCAAAACGATTGCGTTCCCTTCTCCCCCGCGACGCAGGACCATGCCAATTAATGAGATATGACGCATCCCGCTGAACACAAAAACACTGACACAAATTAGCACGGAGATCTGAAAAGAAAAACAAAAAATAAGGAGTTTGATGTGACATGTTATTGATGCACATTTTGTGTTTCTTGTTTATTTACTCTTTTTTTGTATTTGCTGCGTTAAAATAAACCCTTACATCCGTCTTCCTCTCTTTGATTTGCCTCCCTCCGTTTCCTTCTCATCTGGTAGATATAAAGATATAACTGTAGATAGAACTGCCAAAGGCAATATTTCCCCCTCCGAGATACACAAAACTAAAATAAATGTGACCATGTGTAATGTGGTATGAGGGTGATGTACCAGGAGGGCTTCGGTTAGTTCTACTAACATCGTTAGAGAGAGAGAGAGATAGAGAGAGAGAGAGAGAGAGAGAGAGAGAGAGAGAGAGAGAGAGAGAGAGAGAGAGAGAGAGAGAGAGCGAGAGAGAGAGCGAGAGAGAGAGAGAGAGAGAGAGAGAGAGAGAGATAGGTTAGATTATTTCCCTTGTGGGAGTGTAAATGCCTGATTTATACCACACTTTACCTTATCTATAATCAGCTCACACGTATCATACTGCAGATGGGCTATTATAGAATGATATACAGTATAGCTTAAATACCCCAATCGGTACTAATACCTGAAGTTCTATACTTCTGTACTATTTCACTGCCAGTTGATGCAATTCATATCCATATGAGCCAAACTAGGGACTTTATTCACACTGCAGAGCTTAATGAAAACAAGGCAAAGGTTCCGGGGATGATTTGCGCGCGCACACTTCAGCTAACACGAGGGAATTGTCACAGCGCAGAGTAAGTGACGTCGCACTAGCCAACGAGGGAAGAATTGGAAGAACATTAGCCCCCCCCCCCCCCCCTCCAAGTCAGCAGGACGTCCAAACTAGGTAGAACAGCACTTGATTGAAAAGCTTGCGAGCCCAGTCACACTAACAGACAAGCCAGCCACACTAACAGCCAAACAAACAGTGGGGGCTCGCCATGAGGAGACGACAAGCGGAAAGTGAGCGCCTCCTTCGCATCTGTAACGCTATAATGTCATCCCCGCTGCGTGTCCTCAGTCAGGAAAACTATTCTGGCAGGGGATTGGGATTAACCCATTTAGACCTGAGCTCCATTCTACAAATGTCAAGGACCCCCAAAAATATATGTAATTGGCCCGCCGACCCCCCCATCTGAAAATATGTTGTTCCAGGGACCGCCCCCAGAAGCTAGTTAAAAATGTTCACTCTTGTGCCACATTTTCACGATTTTTCAAAAATAGCAGACCTACAAGCTCATAGCGCGCCACTCGGTGGCGCGCTACGAGCTGGTAGATCTGCTATTTTTCAATAGCTGAATTATAACATGATTAAAACACTAAAAAAGGTGTTCCCCGGGTTAAAATAAGACAATGACAAGTACAGTAGTATACCCTCCTCGCAGCAGAGTCGTCAACAGACGTCTCAACACGGTGAGATCTGAGCCGTCAATAGACTAGGTCGTTAAAACTCTGCTGGGATTCATGTCACTAAGACAAGTACGGTATTTATGTCAACTGTTCAGTGTTTAGCTTAATCTGATGCTATCTTTGGAGTGTGTCACACACACGCACGCACACACACACACGCACACACACACACACACACACACACACACACACACACACACACACACACACACACACACACACACACACACACACACACACACACACACACACACACACACACACACACACAAGTGAATGCATGAGAGAGTGAGAATGAGAGTCACAAATCCCTCACACCTCTCCCCGAATGCAATTTTCACAAATCACACATCAAGTGTGAACAAGCCTTCACAGCAGACACTCATAACATAACTTGATTTTAGGGGTCGTGCACGCAACGTGATTTCACAGCTTTTTTCAGGGGTGTTTTTTTTTTAGCACCACAGAAACAAATACAGACACTTGCAAAAACAGATTGTGAATAATATATAAAAGTCCTATTTCAGACAAATTGAATATGAAGGACCCCGAAGGAAACAAGCCATAGTGCTTTATTTGGGTTATAAATCCTCTAAAGCAGACCCTGAACCAGTGGCGTGCACAGATAGACACTAGGGCACCCCTGGCCCTTTTGAAAAAACTAAATGTTGTTGTTTGTACAGTGTACAGTATGTGGACCATGGTGACATTGATCAATTCTTGATTAAAAAAGGCCTCAAAATCTATAAATCTCACAGTATTAAGGCAACCGGACGGTTCCACACGCTGCATAAGGTGCCCTTTTTTTTGCTTAAATTTTTCCTGCAAGCTGTTAATATAGCATTCAATCAATCATTTAACATGCAACCACGTTACTCTTTGCAATACAAACATAATCGCACGTGAACAAAACGCATTGTTGTTTCGGCAAAATAATGTATTTCTATACAGTCAACAAAATGTGGAAATCCGCACACACGAAACTGAAACGTCGACGAATGCCAGAACTCTCGCGAATTGCGACGGCCATTCCACAGACCACAGCCGGAGAAAAGGTACTTTACATTCTCCCCTGAAGTCGTTGCTCGGATCGAGACAGCCAGCCGAGTTACAAAGCTTTCACAACTTAAGACTTAACGACGTGACTCAGTGAAATAAAGAACCTTTTGATCGCTTAACCCATTCTGACCTGAGATCAGATTCATACGAGGTTTCCACTGGACACACACTGGTCTGATTATAACCCATTCTGACCTGAGATCAGATTCTAAAAAATGTCAGTCGTTCTTCGATTTTTCAAAAATAGCAGACCTACAAGCTCGTAGCGCGCCACTCGGTGGCGCGCTATGAGCTTGTAGATCTGTTATTTTTCAATAGCTAAAGCACAACATGATGCTAACACCAAAATGGGTTCCCTGTTCAGAATGGGTTAAGAGAGGAGGAGGATCAGCATCGACACAAAGCCTCCACTGTGGGTGGGAGTCTCACCCCGAAGCAGAGCCTTTTCACAGAACAAAGGCACGTCTTTAGCAAGGCAATTAATACAGTAAATAATGATTTAACCCACTAGCAGGAGCAGGAACGTCTATTAGATTAGGTCGAGTAACTGTGCACATATAATCCCTTCCTTGGCATTATAGGGACATTTGACCGTTCATATTTTATAGGTCTATAGTATTATTTGATTGCCATTTTGGCTAATATCTGATTGCCTGTGTGTCGAATAATTTACTTGAAAACACTATACTGTTGGCCTATGAAGCTTATAGCCTTTCCACTACAACCTCCACTACAACCTCCACTAACATTTTTGTCTCGATAAGCAGAGCTGCCTCAGTGAGTCAGCTCTCACACGCTCGGACAAACCCAGGAGGGAGCGAGTCAACCAACCTTGACTGCATGGCATCTCTCTCTCTCTCTCTCTCTCTCTCTCTCTCTCTCTCTCTCTCTCTCTCTCTCTCTCTCCCCCCCCTCTCTCTCTCTCTCTCTATCCCCCCCTCTCTCTCTCTCTCTCCCCTACAGTGTGCTGTACAAATCCAGCGTGTTCATTTTAACCGTTGAGTTCTGTGTGTAGGCCTATATACAGACGGAGTCTGAACGGCTGGTGGTTCCATCTGTACTCTGTCAGGAGTTATGAATGGGTGCTGACTGCAGGCACAAAGCCTTCATATTTCAATGTAAAAAAAAAAAAAAGAAAAAAAGAAAACGGAATACAATTCCATTCAGTTTTAGTCATATTTTAAGTCGACTAGTTTTAGTCGACTAAGATGCATTTTGGCGGGCCCGTGATGGCGTTTGAAAATACATGATTTATACTCTGAGAGAGAGAGAGAGAGAGAGAGAGAGAGAGAGAGAGGTGCTGGCTGAGTTAAAATTAGTATAGGCAGGGGTTTTGCATGCGTTCTCTATATGGCTCATATTTATACCACATGGGCTCAAATAAGTGACAAGCAAGTCCTCGGTTCTCTCTCTGTGTGCGCTGAACAAATCCAGAGTGTTCATTTTAACCGTTGAGCGTACTGTATAATTATTTCACAGACGGAGCCTGAACGGAGGTTGGTTCCATCTGTACACTGTCAGGAGTTATATGGTTCCAGCTGTACACTGTCAGGAGTTATAAATGGGTGCTGACTGCAGGCACAAACAACTCCATATTTCAATGTTTAAAAAAAAAAAAAAAAGACAATCTCACTAATGAATGAATGCCCTAATAGTAATTAGTCATACTACGGTTGTCACACTACTAAAGTATAGCACAACTATCTGATCTGTAGATCTGCTCTTTTTGAAAAACATTTTATATAGAAACATTAGGTGTGGAGTTTGCATGTTCTCCCCGTGTCCCCTAGGGTAGATACCCTCACCAAAAACATGCAGTAATCCTGGTCTCTAAAACTACCTCCCCCTGGCCAGCCGGGGCGCCTGATGGAGGGGAAAAGGAACTGGTTGGAATAACGTGTTCCTTCCACGCACTACGTCCAACCAGGGAAACTCCCACCTGTCAGGTGTTAAAGGAGCAACTTGGACACTCAGGCATGAAGGGAGCATGAGTTAAGTCCGTTGCTCTCCCCATGTTGGCGGAGGGTGTGTAGAGCCCAGGATCACAGTAGATGATTGGCACAGGGGTGAAAAACGGGTTACAAAATCGTGGGATAAAAAATATATTAAAAATAAACTTTTTAATAAAACTGTCATAATTTAGAAGACATTTTTAAAAATGTCGACGTCAGGGGCCTGTGTGAGAAGCAGCTCTTTAGCACAGCGTACAGTACAGTACAGTACAGTACAGTACAGTACAGTACAGTACA
>NC_137873.1:7677958-7680458 GCF_963924005.1 Protomyctophum bolini | reverse complement strand
TGTCATGTGAAAAAGCAGGGAATCATAGCTTCAAATTGACATATTGGTTGTTCAGTTTGACCCACCAGTTTTGGAGATATGGCTTATAGAGTAATGTGTTGCAGAGAAACAGGCTTGAAAGGTTCACTACATGTTGATTTCAGCTCTGACACTTATTTCATTTCGCTTATTTATGTGAAGAGTCTATTTAGGAGAGTCTATTTCTCCTCTGGTGAAAAGCTGGAGGCTGCAGCAGTCCCTCAGTCAAATCTGGTCACACATATCTGAACTACAAGCTTGTAGTGGTGGAAAAAAGTATACGCATTTCTTACGTACAAGTTAAATGATGAATACTGCAATGTAGCAATAGATGCTCTATAGTACAAGTCAGGAATTCCAGATCCACTAGTACCACAAGTATGAAGTAGGCTACTCTTTAGGCAGAGTTTTATAATGTATAGAACATTTATTTACCAAAGATCTTTCTGAAAACAGCATATCTACAAGTCTACAATGCATTGCATCGCGAGTCGCGACGCATTGTGAGCTTGGTTTGGTTAAAATAATTCTTAATTGTTCGGAAAGTTTTCAAATGTTGTAGTGAAAGTATAAGCAAAAGTATTGAAATGATGGTAATAGTACATTACCTTTTTCTCTGCTATCTACGGTTATAACCGTAGCCTATAGGCTAGGGGTACTAAAAGCTGCTATTTTGTTCACGAATGAATCAGGCGTTGGTTATTTTATCCGTCACCTCCGTTTGTCCTCTCTGGCTTTGAACTGTAGAGGGGTCGGCATGGTAACAATGCCAGGCACCCGTGGTCGGCATGGTAACCATGCCAAGCTCCCGCTGTGCTTCCTGGTCATTGGAGCGGCGGACGGACCCGTGCACCTGGCCAGAACCTGTCCAGAATTACTAAGCACTGAAGGTTGGCCGAGCTTCAATGGGAACAATGTTCAAATGCAACGCACCCCGAGTCACTGTACTGCAGATGGCAGTAAAATGGCTGAGCTTCAATGGCTGAGCTTCAATGGGAACAATGTTCACATGCACTTCAGAGGGTAAAATGAAGCCTACTTGTGGTCACCGACTCTCCATCATTTAACTGGGGGACCATCTGAACCCTCCTCAAGGACCACTGGTGGTCCCCCGGACCACTGGTTGAAAACCACTGCACTAGAATACGAGAATGTTAGAGAGGTGGGGGGGCTGAAACTCCTTGGCCAAAGATTTAGAAAATGTCTGGAGCACGTGACCCCACCTCACACCCCACCCACACCTCACACCCCACCCACGCCGGCTACTGGAGGACTAAATCCTTTCGACGTAATGATGCTGCGTTCAAGTTCAGGAGAGTTCGGCAAAAGGCAATTCTTCTGCATTTCTTCCACCATAAGTAAATGCTGTACATATTCATGGTCTGGAGAGGGCACTTTCTTTCTTTAACAGCGGGCGACAGCACCTAATAAGTGCGTTATTTTTTTTCTATGGGACTCTGCAGCAACTATACCGGCGATTGCAGGCCGAAGAGGCGATAGTCGAAAAGTGCGCAGGGGAACGTCGTTCAAAAACATGAAAACATTTCATCATTAAGGACGACATCGTCCGGCGATGGCCAATCAAATGTATGTCTTGCTCCGTTTACCCGGTAATACGTTTACATTACTGTACGTGCGGTATAATGACAGCAGGAACGAGGTTTTTATCGGCCAGAGTCGGCCCTGTTTGCCCGCTCTTAACACTATTTTTTGCCGGGGAATTCTTCAAAAATAAAAGGCGCCAACAGATGAAGCAGATTTTACTCTGAAAAGCCCCGCCTTCCGTTACCCCCCAAAACTGTCGAGGCATAGTCTTCGGTTCTTTAATCACGCTGTCACATCTAAAGTCTCTCTAGAAGACCGTTGGCCTATATCCAAATCACCCAAATCACTGAATGCTCCTTTAAAAGCTTGATTCGATGCACAACCAAAGCATAAATCAGCCATTATATAAAACAAGATTCTCTTGTCTCTTCAGTTAACTCAACTCGGGCGAGATAATTAAGCTCTCCGTAGGTTATTTTTGCCCTGAGAAAATCGGGACAAGCATCATGGTGGTGGTGGCCTAGTTGGAAAACATCTGCCTCTGACCCACCCCATGTACACCCCATCTACAAGCTCACAATGCGACGCGTTCCGACGCATTGTGAGCTCGTAGATCGGCTCTTTTCAATAGATTTTCTACACATTTTGAACTTGTGAAATGGGACAATTCTGCAATATGAATACTTTTACTTTTAGTACTTTAAGTACATTTTGATGCCGACACTTTTGTACTTTTACTCAAGTACATTTTCAATTCCGTACTTTTACTTGTAACGAAGTAGTTCTAAATTGCAGTATTGGTACTTTTACTTAAGTAAAAAAATTGAGTATACTTTTTTCATGATGTTGCACCATTTTTGCGCCACAACCCTGAAAGCAGCTCTATACTCTATACTGTACTTTATATACTCTATACTCTCTCTGTGTCATTTATATT
>NC_137873.1:7435458-7672958 GCF_963924005.1 Protomyctophum bolini | reverse complement strand
CTTTTTGCAAACTGGTCCAATCTCTCTTTTGGGCCTCGAACCTGAAAGGTTTGGGAACCAGCTTTGGCTATAGAGTTGACATGGTTGAGTCCTCCGTCGGTACCAAACCCACACAGAAGCTCCATCATCTGCCCAGCCCCCACAACCGACTAAACTGGGACAATTTGTATTAAATACACACCATCAGGGAGATGAAACCAGAATACACTTTAGCAACTAAAGTGGCTTAAACAACAGGCTTTGATTAATTGGATTCATTATTAAAATGTTTACCCAGAGTTGACACAAAAAAGTAAGTGTGTAAGTAAGTAAGTGTCTCAAAAGATGTCGCGCCGAAAGGCTAGATTCATCATCAGTAAATGTGCTACTTTGTACTGTGTGCAGTAAGCGGTGTTCATTTTGTCGTCTAAAACTATGAGGACTGCCTTACCTTTTTTCTAAAACACTAAATGAAAACTTAGCTGTGACGACTAAAACTATGATAATGATTTTTTTTAATATATAAATATACTGTCCATTTCATAATAACTGACCCTAAAATGTTAGGCAGGGACTAGTGGAGAATAGATCCAGCAGAACTAAAAGACAAAGACAAACAAACAGTCATTTCATGCTGGTTGCGCTCTGAAAATAGCAGACCTTGAGAGCTTGTAGATCGGCTATTTGCATCAAGTGTAAAATCTGCCATTACGACGCCATCAAGGCCCGCCAGGCTGCCACAATATATTTTTGATGACAAAATCAAGTGTAGATTTGGATTTAAGATATTTTAAATCTTATATAAAAAAAAAATCACACCTGTGTGAACCAAGTGGTGCAACTCCCCTCCCTCTCTCTCTCTCTCTCTCTCTCTCTCATTAGAGACACAGCACTACCCCTCTCTCTGTGTTTCTGGCTCCCCCTACTGGTATAAATATGTAACATACTCGTGCTCATACACACAGGTACACAGGTACACAGGTACACGGACAAAGCTGGATGTAGAAGTGGTTGCACCACTTAAAAAACAGCTTGTTCAAATCACGTAATCTGTAGTGTGGATCGCACTAAATCTTTGGGGGTGTTTTCATAGTCAAGGACTGCAAATGGATGTCCAGTATTTGAAAATAAAAATAATACTCATTAGGGTACAAAGTCATACTGGATGTAGGCTATTTGCTCGCGCACGCACGCACGCACACACACACACACACACACACACACACACACACACACACACACACACACACACACACACACACACACACACACACACACACACACACACACACACACACACACACACACACACACACACACACACACACACACACACACACACACACACACACACACACACACACACACACACACACACACACAGCTTGCCCCCTGCACAGCCACACGGTTGACTTTCCCTAAACTTAAATTCCAAAGAAATACGCGTGTATCAGCAGGTTTAAAATGTGATATTTCCTCTCATGAGCAAGCAAGTTACAACAGAAATGAATAAATAAATTACGCTAAATCTGGGAGAGGGAGATGTATTTATATTCATCATCGTGATTCGTGATGCTTCGGCAACTTTGGTCTCTGCGATGTTTACGTCTCAGTATTCTGATGCATTGTAATTCAATCAAATGCAAATTAACCCATTCTGAACGGGAACCCATCTTGGTGTTAGCATCATGTCATGCTTTAGCTACTGAAAAATAGCAGATCTACAAGCTCATAGCGCAGGTCTGCTATTTTTGAAAAATCAAAGAATGACTGACATTTTTTTAGAATCTGATCTCAGGTCAGAATGGGTTAATCAGACCAGTGTGTGTCCTAGTGGAAACCTCGTATATGAATCTGATCTCAGGTCAGAATGGGTTAATGAGTCGCACAGAAACGCTATGTGGCAATGTTGGTCTGATTTAACGTGAACCCTTCACGTTAACCCTTTAATCTGAACTGTATGAACATTCACATTTCTGTAGGGCAGTGGTTTTCAACCCTTTGCATATCAAGGTCCATTATTTATTCAGTGTTTGAGCCGCGGAACCACCATTTGATGAGATTTAGCCTCTCAGACCCGCCCTAAAACGTACAGTAGAATATGTTTGTTATCGTTAGATAAGATTTTGTCCACAATTACATCCATGCGGTATTGATGTGGTGCCATAATATATATTGCGATATATCGCTGTGATATATATATATATATATATATATATATATATATATATATATATATATATATAAATATATATATATATATTATTGTTAGTACTAGTACGCTAGTAGGCTACCCATTGTTGTGGACAGACAAGGAGACCAGCTTCATGTACTTATTGCCCAGTTTGCATGCAACACAAATATCTTGTAATATTTTGCCTTTTATGGGTTTTTTTCCCCTTCATTTTCAGTTACAGATATCGTGACATATCGTTGAAGTATTTTGCAATAATATTGTTTCTCATAACATTATCGTATGTCGTATCGTGAGGTACACATAGCGTCCCGTCCGAAAAACATTGATCAAAATAGCAATTCTGCTACATTATCTTAATTCCGTAGACATCTTGTAAATAAGTAACGTTAGATGTTTTAATAATAATTTTACTCTTGAGAGCATAAAATGCATTTAACACTCTGAAGAGTTAAAGATTTATAATAACAGTCCTTTTGGTCCAACTCTCCATAATTTATTTAGCTGCAGGGGACCACGTGGTGGAACCCCCTCAAGGACCACTGGTTGAAAACCACATCAGTGGTGGAAGGGGAGGGGAGGGGTAGGTAGGGGGGGGGGGGGACAATTTGTAGCTCAATGAACAGAACATATACAGCTCTGTAAATTCAGACTGCATTTAAGTGGACCCTCAAAGGTCCATTTTGTACAATTTACTCACTTGACTGTTGACAGGATGAGAGGATGGCAGGATTTCCACAGGGAACGCCGCCCGTATTAGCGCTGCATTTCCCCCCCCACATGGAATTCACCGAATGAGACGCAATGCGTTACGCATTTAGATAAGTGGCCCACGGGACAGAGAAAACAGGCAGATGTGCCGCATTATCCCCTTACAACCGGGAAGGCATCTGTGTCATCTTTTATTATCTTTTATAATTTATTTTATTCTAACCTGCACGTAAACCATTATTTTATACTTGCCAGCTAGTATTCAAACATAGCAGATCTACAAGGTCATAGCACGTCACTTTGTGCAGTGCTATGATCTGATAGTTTTGAATAATCTACTGTAAAAATATGTTTTTAAAGCACACAGGGGCCTGGAGCGAAACATTTTTACTTTTTTGAGATGCGGCCAAATTCATATAATTGCGGAGGTCCTTGAAACGAAGAGGTTTGAGAACCACTAACAGAAATAAAAGAAACACAAGAGAAAACTGTAAAGATTAACCCATTTTTGGGTGGGAACCCCCTTTTGGTGTTTTAAGCATTATGTTATGCTTTAGCTATTTCAAAATAGCAGATCTACAAGTTCATAGTGTGGCACTTAAAATGTGGCGCTGGGGGTCCTTGTCATCAAATAGTTTGAGAACACCGACACAGAAACAGATTTTTTTTTTAAAGAATCGTCCTCAGGTCTAAATGGGTTAAGAACAGACCTTGTAGACTGAGTGGGTTGTTGTGTGAACTTGAACACGTTACCTCAGGGTTCTGACAGCAGCAGCACATGGTTGCTGTGCAGACAGAACCGGTCCGAACACAAACACACACCTCGTGTGAAACTTCCACTTCAGGCCGCTGAGTAAACACCAGCCCACTGAGCCATGAGCCAAAGCCATGCCCGAATGGCAATAAAAGCTGGAACTATATACACTGCTGCTATGGAGGTGAAAGCATGTATAATGAGCAGCGACAAAAAAGCACATTTTAGTGTTGTTTAGCACTAGTGCTGGTTCCTGAACCTTTTAGCCTGCGACGCAAAAGAGAAATTGAATCGATGTCTCCCCGGGACCCAAAGCTAGTGAAAATATAGCCAATTTACAAGCTCACAACACCTGCTCTGATAGCTTCTGCTATTTTCTACTACTTCTTAAATGTATTAATGTTCCCCGCTATAAGTAATGGTAAAGTGAAGTTTCGATATTGGGTATTCGTCAATACATCCTGATGAAGGCTTATGACGATGTATTGACGTAGAAAATGTCACGTCATTTAATTAAAACACTTTAAAAAAGTTGTCTCCTATGTATTGCCACGGTTGGTTGCATATCCAGGGGGTCAGCAATTTTTTTATTTTATTTTTATTATTATTCTTTTGGCTAGTGGATTATGGTGTGTGTGATATGAAATGTGAGGTTACCATAATCACAGTAATCCTTAATCATATTCCATTATATTCAAGAGCTTTTGCATAGAAACGAGAGACTGCTCTTTGACGCTTGTTAAAGCAATTATGTTTCTGCACTATCAAAATATTCTAAGAGATAGCGTCTTAAATAAAAGTTGTGAAAATGTGGTAGCGCATTGTGTCAAGTGTAGTGCAGGGGGACTTTGATTTAAACGTTTTGTTTTTGAGTGGTGCAACCACTCCAAGGAACAGCAATGCCCCAAACTATGTCCCTATGTCACAATGTTCAGAGTACCAGTAGGGGCAAAAGTGGCACTGTTGTGCTAGAAACAGAGAGAGAGAGATAGTGTTGTACTGTTGCCTGCTAATTACAGAGTGAGAGAGAGAGAGAGAGAGAGAGAGAGGGAGAGAGAGAGGGAGAGAGAGAGAGAGAGAGAGAGGGAGAGGGAGAGGTGTCTGCTAAATGCTAATTCCTCCACACAGTAACTCAGTAACTGTCATTTCTCGACCGTTTCGGATGTGGGGCAGCTCGCCGGAACCGGGCTGGCACCCTGGGCACGTTCCTGTGGGTTCCTGGAAGTTCCCGGTCGACCCACCAGTGACCCCCCCCCCCCCACACGGAGTTGCACTACTCAGTTCACACGGGTGTGATTGTTTAAAAACACAAATAGTTCTAAATGCAACTATAAGGTTCTAAGTATATCGGTGTTTTGCGAGGATGAGGAGGTACTTGGACAAAAAAATAAAAAAAATCTCCCCTCCAGTACCTGGGCCAAAAAATAAGTTTGAGAACCGCCTGTTCTATTGTGTGAAACTCCCTCTCTGGGGAATACAGTAAAGAGAAAAAAAAAAAACTGCAACAAAGCAGCACATTTTCTAATGCATGTGTCAAGCAGCAGCACCCAGGAAGCATCACGCCCACTGCATGCAGCACGCATTCATACAGCACTGTAGAGGCGTGCGCCATGCCAGGGGCGAGTTACCCATTATCCCATTCATACAGCACTGTAGAGGCGTGCGCCATGCCAGGGGCGAGTTACCCATTATCCCATTCATACAGCACTGTAGAGGCGTGCGCCATGCCAGGGGCGAGTTACCCATTATCCCATTCATACAGCACTGTAGAGGCGTGCGCCATGCCAGGGGCGAGTTACCCATTATCCCATTCATACAGCACTGTAGAGGCGTGCGCCATGCCAGGGGCGAGTTACCCATTATCCCATTCATACAGCACTGTAGAGGCGTGCGCCATGCCAGGGGCGAGTTACCCATTATCCCATTCATACAGCACTGTAGAGGCGTGCGCCATGCCAGGGGCGAGTTACCCATTATCCCATTCATACAGCACTGTAGAGGCGTGCGCCATGCCAGGGGCGAGTTACCCATTATCCCATTCATACAGCACTGTAGAGGCGTGCGCCATGCCAGGGGCGAGTTACCCATTATCCCATTCATACAGCACTGTAGAGGCGTGCGCCATGCCAGGGGCGAGTTACCCATTATCCCATTCATACAGCACTGTAGAGGCGTGCGCCATGCCAGGGGCGAGTTACCCATTAACCCATTCTGGACGGGAACCCCTTTTGGTGTTTTAACTATATAAGCATTATGTTATACTTTAGCTATTGAAAAATAGCAGATCTACAAGCCCGTAAGTGGCGTGCTACGAGCTTGTATAGTTCTGCTATTTAAAAAAATTATATGCCACAAATCTTTGAATATATATTCTTTCGGAGCGTTTTTAACTCAAATCTTTGCTTCTGAGGGGTTCCTGGAACAACACATTTTCAGATGGGGGGTCTGTGGCAATTTACATATCATTTTTGGGGTTCTAGACAAGAAATATTGAGCACCACCGATACGGAAACATCTTTCAGAAAACTATCAGAATTTAAAGAAGACATTTTTAAAAATGTCGACGTCAGGCCTAATTGAGTTATAGTCCACCGGCTACAAAAGGCAAAAGGTGAGGGAAACTCCAAATTGGATTCCTAGGAACTGTCATCCAGGGAGAAGGTTATTGTGTGTGTGTGTAATCAGATCTGTACTGTACTGCATGTCTTTTTGGCTCCCAACAAAGAATATTTGGAGTAATGGCAGTAACCATAGAGATGAAAATGCTACATCCAGCAGCCACCCAAAATAATGCACAGCGGAAGTCCGGAGAGGTGTACGGTGTACAGTACATATAGGATGAGCTGTGGTAAAAATAATATGTACAGTATTGTGGTATGTTTGCCAGTGGTAGAAAAACTTTTTTTCTTTTTTTTTACTTAACCAATTCTAGGCGGGATCCCCTGTTGGCATTGTGTTATGCTATAGCTATTGACAAATAGCAGATCTACAATCGGCCCCAGGTCTAAATTAGTCAAGCAAAAAAAGTACTCTGTTACAAGTAAAGTCTGGAATTCAAAATGTACTTGAATAAAAGTTGAAAAATATTGGTATCAAATTGTACCAAAAGTTGAAGTCCCATTTCACAAGTTTTCAAAATATATATATTTTTTCAAATATTTAGTTTCCGTATATAGGGCTGCTGTCAGTATGACTATATCTGAACGCAACAAGGCCTCAGTCACCGTCCGAGAGAAAGGTACTCATTCAAAGCAAACCTTTAGTTTCAGCTCCGATAAATCAAGATTTGCAAAGACTAAAACAATGCTAAAAAATGTAAATAAAGAAGTAATTTCCTATCTAAACATGCTTCTATTCTAGTATACACAACATTAGTCATTAAGGTAAAAATACATTTAAATGTGCATGTGTGTGTGTGTGTGTGTGTGTGCGCGTGTGTATTAAAATAGCGTCCTTGCTCTTTGTGATTATAATAATAATAATCTGAGCAGTGAGGTTGTTTAGAAAAGCAACAGCTCAACCAACATGGGTTACCATTCTCAGTGTTAATTCAGACAGACAGACAGACAGACAGACAGACAGAACTGTCTAGACTGGCACACGTTTAACGACAGAGTCTCATGGGCGATAAATACCGTTGGAACTGGAAGATGTCGTTGGCATCCATAATGTTGCATCCGGTTGGCGCAGATCTTCCACAGATGGGCCTGTAGTACTGTAACCTTCCCCCGAAACACAGCGCCTGCCTTGGGGACAAACACAGGAGGTTTGAGGAGCAGGAAGGAATTCAGGAAAGGAACCACAGAGGACACAGAAATTATGTGGGAACTACAGTACAGTACAGTGCAGTACAGAGGTGTAGTGAGGGAACTCACCGCAAGGAAGTCGACCAAAATGGAGATTTTGTATTAATTTTATTTTGTGGCTTTCACCTTTATTTTATTTTATTTATGGAGGGACAGACAGTGGGCTGACAGGAAATGGGGAGAGAGATGAGGGGGTGAGACATGCAGTAAAGTCGAACCCGCGGCACACTGCCAGACTGGATTATACCAGCCAAGGTGCCTGGACCACTGAGCCATGGCCCAGGCCAGATATTTTGTTTTTTTTACATACCATTATAATGCTCTGATTTAGATCACAAAGACATCATTACTGAATGTCAGTCTCCAGCTTTTCTTCAGGATATGTATATGACACTGATTTATGACACTATATAAAATATACGACACATGAGTCCACTTTTTCACTACTGGTTCTCAAATGTTTTATTTGCACAGGTCTCATATTAACCCATATAATATATAATATAACTATGAGAGTGTTCAATTGGAACCAAATACATCCGTAGTAGGTGCTACGTAGTGGACAACAGAGGACAGCTATGTGGACAGTGTGTCTTCTCTGTGTGGACAGTGTGTCTTCTCTGTGTGGACAGTGTGTCTTCTCTGTGTGGACAGTGTGTCTTCTCTATGTGGACAGTGTGTCTTCTCTATGTGGACAGTGTGTCTTCTCTGTGTGGACAGTGTGTCTTCTCTGTGTGGACAGTGTGTCTTCTCTGTGTGGACAGTGTGTCTTCTCTATGTGGACAGTGTGTCTTCTCTGTGTGGACAGTGTGTCTTCTCTGTGTGGACAGTGTGTCTTCTCTATGTGGACAGTGTGTCTTCTCTATGTGGACAGTGTGTCTTCTGTGTGTGGACAGTGTGTCTTCTCTATGTGGACAGTGTGTCTTCTCTGCTATGTGGACAGTGTCTTCTCTGTGTGGACAGTGTGTCTTCTCTATGTGGACAGTGTGTCTTCTTTGTGTGGACAGTGTGTCTTCTCTATGTGGACAGTGTGTCTTTTTTGTGTGGACAGTGTGTCTTCTCTGTGTGGACAGTGTGTCTTCTCTGCTATGTGTGGACAGTGTGTCTTCTCTATGTGGACAGTGTGTCTTCTCTGCTATGTGTGGACAGTGTGTCTTCTCTGTGGACAGGCTAATCTGGTCAAGGAAGCGAGACAGACGTATACAGTATGGTTGAGTTGTATCATTCATCTGTGGTGAAGGCCAGGCCAGGCCGGAGACGCTTGGGCAGCTCTCATAATGGACAATCTAAAAAAGTCATCTCCACTCCTCCTTTATAGGCAGCTTGAGGCTTCTGTTGTTGCTGTAAGAACCGCAGTCCAAGTGTGCACGTGTGAGCGTGTGCGCGCGTGTACTGTATATATATATATACACCGGTATAGTACTGTACTGTGTGTGTAGTGCTTAAGTGGTTATGGCATCATGTAAAAGCCACTAAACACCTCATAAACACACCGCGTGTCAACTTGTCCTTCAGCGTCGACGACGACCACCGGGTCGTTGCCTGCGCAGTCAGGCGAGCGGCGCGGCCCGGCCGACTGCGGCTACTCCCCAAAAAAGTACATCGTATACGAAGGTCAAAACGGCGTTTTAGTCCTGCACGTGAAGACACGGTAGAATTATTTCCTAAGCAACCTTTCCGCGATGATGAGAAGCAACCTCCCCTCCTCCCTTCTTTTCTCCCATTATGTCACCTTTTATGTTAACCCATTTTGGCCTGACGTCGAATTTAAGAAATTGTCATTTTTTCTTTGTTTCTATATCAGTGGTGCTCAATATTTCATGTCAAGGACCGCAAAAAATATATGTAATTGGCCGCCGATCCCCATCTGAAAATATGTCGTGCCAGGGACCTCCCCCAGAAGCAAATATTTGAGTTTAAAAAACTGAAACTCTGAAAGAATAATATATTCAAAGATTTGAGGCACATGCATTTGCACGATGATGATTTTTCAAAAATAGCAGACCTACAAGTTAATAGCTATGAGCTTATATAGATCTGCTATTTTCCAATAGCTAAAGTATAACATAATGCTTCAGACACCAAAAAGGGGGTTCCTGGCCAAAATGGGTTAACCAGACTGTGACTGCTTTTTTTGCGCTGCAGCCTCTCTCAGAAACTTTTCTTTTTGAAAAATGTAATAACACCCGTGAGACATAACAGCAAGGTGTTCTGTTGCTTCCATTAGAGGTGTGACAATGACACACTGAGGAGGCGCCAGGCAGCAGTTAGCAGTTAGCGCCCACGCGCCATTATTAGCGCCCACGCGCCATTATTAGCCACGGTGGAAATATACAGAGTTTGAGAGTCCATTATGACAATTATGGTTCCCAAACTGGCGGTCGGTTCCCCAAAAGATTAGCTTAAATGTGCAACGTTGTTTTCTCACTCAACCGCATTATTAAACCAACACCTTCATACTGTGTTTTGTATGCAGGGCATCTGCACATTTCTAAAGTGGCAATTTAAGGGCCTTCATTGCCAATTTTAAAACCTCTAAAACAAATGAATAAGACCAGTACTACGTCAAAGATAATCAACAAACTATACTGCACTGTATGAAAACGGTCTAAATGGTCAATATTAGGCCCTGCCTAAAAAAAAAAAAAGAGTCAAAATTGTTGAAAAGGAACTGAGTCAAACTAAATGTAATCAACTCAGATTGATTCAGAATCAGAAAGCAGAGAAAGCGGGTACTGAAGAAAATAAAGAGAAAATAAATGATGCTAATAGCCTCAGCATGTTGTATGAGAGACAGGGAATGAGCATGTCGCCCAAGCAACTCCGCTACTCTCACACACTTCTCACTCTCCAACGCACGCACGCACGCTCACACGCACGCATGCACACACGCACGCACGCACGCACGCACGCACGCACGCACGCACGCACGCATGCACGTGCGTACGCCGATCTGTTGTTGGTGAGCTTTCCAGATGAGTGTCACTGAGATAAAGGTTAGCAGACCTTTAGAATCAATAGCAAATGTGTTAAGAAGAGAGAAAGCATCTCCAAATGACTCCAAACACACTATTTTAAAAAGCACACACGCCACGCGCCAAAAGGCCAGGACGCATCGACTTTGTTTTGGTGTGCACGCGCACACGCATGTGTGTGTGTGTGTGTGTGTGTGTGTGTGTGTGTGTGTGTGTGTGTGTGCACATTGCTGCTTCCGTGTGTGGTTTGATCATCCCAGCTCTCAGACAGGTAGATAAATGAAACAGCTGAGGGTCAATCCCATGCAGGCCAATCCCCATGAAGCAATCTGGGAACCCATCAGGATAAAAATAAATCTTTTGAATTTCCCTCTGCCCCTTCGTATTGATAGTCTGTGCACTCAATTCTGATTTTAAACTTGGTGTCAGTAAAAAGGAACATATCACAGGTGAGAGAGAGAGAGAGAGAGAGAGAGAGAGAGAGAGAGCTGTTTAACACTCGTTTTAAGAAATGAAAATGACATTGTGAAAACCCTCATTTCATTTTGAGATAGTTTAACAAATGGACCCTTAGGGGTCTGTAACTCTGAGTATACATACATGGCCAAAGTATAAAACCGAACCAAATGGACTACAGTTCTGGAAGTATTTTTGTATTTCTGGAATAGTAAAAGCAGCCATGTCTTTCCGGCACCCCAGAGCTTCTAATTTAAAGCATGCGTAGTTGTGTGAATATGATGTGCCCAAACATGTAGCTAGGTGTAATGTTAGAGACCACAGAAGTGAACCTTTCAAGCCTGTTTTCTCAACGCGCTGTTGCTCTGCAAGACATTACTCTATAAGCCATATCTCCAAAACTGGTGGGTCAAACTGAACAACCAATAATGTCCATTTGAAGCTGTGATTCCCTGCTTTCATATGACATGAATTTACCTTTTTGATTATCATTTGAAAAGTCCTGAAAAGTTTTGGAAAAGTGAGGTCTCCACCCGGTTTCTGAAATACTAATACATCTATACAACATACAGAAATACTAATACATCTATACAACATACAGAAATACTAATACAAACATACAGAAATGGAATACAAGCCCAATACTAAAATACAATAAGGGTTTTCCACAGTCATTCTCTCAGCATCCCTGCTGAGGCGAAGATAAATAGCTCAATGTGTTAATTATGAACGGACATAAAAAAAAACCACAACTTTCCCTTGCAATTAATTAACACAACTTTATATGGTTGCCTTGACACAGTTCTGTGCCGCTATGCGTTGCCCCGGGATACGGAGGAGATTTACGACATCGCTAATGAACGCATTGCTCGCAAAAAACACGGTACACTAATTAGTGTTCTTTAGGCTCACTTAGGTAACAATTACTGGAAAGGACAGCGAGTGTATACTCGGGGGCGAAATGCTGTGCGACTATTAATTATGTACCTGTTAACCCATTCTGAACGGGAACCCATTTTGGTGTCAGCATCATGTTATGCTTCAGCTATTGAAAAATAGCAGATCTACAAGCTCATAGCGCGCCACCGAGTGGCGCGCTACGAGCTTGTAGGTCTGCTATTTTTGAAAAATCGAAGAACGACTGACATTTTTTTAAACTGATCTCAGGTCAGAATGCGGTTAATCAGACCAGTGTGTGTCCAGTGGAAACCTCGTATGAATCTGATCTCAGGTCAGTATGGGTTAATATTATCGTTGCAGACATTTCTCTCGGAATCTAAATAACACATTAAAGGTAGAGAGGGAGGTAATCAGAAGGTCACCGGTTCACCTCCCGGGCCCGACCAGTGTCCATCCACGTCTGGGGTTTCTCAAAGCGCGTTCGGTGACACCCTAGGGTGCCGTGGAGTGGACCCGTGGTGAAAGTTCAAGGGTGCAAACACATCGGTATCGGCCCGATTCTAGTTGTTTTTAGAATAATCAGCATCGGTTCGATTAATAGACATTTCAAAAAGTATTTATTTAAAGACGTTTATACGCCGCGGACAAAGCCAACTCTTGTCGTGACAAATCATGAAAACAAACACATTTTTTTTGGGCAGAACAAATAATTAGAAAGAAGAAAAAAAACACTTTTTTTTCCTTCTTTGTAATTATTTGTTTGGTCCAAATTATTTTGAGGGGTCCCCCAAATTATAAAAAAAATAATAATAATAATATTCATTTTTTTTATGAATGGCTAGAAAATGGAAATGAAAAGTTTACATGGTACATGCATAAACTCTCGTTAATGATTATGTCTGTTTTCAGTATTCATGTATGATTGGTATTGGGGGTGGGGAGGGGCTGGGGGGGGTCCCCAGCCAAAAACGTTGAGAATCCCTGAGCTACAGCTACAGCTACTGCCTGCCGTTTTGATTCTCGTTGTATGTACTATGAGGTATTCAGAATAAGGCCTCCTGTTCGGTAGAGGAGGTGTAGTGTGTAGACTAGAGTGTAGTGTGTAGGGTGAAGTGTGTAGGGTGAAGTGTGTAGGGTGAAGTGTGTAGGGCCTCCTGCTCGGTAGAGGTGTTGTGTGCTCTCAGAACTCCCTCAAACCAAACCAGTGCTCATTTTATATTCATGAAAACAAATTGATTCCGAATTCAATTCACGACTTGTCCTGACTCAAGTGCTATTCTTGTGAGCAGTTTAATCCCTATGTGTGTCGCTTCGAGGCAAATCAACACCCAGGTTATTTCGATGCACGCGGCGCACGTTGACGTTTGACTTTCGGGGGGGGGGATTTGCAGGTTATGTACCAGCATGGTCAAGATAACAGGAACAGGAACTGGAATTGGAGGATCTTTTCCTTCAGTGCCACAAACACACAGCTGGGTCAACAGATCACGCAGTGAAGACGCAACACACTTGGCCAACGGTTTATTTGATGGGATTTTACTCTGATCTGGCAATATAAGCGCTTTGGTCACATGGTTCCCACTCTGCCGTTCCCCCCTGGTAATTGGGGTCCCCTGGAGGTTTTCCTTATCGTCGGGGCCCCAGAGCAGGGGCCCGCGAGGCCCTCAGTGGTGGTAATCCACCCGCGTTATATAGAACGGATCAGTGCGCTTTCCGCTATAGCTAAATGGTTTTTCTTGCGGATGCATCCCCCAAGGAGGGAGATTGTAAAGAGATACAGTATAGCTCTGCAGAAGCACAGCACAGAATGATAGCCTGCTACAGTATCTACGTTAAGTCCCGGCAGACCAAAGCATTATGAATGTTGTGTTATGATGAGGCAAACACTGAATTTACATTTTGAAATGTCTTTTTACGCCGATGTGCAGTTGTTGTAACCGTCATCTTTTGACTGCACAGGCTGCGCTCAAAGGACACTTAGCGCAATGCCAGGTAGTGGAATGGCCCGTGGAAGATTCCAAATGGTTCCCATGTGACATACTGTACTGTACTGTACTGTACTCTACCAAGGTGCATAGTGCATACTGTGCAATAATCTGAACAACAGTGGCTTGAGTTTACTGTTAACCACTTGCCACCCTATAGTCTTCTAGCCCATTCTGACCTGAGATCAGATTCTAAAAATGTCTTCTATACATCCCAGTTTTCTGAAAAAAGCTGTGTTTCTATGTCAGTCGTTCTTTGATTTTTTCAATAGCTAAAGCATAACATAATGCTAACACACCAAAAGGGGTTCCTGCCCAAAATGGGCTAGAGTACCTGTTCTGAACACTCAGCAAAACAAAAGCTAAAATAGATCACAATGCATCGCAGGCACGACACGTTATGAGCTTGTAGTTCTTGCTATTTTTCAGAAATAGCCTTAGTGTAGTGCAAACATACTTTATAGGGACTTATGGAGGACCCTAGTATAGAACCCTGGGGCACTAATAGCAGATGTATATAAGCGGAGCTTTTAGATTGGCTGTTTGTGTTTATAGAGTGCGTGATCAGGGCAATACCGGAGGGGACTGCGATGGACCAACCAGAGGTAGTGTGTTTGGTTAAACAGTCTTCTCTGTTAGCCCAAAAGGTAGATCGTGATCTATCAGTAGATCACAAAGTACATGACATGCCCCTAATATATATATATATAATTTAAATATAAAAAAAAAAAGATTTCTCCACCTGCCACTTGAATTAAGGTGACTTGATTGATTGACATCAAAAAGTGCCTGTCAGCTCAAACCCAACAATGCAAGTCTTTGTTTTCAAGTGTGTTGCGCAGATGTCAGTCAGTAGCGTTATATATATATTTTTTTTTAAACCATATCAGTTCCATCTCCTCCCCTCTATTCCTCAAGTGCGTCGCTATAGGTACATTTAAAAATAAAATAAAAATCAGCCATGGGATAATACTGTTTTTTTGGAGGGTATATATCTTGATGAGCTCGTCATTTTGAAAGTAGCTCACGAGTCAAAAAAAGTGTGTGGGCACCCCTGATATAGAGCCTCCCATCGCTGGAACAGTCTCCCTATCTAGTGAAAGAGCTTCAAAATTCAACCTGAAAACAAATCAAATCTGTATAATCATGAGTAATTATCAGCTCTATTCATCACTGGTATCATTTCTCAATTCACTCTGCGGTTGTTCTGTCCCCTGTATACCATGTTTACTGTTCCTATGTGTTTTTTTTTTTTATGGATAGTTTTATCGTCATTTCTAAGAGACTGCTCAGGGACTATATATATACAGATGTAAAATTAGCTTTTGGCTAACTCTGGCCCATTTACATGGATGTGAAAACTGACAGGGTTGATTAATGAGCGTCGTCCCTGTCAAATAAATAAATAGAATAAATCAGGCGCCGCTCCGGTTCAGTTGTCCTCAGAACGGAGGCTTCGAGTGCTAATGGAGCATAAATGCGGCACAGATGCGCCATGAGGCTCTTATCCCATTTCTGGCGGGAACCCCTTCTGGTGTTAGCATTATGTTACGCTTTAGCTATTGAAAAATAGCAGATCTACAAGCTCGTAGCGCGCCACCGAGTGGCGCGCTACGAGCTTGTATAGGTCTGCTAATTTTGAAAAATCGAAGAACGACTGCCATAGAAACATAGCTTTTTCAGAAAACTGTCAGGATGTATAGAAGAACATTTTTTAGAATCTGATCTCAGGTCAGAATGGGTTAAGACGGCAAACACTGCTGCGGATTCATGCCTGCTAAATGAAAAGGGGATGCTATATGTCCCAGCACAGCAATTACATATTCCCCCCCCCCGTGCCTTTTCCTGAGGAGGCTGTTTAGGCTGTTAAACTAAATGGTTTTCTATAGGAATCCCAGGAGTGACGGTCATTTACACATAGCTCTCAATCTACCTGATGTGGTGCAGAGGGAGATTTATTCTCAGAGCTAAAAGTGTGCGTGTGTGTGCGTGCGTGCGTGCGAGCGTGCCACACTGTATACACTCCCTGACACCCAGTACGTAGATTGCGGTGCGTCTGGCATGGATAAGCAGACTTCTCTAAAACACGTTTCAATGAGGGCTGGTTGCTAATAGGGTCTGTAATGGAGGCAGGCTGCAGTTGATGATGTTGGGAAGAGACAACAAGCCTTCAATCACTGACTGTTCGTCTCTCAGGCCGGGCCAAACTAGCTAGTACGCCTCCCCGTAAAACCCCCCCGCTGGAGAAAATAACCCATTTTGACCTGAGATCAGATTCTAAAAAATGTCTTCTATACATCCTGACAGTTTTCTGAAAAAAGCTGTGTTTCTATGTCAGTCGTTCTTCAGTTTAAAAAAAAAATAGCAGATCTACAAGCTCGTAGCGCGCCACTCGGTGGCGCGCTATGAGCTTGTAGGTCTGCTATTTTTCATTAGCTAAAGCATAACATAATGCTAACACCAAAAGGCCGTTCCCACCCAAAATGTGATAAAGCGGGCCGCAACAGATTAATCTGTTCCGTTGAAAGTGTCTGTTGAGTTTGCTCCTTTTTTCTTTATTGATTCACCAAAAATGCTAATCGCAGGAAAAATGTTGCGGCTTGTAGCTTAATAGATTCAATTTGCACAGTTTTAATGAGGTTGAAATAGAAACATACGTTCCCCAGAGAGACTGCTGTTCGTTCATCGACTTATTTTTCCTTGTAATGGTAAAAGTTTTTTCCTCCCTCCTCCTCCTCCTATACACACACACACACACACACACACACACACACACACACACACACACACACACACACACACACACACACACACACACACACACACACACACACACACACACACACACACACACAACCATCTCACTATACTGTACACTATACTGTACACAGTGTACACTTTAACCCATTTTGGGTGGGAACCCCTTTTGGTGTTATAGCATCATGCTATGCTTTAGCTATTGAAAAATAGCAGATCTACAAGCTCGTAGCGCGCCACCGAGTGGCGCGCTACGAGCTTGTAGATCTGCTATTTTTGAAAAATCGTACATAGAAACATACAGCTTTTTCAGAAAACTGTCAGGATTTAGAAGACGTTTTTTAAAATCTGATCTCAGGTCAGAATAAGTTAACATACTACAGTGTTCAGCAACTCTTGCTGAAGGTCCAGCGCACAGAAATCACGGTGCGTAGCCTAGGGCATCAGAATAGAGCTCTGTAAGCCAGACGGGACCGGACTTTAAGCAGGGCCCGGCCCGGCCCACCCAAAACGGAACAAACTTGACTGACTGGCCGACCATCCTTTACATCCCGCCAACCAGAGGAGTCACAAACAACAACAAAATAATTGTAGGCACTGGCCAGCGCCAAGGATTATAATAATAATAATAATAATAATAATAATGAATTGCATTTTTATAACGCTTTTCCAAGTGCTCAAAGCGCTTTACTAGAGTGTCCGCCCTGAGACTGGGAGGTTGGGGTTCGATCCCCGGCCGGGTACCAATTAAGACTGTAAAAATGGGACCCAGTGCCTCCCTGCTTGACACTCAGCATCAAGGGTTGGATTGGGGGTAAGTCCCTGCGACATACTAGCGTCATGTCCAGGGAGATAGGCTCCTGCCCTGTGGGCCCAAAGGCTCGGCAAGGCTACTTACTACTACTACTACTAAAGCGCTTTACAACGGTTAATTCATTCATACATTGGGAGGTGAAGCGGCGAACAGTCGACGCCAGCGTCCTCACTTCCCACATTCACACACCGACGGTGGCGAGCTCACACCGACCGACTCACTGGAGGCAATGTAGGGTTCAGTGTCTTGCCCAAGGACACTTCCACAATGTAGGGTTCAGTGTCTTGCCCAAGGACACTTCCACAATGTAGGGTTCAGTGTCTTGCCCAAGGACTCGAACCGCCTACCCAGGGATCATTGGACGACCTGCTCTATACCTCCCGAGCCATATATTTTTAGCTGGGACCCAAAATGGGACATGCTGTACGCCTGTGTCTTGTGGGGCTCCCACAAGGCCATGTGTTGGAATAATGAGTCTCAGAGTCTGCAAGGCTCCCCCGAGGGAGCCACTAAATCTCTCATTTTAGTGTCTGGGGCGCGGAGAAAATAAAGTTTTAGAACCTCTGAATTATGCAGCCCCGCGCGACCTTGTTTATCAGAACCCCTGGGGCTTATTGGAGGAGACGGAATCTTTAGAACGATGCACGGAGTTGAGCTAAAGGAGCGCAGTGTTGATTTCTGTCAACTAACACTATATGACGGAAAATGTTCAGGTCGACTACCTGTTTTCACCGACATGAAAATGAAATAAAAACTAAGCTACGATGACTCAAACTAAGTCTGAATATAGACATACTGACAATTTCGTCAATAAATAAAAACTAGACTAACATGTTAGGGAGGGACTAGTGGAGAAGAGATCCAGTAAGACATATACTTGTACTAAAATACTTTTGGAGGGGTCGCGTCCTGAAAAGGTGGAGAACTCTTGACATAGAACGTCGGCTCCATTTTCGTCTCCGGCTTTGGCCCGCAATTCACCCGCTGCCCGAAAATTACAAATATAGGAGCTTTCTCTGTCCCTTAATGGTATTTTCGTCCAGCGTCACCCGCTATCTTTTTTTGTCAACACCGGTATTTGCGCCTAGCCTGGCACGCTTTCCCCCTAAATTGCTATTTTGGTCACACACATTTGGGAAAGCGATTTTAAAAGCATTTTTAAAAGCACCAGTAAGCCGTGCCAAATTAGTTTGGTAAAGAGCGGCCAATGGAGATGTTGTCCAGGCACAGACTATAGTCAGGCTGCCTCATCTCTACAAATATTCATATTGCGTCTCTCTGTTATTTTCCTGTAATCAGCAGCAGTGAGCGCCTGCCACGTCCTTGTGTCCAACTGTCCATTGTGTTTATATAATTGTACAGTATTATTTGTGCCAGCCTGCGTGCGTCCATTCCATATTGGCTCTTCAGTTCATCACCAGCGCAGCAAATGGTTTAATCCAACTTGCCGAACTTTTACGTGTCGCTTCCTACCGTTCCGTAGAGACGATCTACACGCACGATCTATGTACCAAATGAAAGCCCTGATGTCGAAGTTTACGTAGAACTCAATGAAAAGACGAGTGTTCTTGGCTCTGTTCAAAAGTATAGACAATTAAGACAAGTACGTTTCAACCCCAAGAACAAGTTGAGCATTCCACAGATCATGATCAAGGTGTTAGTAAAACACAATAATCCTATGCATGCATCCACAAAATAACGGATGCCATGTCGATGGGTACATGATAGACTCTTGTTTAGGTTGTTGCCTAACAACAATATACTAGGAGTGAGGTTTGAACTTGAATCCTTTTTCTACCTGAAATCAGATTCTAAAAATGTCTTCTACATCCTGACAGTTTTCTGAAAAAGCTGTTTCTATGTCAGTGGTTCTTAGATTTTTTCAAAAAATAGCAGACCTACAAGTTTATAGCGTGGCACTCGGTGCTGCACTATGAGCTTGTAGATCTGCTATTTTTCAAAAGCTAAAGCATAACATAATGCTAACACCAAAAGGGGTTCCCGCCCCAAAATGGTTTAATCTGTGCGCATCAGTCAAGGTTAATTTTCACACAAAAAAACATATACAAAATTATCTAAATCTATTAGCATTATCAAATAATAAAAACTAGCGAATCAAGTCTAGAAATTCATTCAAACTAAATGAATTATAGGGAGGGGAAAAAAATCAAAAGGAACTAAAAACTAACCTAAAATGAAAAATACAAAGCTATTATAAGCTTGGACATGGTCACTGTATAGCACTGTAACCTGTCCTTGTGTGAACTTACTTAAGACCTTAGCAACACAAAACACCTGACTCTCTGCGTGCCATCACCCTGGGAATGGAGTGTGGGCCGCTGTGTGTGTGTGTGTGTGTTTGCTGTACAATACTAATTATTATACTCGGTCACAGAGGAGACATTTTTATCAAGATAACAATGTTTGAACTGTGGGCGAGGAAGGAAGGAAGCGTCTCTCTGTGCATGAGTCAAGCGCCCGAGTGCCCCTGAGAGTGGTATAGCAGCTGCAGAGTGGGCTCTTCACCTGCCCACTCGCCCACTCAGGGTTGGATCTGCTGGAGGGCATACAAGGAAAAGCTGTGACATTCTAACTCCTACACGGCTTGTGCTTATAACCAACATGCCCTGCTTCTGTGGCCTCTCGCCTGGCTCCAACAACGACAGAGCGTTGCAGTCCCGCCACCCGCTACCAGGGCCCAGGAAATGATTCTCCGTTCATTTTCCCTCATAGACATTTCAAAAGGTATTTATTTAAAGACGTTTATACGCCGCGGACAAAGCCAACTCTTGTCGTGACAAATCATGACAATAAACACAATGTTTTTGGGGCCGAACAAATAATAAGAAAGAAGAAAGAAAGGGCGGGTTACAACACTTTTTTTTGTTGTTTTTCTTCTTTGTAATTATTTGGTTTGGTCCAAAATATTGCGTTTGTTTGTCATGAGTTGTCAAGACTCCAGTTGGCTTTGTCCGCGGCGTAACCGTCTTTAAATGAATACCTTTTGAAATGTCTATGAGGGGAAAAATGCATTGGGAATCATTTCCTGGGCCTGGCTGTCGTCATGAAAGGGGGCGGGACTGCAACGCTCTATACAGACTAGTTTTGGGGCTATAAAGTACTATAAAGTATAGTTTCTGACCGCGACCGTCTCAAGCGAACGTGAGGCACCACCGAGCGAACTTGCGACTCAGCACCGTCCGAGTTGCGACCCGATAGGAGCAACAGTAAATCATGTTGGGGCGAGCCCATCCGAGTCGCGACCCGATACTAGCTATAGAGAATACTAGTAAATCATGTTCTGGCGAGACCTTTGGCTTTTCCTCCCCCGACTGCCACTCACACAAAGTGGCCACTACTGGACAGTCACAGCTCGTCCTTGGGACAATCCGTACAGGATTTCTAATGGCGCGGAAAAATCCATGCCTGCTGCTTTTGATTGTACAGTGGATGACATACTGTATGCAGGACAGCTCAACACTTAACCCATTTCGACCGAGACCGACAAAATGTCTTCTAAATCCTGACAGTTTTCTGAAAAACCTCATGTTTCTAATGTCAGTGGTTCTCAAACTATTTCATGTCAAGGACCCCCAGAATGATATGTAATTGGCCGCATAATTATGCCATAGGCCGCACCCCCATCAGAAAATATGTAGTTCCAGGGACCCCCTCCCAGAAGCGAAGATTTGAGTTAATCATTTTGAAAAATAATATATATATTCAAAGGTTTGCGCCACATTTTCACGATTTTTCAAAAAATAGCAGACCTACAAGCTCTTAGCGCGGCACTCGGTGCCGCGCTATGAGCTTGTAGATCTGCTATTTTTCAATAGCTGAAGTATAACACATTGCTTTAAAAAAAAAAAACACCAAAAGGGGTTCCCGCCCAGAACGGGTTAACATGTCACTGATACCACGGCTGGCCATTAGCCTACAGACAGACTGCACACAGTATGGCCACATAAGCGTGATGGTTTGAAGGCCGGTAAGTGGCCACATGTGTACTACAGCCCACTCAATGGCCTTCATGCCGTTGACGTACAGTAGAGAGGACATCTCAACACGTCATGTCACTGATGCCATGCATGGCTGGCCATTAGCCTACATTACATACTGTACTGTATAGACTGTAGACAGGGTTTTGATGGCCCCCTAAGTGGTCACTGTATGCACTGTGCCCCACTCAATGTGCCAAATGCTTTTGTAAAGATTTCCGTTGAACGTACCGAGAGGGCCCTGGCTGGGTGTTTTTCGTTGTACATTGTGTAACATCTGTATACAGTAGGCGTCGATGTTTGGCTTGCTTTGGCCCCCCGGCTCAACACATTTGAACAGGTCAAATGAGTCCATTCAATTACCAATTACCAACTAACCGACTGAGTTGGTTTGTTTTAACCTGTTAAAACCAGGAGCTATATATAGAAACAAAAATGTCAGTCGGTTCTCAAAAAACAGCAGACGTACAAGCTCATAGCGCATCACTTTGTGCGACGCTGCAAGCTTATACATCTGTTATTTTAGAATTTAAAGAATAATAATAATAATAGCACAATAATAGGCACAACTAAAATGTTCAAATGTGCGGGGGGGGGTTTCACGGAAAAATACATTTTGAGGGCTCTTATTTGGCATGAAAACGTTTGAGAACTACTCGCGTCTTAAAGAACGGTTTTGTTATTTTGCTTTTTATTCCGGTCTTTTAAACAGAGGCCCAGAGGCAAGCATGAATAGCATTAGGTCACATGTCATAGGAAGAATTATGAGGAGAATCAAGTATACAAAATACATGTATAGTCATATTAATTGATCCTCACGATAATGTGGTACCATTTTGGTTCTGTCAAAAGATGATCGTCACTGGTAGACGGGTTTCTGCAGTGTCAACAGATCCAGATCAAGTTGACAAAACAAGGTACCATTTTATCATCCCATCAGTGAATGAGGACCGATTGACCATTATAATTAAGATAAGTGATGTCGTCCTTTGGGTCACGAGGATGACTCCAGAACCGTCAGACGGGCTGTGGCTACAACATGTGTCGTGTTCTGAAAGCATGACTTCAGAACCGTCAGACGGGCTGTGGTTACAACATGTGTCGTTGTTCTGAAAGCATGACTTCAGAACCGTCAGACGGGCTGTGGTTACAACATGTGTCGTGTTCTGAAAGCATGACGTCAGAACCGTCAGACGGGCTGTGGTTACAACATGTGTCGTGTTCTGAAAGCATGACGTCAGAACCGTCAGACGGGCTGTGGTTACAACATGTGTCGTGTTCTGAAAGCATGACGTCAGAACCGTCAGACGGGCTGTGGTTACAACATGTGTCGTGTTCTGAAAGCATGACGTCAGAACCGTCAGACGGGCTGTGGTTACAACATGTGTCGTGTTCTGAAAGCATGACGTCAGAACCGTCAGACGGGCTGTGGTTACAACATGTGTCGTGTTCTGAAAGCATGACGTCAGAACCGTCAGACGGGCTGTGGTTACAACATGTGTCGTGTTCTGAAAGCATGACGTCAGAACCGTCAGACGGGCTGTGGTTACAACATGTGTCGTGTTCTGAAAGCATGACGTCAGAACCGTCAGACGGGCTGTGGTTACAACATGTGTCGTGTTCTGAAAGCATGACGTCAGAACCGTCAGACGGGCTGTGGTTACAACATGTGTCGTGTTCTGAAAGCATGTCACTACTATACTCCAGTGCATTGGAATTGCACAACGATAGCGTGTGGTTTGACCTTGCTTAATGGCTACCCCAGGAACCATTTGATGGCAATCAATTCCCCCTGGCTGACTCGGTTAACGAGCGGCTGTTTGCTCGTGAATAGATTCTCTTTTAACTGCATATAGGCCTGCGGCGACATAGCTGATTCACCTCGTTAACTCGTTTCGGGCGGGAACCCCCTTTTGGTGTTTTAAGCATTCTGGTCTATACTTTAGCTATTGACAAATAGCCACCGAGTGGCACGCTACGAGCTTGTAGGTCTGCTATTTTTGGAAAAGTCGTGAAAATGAAGCCGCGAATCTTTGAATATATATTTCAGAATTTTTTTACAAAAATATTTGCTTCTGGGGGGTCCCTGGAACTACATATTTTGAGATGGGGGTCCGTGGCCCAATAGAGATAATTCTGAGGGTCCTTGACATGAAAAAGGTTGAGCACCACTGACATAGAAATATGAGGTTTTTCCTTTTTTTTTTTCATCTCAGTCCAAAATGGGTTAATGGTGGTTGTTATTTGAAACTTTTACTTGAATATTTCCAATACTTGTACACTTCTACTCCACTACATCTCATCAGTGGCAAATGTTGTACTTTTTACTCCACTACAATAATTTGAAAAAGAGATTTTGATCATTATTGCAAAACAACATACAACATACATTAACCGCATAAGAAGCTCTCCATCTACTTTTCAGCGATTTGAAAATAGCCGATCTACAAGCTCACAATGTGCCACATCGCAAAACACATTGTGAGCTTGTAATGTAGATCGTCTATTTTCAAAATATTTTTGTTATTGCTTTTCGTACTTTTCTTTACTTTTGAACTTTTACTCAAGTACATTTTGAATTGTGGTCTTTTACGTTTATAAATGTATACCGCCACAGAGTATTTTTATATTGCAGTATTGGCACTTTTACTTCAGTAAAACGTTTAAATACTTTTTCCTCCAGTGGTTTTCAGACGGTTCAGCCTGTGGGTGTACAGTAAAGTACAGTACAGTGCAGCACAGTACAGTACAGTACAGTACAGTGCAGCACGGTACAGTACAGTACAGTACAGTACAGTACAGTACAGTACAGTACAGTACAGTACAGTACAGTACAGTACAGTGCAGCACAGTACAGTACAGTGCAGCACGGTACAGTACAGTGCAGTGCAGTGCAGTACAGTACAGTACAGTACAGTACAGTACAGTACAGCACAGTACAGTACAGTACAGTACAGTACAGTACAGTACAGTACAGTACAGTACAGTACAGTACAGTAGCCCGTAGCACTTGCCCTAGCCTAGCACTTTATGTAGACTTAGATAGTATTTTAGACAGACTTATAGCTCGTTACGTAGACAGCACTAGAATTGCATTTTATGTAGTCATAGCACTTTATAGTACACATGTATATTGTATAATATATAATATAGTATAGTATGGATAGTTGACATAGATACTCCACTGTTACGTTCTTAGTTTATACATGATTCATGATAACTACTTTTTATATATGTGATGTATGCCATGCTTTTGTTATTGCTTAAAAGTAAGTCGCTCTGGATCAAGAGCGTCTGCTAAATGCCTAAATTGTAAATTTTAGTACAGTACAGTACGCTAATGACATAACGCGTTCAGTGCGTCTGCCAGCCTGCCTGGCAACAGACCGTCATGTCTCACCAGAGGCCCACCAATGGCTCGGTTATTGACCAACTGTCCATTTATTTAACGGCCGCACAACAATTCTGCAAAAGGTTTCTTTCAGCCCGTTACAAATGTCGGCTATTCCACAAAAAATAATAGCAGATGTATATAGCTGGCAGCGCGTCACTTCGTACCGCGCTGCCAGCTTGTACATCTGCTATTTATTTTTAAATCTTTGTGAAAATCTTGGAAGTGCGCAATTACAATTTAGGCATTGAATCCATTCTGTACGGGAACCCCCTTTTGGTGTTTTAACTAAGCATTATGTTATGCTTTAGCTATTGAAAAATAGGGGATCGTTTGGGAACCCATAGGTTGTTAAGCTATATCGTTAGTAGCACGCCTTCTGTTATCTGGACGCGACAGCATTGGTTGTTTAGCGCCAGCTTGCCAACCGTTTTGGTGAATTGAAAATGGACCAGAAATGCAGCATAATGGAGGCTCGGTGGACAGTTTTTAAGTTAAGTTTCCTTATGTCATGTTATGAGGGGGAAAGCATAAGTACAGTTTGTCCACTACGGGCATCCTAAAAATGTCTGCCTGGCACGGCACCGTTGATGTTCTCGTTTAAAACGCTTTAGTGCCAGCGATGATGACTCTGTAACTTTTGAAGGCCATGCATGTCTATAATGTACTATAAATAATACATTATAAATCTGCTCCCAACACCGAATATTTATTATAGTTATCCCTAACTGCAATTAACGATTTCATTGTGTTTTTGTCATTGGAAATTGGAACATGGGGATGAACCCGATAACAAGCTTGTTGAGTACCCGTTATCAATAATCTTTGGGCTTATCAAGTTTATTGAGTACCCGCTATCAATAATCTTTGGGCTTATCAAGTTTATTGAGTACCCGTTATCAATAATCTTTGGGCTTATCAAGCCTGTTATCGAGCATAGCGGCCCATGACGTCATGTTTAAACAATCAAGACAATTGACCTATATAGCTAAGCCCCTCCCCAAACTGCTGTGGTCCAATCACAGCTAAGCATAACATGCAGGTTAGACCAGAGTGTAGAGTAGGAGAGTAGCGATGATCTCGCCACAAAGCGGGTGCCTATGGGCTATAGTTCCAAACATTGCTCCTATGGCTGGAACTATCCCATTGGGATAGAATGAGCACTTCAGAATTCCATTGTTACAATGGGAGTCAACGCTAGTGTCGCCACTCTCTTACTAGATTACTCTGGTTTAGACAAACCTCTCCACAGATAGTTTTTCCTATATGATAAAACATTGTTTAAAAAAAAAGATGTCACGCACATATTTTTCCAGTGCATAGCCTATGGCAGGCCTTGTTGATGGATTTGGAAGAGATTTCCAAGGTCTGTTTCCATACAAAAATGTACAAAGAACCACCGCTCATCCGCTGAAAAGGTGCTGGAGCCACAAAGGGAACATGAGAAAAAATAAAGGGAAGCTCTGCACACTCAGATCGGCACACAATGCCTGAAGAAGGTCAGTAGACCCAAAGCTTGCTAAATAAATGCATTGATTGTGTGCAGATCTGAGTGTGCGGAGCTTCCCTTTATTTTTCCTTCAAGGTCTGTTTCCAAAAATGATGGAATTTTAATGTGTAAAATCCGTGATATTTACATTGGAATGGCTGGAAAGTGTCCAAGTGGGAGAGGGCAGAGCTTTTGCTAATGGTGAATTAAGAGGCAATCAAGAAATAAATCTAATCAGCCGTGCTGGCACAAACATGTCGTTCTATAGAAGTGTAAACCAGCGCTGCCTGGGGGGAAACTAATTGACGCTTTTAAAGTGACGCTAAAACACAGATTCGGTTTCTTCAATGATTATTTTCCAAAAGATAGTTCTAACAGAACCAAAAAGGTTCTGTTCAGAAAATGCTCGATATAGTGGAGCTCGATAAGAATCCATGGAGCTCCGTCCCTTACTTATGAATAGACGCTAGGGCTGCAACTAACGATTAATTTCATAATCGGTTCATCGGCCGATTATTTAAACGATGAATCGATGAATCGGATTATGGCACCTTTTTGCAATTACTTAAAAAAATTAGCTTCAAGTTATTTTAGGCATGTTGTAACTAACAATAAAGATAATAAAAATGAATACTCCTTCAAAATTAATATGTTACCCCCTTTTTTATCCAATTTGATTTCATTGCCATTCCTACTTGTAATGATACTGTAATCTGTAATGTTGACCGTGTATAGCTGACTGTCTTTCTTTCCATTTCTATCTCTGGGACCCCAATTTTTATATTTTAATTTCTATTGTAAAATCAATGTTGAGTCCATTTGGTTCCATTTTTGTACTCTGTTACAGACCCTTTACCCCCTAAGCACCCCCTGCCCACAAACCTAACTGTGAAGAAAAATATTCATGGATAAATAAAATATATGAAAGACAGAATTGACTTACTTTTATATAAATCATTACTATAAAATCATACTTTTTATTTTTGCAATGCTGACTTTTAGTGCCGCTCCGTTCTACCATTAAGACATGCTCCTGCCCAGCGCACAGTACAGTCAAACAGCCCCCTCCCTCCTGAGCCTTGGGAGCGGAGGGGGGAGTCCTCTCAGCCCGCAATGCTCACAGTCACATACGGCACGCTCAGTACAAGTCTGTCACTGTGACTTCTGTCCCCACGCTGTGTTCTTAACTTCTTTAACAGGTCGCTCGTATTTCTTTATGTAAAGAATCCGATGAACACGGAGAGCCAAAGAGGACTTGTTGCTGTTCCTCATGTTAGCGATAGCTGCTATATCAACAGTAAACACAACCTTGCTAGGCTAGCAAGCTAACGTTGCAACAGGATCGTTGCGGTGTGTGTGTGTTGTGTTTATACGACCCGTTGCATATTGTTCGTTCAGCCTAGTGCCGTTACTGAACGGTAAAAAGAAAGCAGCTTTATGTTACATTTTAATGTTGGAAAACACCCGCGATAATAATCGCTAAGATAATTCGTTGGCAACGAATTCAATTATCGATTTTGATCGATTTAATCGATTCGTTGTTGCAGCCTTAATAGACGCTAACATTCTGTTTCGCCTTTTAGGGCTTCGTAACAGTACATTTTTCGTCGACTAAAACTAAGACGAAAAATGTTCGTCGACTACCTTTTTTCACTGACGAAAACTAAACGCAAACTGAATGAAAACTAAGCTAGGATGACTAAAACTAAGACTAAATACACTGACAATTTCGTCAACAAATAAAAACTAGACTAAAATGCTAGGAAGGGACTAGTGGACAAGAGATCCAGTATAAGTCATTTTACAATTGGTTGCATGCTGAAAATAGCCGATTTTAGTCGACTAAATCAACTGTAGATTTAGTCGACTAAAATCGCATGACATTTAGTCGACTAAAACTAGACTAACACTAAGACATTCCTGGTGACTAAAAATGTGACTAAAACTAAAGGAAATCTATTCAAAAGACTATGACTAAAACTAAAATCAAAAATTGCTGCCAAAAACAACACTGCTTCGTAATGAGGGGGGAAAAAAGGCTTGAATAGTGAGATATACCAGATTTCTCTGCCCGACAGTGGACGTTATTATGCAAATGGCCTTCCTGCCCCCAGCGGTCCTCTCCATTAGCAGAACGTGCTTTCCGTCACCGCTGGCAGGGTCTCAACTGGCACGCCGCTACGCCCCGACACGCCCCGACACGCCACTCCACTGTTTGGAGGGGATTAACCCATTCTGGGCGGGAACCTCTTTTGGTGTTAGCATTATGTTATGCTTTAGCTATTGAAAAATAGCAGATCTATACAAGCTCATACGAGCCACCGAGTGGCGCGCTACGAGCTTGTAGATCTGCTATTTTTGAAAAATCAAAGAACGACTGACATATAGAAACATAGCTTTTTCAGAAAACCGTCAGGATGTAGAAGACATTTTTAGAATCTGATCTCAGGTCAGAATGGGTTAAAGCATAGCTAGTAACTAATAAAGGAGATGTTGCAGTGGTGCATACAGAGGGGGGGGGGGGGGGGGGGGGGGTTATGAGGCAGTGGGCCACACCCCTAAGGAGGGGAGGGGGGGGGGTGTTATCGAGAAGGAGAGAGGGAGAAGTGGGGGTGGTGGGTGGGGGGGTACGTGGGTTGAGGGAAATATTAATATCGAAGGATGAAAAGAGGGGGTGCATACTAGTACGTTTGTTAGGCAAGCCAACAGTCAGAGAACCACACACAAAAACAACAGACACACACACACACACGGTTCATGCGGCTGTTCAACGTTTCAAAATGTGAGTTGATGTTCCCCATGCTTTAAATTAGCACTTGAAATCATTGCACTGTATAAACAACAAGGGCATACAGTATATTATTTTTAAGTGTTTATTTTGGTCAAGCCGTGGAATGCCAAACCTTTGAGGTTTAATTTATCTCACGGTATAGAACACAGGGGACGCTATATGAAGGGGCTGGAGGAGACAAGCGGTCATTGGAATGCAATCAGCCTCATTGTTCTGCAGTCTGCTGTCGTAAATTACAATCATTGAATTGTAATCACCGTCTCTGTCATCTTTGCAGTATACTGTGGTCTCATAATCGCTTTTGGGTCTCAAACAAATAACAGTGTCAGTTGCAATTAGGGACGCACCGAAAGGGACAGTCTTGGCTCGAATCCGAATACCGAACATATAGGAAACAGTTGGCCGAAAACCGAACACCCGAATATGATTAATATCATACATCTTTTTTTCCTACCATTGCTGTCATGGCCGCACCTTATAAAGCTACCTGATTTATGGCAAAATAAATGGTTATGGCAAAACTTAACTGAAATAATAATCACTATTATGGGTCCATAAAACATTTATTCAGCTCTTTTGAATGCATTAATTGCATACACTATCCGGTGATATATTTTCTGCCTATTCGCGGGCCGAATAGGCCGAAAATGCATTTTTAGCCATTTTCTGCCAAATATTTTCCGTGGCTGAATATTCGGTGCATCACTATAGTTGCAATGAAACAACCTGTACGCTGTGACGTATACTGTAGATTCTGGAGGCAAATGTATTACGAGAAGAGTATAAAATAACGGATGGAGATCAGGTGGCATTCATCGGAATGCAGAGGGCAAAACGTCCCTGTTGTGTGAAAATGTGTGATCATTTTAAAAGCTAAAATACAACATGATGTAATTAGTTAAACCACACAAAGTGACACGATTAGGGTTGGGATGTGTAATCAGAAACAGGTCCCAGCACCAAGATGGTTTAGGAACAGTTTTATTTATGATTTATTTGTGGTGGTTCTTACATTTTGTCGGTGGCGGTTTCCATGCGGACACAGATCAGGGCTGGCACAAGGCCATCGACTCTAGATCGGCATAGACTCGCTCTTGAGGGCTTTAGCAAAGAAACAATGAACACCAGCAGCTATACATATCATGTATGCAGCTGGCGTTCAATGTTTCTTTGCTCTAATTAGATCTTGAGTTCGGTTACATAAGTGTAATAGTTATTTTTTTCCCCCTGACATTTTCCTTCACACCATGTCCGATTGCCTGCATGGGAGAAGAAGCTATTTAGCAACGTACCGTCGACCAGTGGCTCTTCAAGTGTTGAAGTCCAACATGTGTCTTCAACACTTTCAGAGCACGGACAGCAGCTGCTCTCCTGATCCTCAGCCTTTCGTTGAGAACACGTTTTGGCTACAGTGCACATATGACCCACAGATGGGTACTACCCACCCTCAACGGAGATGGTTTGGAGCTCTGCATGGACACATTTGTAATGGGTTGCGAATAAATATCCCCTTTATCTTTTGGTTTGCTATACATTGGAACTTTTTTTTTTTTTTAATGTTCAAAATAAATTCCCAGTTTATCATTAATTAAAAATCACACCCGTGAGAACTGAGTGCATGGCGGGGGGGGGGTCCCTGGTGGGTCCCGGGAACTTCCAGGAACCCACAGGAACATGCCCACAGGGTCCCAGCCCGGTTCCGACAAGCCGCCCCGCATCCGAAACGGTGGAGAAATGACAGAGTTACTGTGTGGAGGAATTAGCATTTAGCAGACACCTCTCCCTCCCTCTCTCTCTCTCTCCCCCCTCCCCCCCTCTCTGTTTCTAGCACAACAGCACCACTTTTGCCCCTACTGGTACTCTAAACATAGGGGCAGACATGTACGTGGACATAGGGACATAGCTGTTCATTGGAGTGGTTGCACCGCTCAAAAAACGAATTGCGGCCCAGGCACCTTATTGGCTGGTAATCCAGCAGGACAGTGTGTCGTGGGTTCGAGTCCCGATTCCGATGCCCGATTAACGTTACCGTGTGTCTCCTCCCTCCCAACTCGCCCCATCTCTGCCACCGTTTCCTGTCCACCTACTGTACAACTTTCAATAAAGGCAAAGATCCCCCAGAAAAATACCAGCATTTTTGGACTATAGAATTCTCCCTCACCTTCAGGCCTCACCGGGCCGGCAGCAGGGAGTCAAACCAGCAGCCTTCTGGGGTCTTCTCCATTCCTCAGGTCATCATCTAGGTCAGGGGTCATGGGGTCTTCTCCACTCCTCAGGTCATCATCTAGGTCAGGGGTCTGGGGTCTTCTCCATTCCTCAGGTCATCATCTAGGTCAGGGGTCTGGGGTCTTCTCCACTCCTCAGGTCATCATCTAGGTCAGGGGTCTGGGGTCTTCTCCATTCCTCAGGTCATCATCTAGGTCAGGGGTCTGGGGTCTTCTCCATTCCTCAGGTCATCATCTAGGTCAGGGGTCTGGGGTCTTCTCCACTCCTCAGGTCATCATCTAGGTCAGGGGTCTGGGGTCTTCTCCACTCCTCAGGTCATCATCTAGGTCAGGGGTCTGGGGTCTTCTCCATTCCTCAGGTCATCATCTATAGGTCAGGGGTCATGGGGTCTTCTCCATTCATCAGGTCATCATCTAGGTCAGGGGTCATGGGGTCTTCTCCATTCCTCAGGTCATCGTCTATAGGTCAGGGGTCTGGGGTCTTCTCCACTCCTCAGGTCATCATCTAGGTCAGGGGTCTGGGGTCTTCTCCACTCCTCAGGTCATCATCTAGGTCAGGGGTCATGGGGTCTTCTCCACTCCTCAGGTCATCATCTATAGGTCAGGGGTCATGGGGTCTTCTCCACTCCTCAGGTCATCATCTAGGTCAGGGGTCTGGGGTCTTCTCCACTCCTCAGGTCATCATCTATAGGTCAGGGGTCATGGGGTCTTCTCCATTCCTCAGGTCATCATCTAGGTCAGGGGTCTGGGGTCTTCTCCATTCCTCAGGTCATCATCTAGGTCAGGGGTCATGGGGTCTTCTCCATTCCTCAGGTCATCATCTAGGTCAGAGGTGCCAAGGTAGATCGCCATCTAAAAATAACATTATCAAATAAAAATTAATAAAAAAATAAGCTTTTGGCACCTGGCCACTTGACATGAAAAGAAGGGCCTGTCAACCCGTGGAACAACATCAGATGGGGGTCCGGCAGCAGGGCGTGAATTTGGCCCAGACCGGCCCACCCACCACCACAACCAGCACGCAGATATAGCAGAAACTCTACCGCCCGCTCACACACACAAACAAACAAACAAGCCCTAATAAAACCACCACTTTTACAGAACAACATAAATGATACAAACCTACAAAACCCTTTTGTAGAGGGTTTATTTGTCACTCACTGATACAGTGGTACAGTGAAGTTATCATGATGGCACTGGCAGAATGGCAGCACGCCCGGACCTTTCCTGGTGGCCTGCCGCCTATATTGGCCTGCCTGCCTATGTAAATCCACTTGAGCACCTGCCCCTCAAAATGTATGTATGTGCACGCCACGTTATCATAGTGCATACGTGGTTCTCTGTGACCACACAATGTGCACCAAAAGGGACCAAGGCCAACTAATTGTGCTGTGCATGCACACACACACACACACACTACCCGCCCCTCATAAGAAAGCACGCTGACTGGGCAAGGCTATCAAAGTATTCATACCTCCAACCTGGAACAGGTTGATGACTACAAGTATTTGGGTTCATATATATATCTTCTTCCCAAAAGGACTTTCAAACTATAGGAAGGAAGGGTATGGCCTGGTCAGCCTGCAATGACATGCATGAGATCTGGTCATCTCAGCTTAGTAAAGATGTTGAAATTTAAAAAATATATTTAGGACGACCGTCGAGCCGATTCCACTGATGAGCATTAGCAATGGTAATGCGAGGAAAAAACATATTTGTTTTGTATACAAAAACTGTTTATATAGTCTATGCTGCATCTTCTAGAACCTGCTGTGTGTGTGTCTGGTGGTGTCTAGGGGGGAGAAATATCATGTTCTTCAGGCAGGCTGAGCTGACAGGCTGTTGTTTTCTTAATTATCAGGTACTAAAGACATTAACAGAGCTATTGATGAGCCTTAATTGGCCATATGGCTGTTTGTTTATCTAGCTAGCTGGAGAATGGCCAGGGAGACACGTGCGTGCGTGCGAGAGAGCGCACATGCGTGTGTGTGTGTGTGTAGTGTATTTTGCTGAGGTCGGCACCTGGCGTGTTGAAATAGCATAGGGTCCATAGGGTTGTTGTGAACACGCCAGTGCGTGTCAGGAAAAGGTGATTATATATTTTCTTTATACATCAGCTGCCCTTTAATCAATTTTGGACGGGAACACCCTTTTGGTGTTTTTCAAGCATTATGTTATACTTTAGATATTGAAAAACAGCAGATCTACAAGCTCATAGCGCGCCACCGCGTGCCGCGCTATGAGCTTGTAGGTCTGCTATTTTTGAAAAATCGTGAAAATGTGCCTCAAATCATGTGCCTCACATTCTTTGAATGTTCTTTCAGAGTTTCAGTTTTTAACTCTAATCTTTGCTTCTGGAGGGTCCCTGGAACAACATATTTTCAGATGGGGGGCCGGCGGGCAATTACATATTATTTTTTGGGGTCCTTGACATGAAATATTGAGAACCACCGATATAGAATCATGAGGTTTTTCAGAAAGAAAATGTTTTTTTTATTTTTATTTCGACGTCAGGCCTAAATGGGTTAATTGCCTTCAGGTGATTAAATTGATCACAGCTTTTAATTACACCCCCTGTTTTCCTCTCCTCTGGTCCTCCTGATTAACACCAGAAGCTTTTTATTCATTTATCTGCACATCAGAACCAGAAAGAAAGTACAGCTGGGGTCACATACAGGAAATGGCAGATCTACAAGCTCACAGACACAGTTCGTCGCATCGTTACGTGTTGAGAGCGAGTATCGGTTGTGTGTGTGTGTGTGTGTGTGTGTGTGTGTGTGTGTGTGTGTGTGTGTGTGTGTTCTCGTATAACTTACCTACTTAGGACCAAAAGTCCTAAAAGGAGCTTCCATATTAGGACCGTTGGACAAGTTAGGACCAAAATCATGGTCCTTATAAGGATTACCACTGCAACAGATACAGGGTGCCATTTTAGCATGCCTGGTGTTGAAATTGGGATGGTCCTAAAAAGTTGTCATTTTTACATTTGAGATCGCCCCCCTCTGACCAACCCATGTAATTACAGGTGTGTGTGTGTGTGTGTGTGTTTGTGTTCTCGTATTTGCTACCTACTTAGGACCTTTATGAGTAAAAAGAGCTTAGGCACTCAGGGAGTCACTGGGGAGGCACTGGGGAGACACTGGGGAGGCACTGGGGAGAAACTGCAGCCATTGGGGAGACACTGGGGAGGCACTGGGGAGGCACTCATGGGACACTCAGGGGGACACTGGGGAGACACTAGGGAGGCACTGGGGAGACACTGGGGAGAAACTGCAGCCACTGGGGAGACATTGGGGAGGCACTGGGGAGACACTGGGAGGAACTCAGGGGGACACTGGGGAGGCACTCAGGGGGACACTGGGGAGCCACTGGGCAGACACTGCAGGGCAGACACTGGGGTGGCACTTGGGGAGGCACTGGGGAGGTACTGGACATTTCATATCACCCTTTTTTGGCAGCTTGGCATGGCATATATGATATGGGCATACAAGGTTTCTGCCCGACAGCAGCAATATGTTACACTCCGTTTAAATGTTTTTTTACTGCTCAGCAGAACAGATGACTTCAAATGGACGACGCTTAAAAGGCAAAATGTACACAAAATACAAACACATTGTTTTTATACAAATACAGTATGCTGCTGCCCTATATGCTCCTACATGAATAAGTCATGCACAAATAGTACATATACAGACTTATTGGATTCCATGTCAAATTGGTTTGTGTTGCTTTGATGCATTCTGGATCTGTTCATAGCCTCTGCAAATGGGATACCCAGGTCATCACTTCCTGTGTTCAAAAGTGTTCGAGAGAGTGAATTTGTCCTACTGAAAATGGCTCTAGATAACCTCCTAGATATTCACCCCCAACTTACTGAACAATATAAATATCAGATCCTACTAGAGACCATCTTCAACACTCAAATTGGCCAGATTCAGCATGCAAGACCATATTCCACTGCTTGTGACCAACTTTTTATTTAATTTGTCTTTTAAAAGCTTTTCAGGGGAGGAGACATTACATTATTTATCTGAGCATGTACATACGAAATCACAATAACTTACAGGAGTAAATGTTTTTTTATTTTTAGAACACAAATTGTCCTTATGTGATTGTTTATGTACCCGCATGGTTTGCCTACTGGCAACATTTTTTGTCTCTTCCTCCGATAGTGGCGGTTCTGTGGTTGCTAAGCAACCCAGTCCGCTTCTTAACCCCCCCACCTTACCCCCAGGATCGCACAGACTTTTTTGGAAAAGGGAAAAGGGAGACACATGATGTACATATGCATATTACACACTTATTTTTATCCATATTCCACTGCTCTCTGAGCACTTCAAGAACGATATGGCCTGCCAAGGCTGCTATTTCAGAGTGAAATTGTCACATTATTGAATTCCCCTATTATTCGCATTAGTAATGTTAAGGCCTTGGATGATTTTTTCCCTTATCCATGTTCTGGTGGGAATGTTGCTGTGCTTAGAGGGCCCTAATGGCAAAAACATGTTGTAATGAGGATATCCTTAACTCTGTCCATAGTTCTTATGTTGATAATTGCCTTTAAAATTCCCCTTCATCTCACAAAGCCAAGTCCCTAATTGACAAAAATGAGACCCCTACTTGCTGATGGTGGGTTTGACATCAGATAATGAGCTAGCAATGACACAGCTGCAATAAACCATCTCTCACCAGATCCTAAAAGTGAACCGTGGCTATCAGAGAATGGAGGAGACCCCAAGGAGCTAACATTAGGCCTCGAACGGAACTGCTCTACTGACATACTGAGTTATAAGAACAAGTACATTATTTACCATCAGCCTACAATGAGGAACATTTAAAAAAAATAGTGTCAAGCCATTATGATCCTCTGGGCTGTATGACTCCTTTCACATCTCGTGCAAAAATCATAGTGCAGGATCTATGGAACCAGGAAAGAGGATGGGATAACTTCATTAAAACGTATAGCTTTAACTTTAAAACCTCACACTGCATATGTAACTCAGAGTGCACAAATAGGCCCTCCTCATTCCTACAATAGCAACATATAACAAATGCAGGTAAATGCAAGGTTATCAATTCTCCTGTATAATATACTGTATAGGTACATGACACTCAGACTGGTGTCCTGTGATCTGTCACAGGCCCCTGTTGCTAAATAATTAGCACTGTTTGGCTGGAGCCAAGTAGCTTCCAAAAATCACATTCCTACCTTTTGATACGTTCTTTCAGGGGTAGCATATAATGTGATCCTTTATAGTCAACCATAATAACGTCGTTGTGTTGAGGAATGCAGACTTGTTTATTTATTTTACTCACTCATTGACACAGAGAAATGTGTTTCCTGCCACTAAATGAATGAAGTGGAACCTTACTGTCTTAGTGTATCACTCCGCCAGCTTTTTTTATTTAATTTTTTTTATTCGATGCAATTGTGAACAATAGCCAAGTAATACATAGTAAGATACATATCCATTGGCCAATCAAATGGTTCACTGCAGCTCAACAGTCAGTGTGAGGGGTGGTGATTGTTTACCCACAGGGCCGAGTCCCTGAGGGTGGCCTGGTCGCAACGAGATTCCCCCTGTCCGAAACGGACCAGAGACGGCTGAGATACGCCGGGGACCCCCGCGGACCCCCACCCGGGCACGAGACCCACGGGGCCGAGTCCCCGAGGGCGGCCCGGTCGCAACGAGATGCCCCCCAGCCAAAACGGACCGGAGACGGCTGAGATACGCTGGGGACCCCCGCGGACCCCCGCGGACCCCCACCCGGGCACGAGACCCACTGGGCCGAGTCCCCGAGGGCGGCCCGGTCGCAACGAGATGCCCCCTGTCCAAAACGGACCAGAGACGGCTGAGATACGCTGGGGACCCCCGCGGACCCCCGCGGACCCCCGCCCGGGCACGAGACCCACGGGGCAGAGTCCCCGAGGGCGGCCCGGTCGCAACGAGATGCCCCCCGTCAAAAACGGACCAGAGACGGCCGAGATATCCATTATTTATGGAGCGCCAATAACCATTTGAAAATATATTTAAATTTCAATAGCTGTCTCAGTAGAAATTTGTAAATGGCTTTTGGGAGGAACTGGTTGCTGGTCCTAAGAAGACCCATGGGGGAGGGTAACACATCACACACACACACTCGGTCCTAAGAAGAACCTTTTTTTTTTTTTTTAAGGGGGCTAGTGAATCATGGGGTGTGTGTGATATGAAATGTCCAGTACCTCCCCAGTGCCTCCCCAAGTGCCACCCCAGTGTCTGCCCTGCAGTGTCTGCCCAGTGCCTCCCCAGTGTCTGCCCAGTGCCTCCCCAGTGTCTCCCCAATGTCTCCCCAATGTCTCCCCAGTGCCTCCCCAGTGCCTCCCCAGTGTCTGCCCAGTGCCTCCCCAGTGTCTCCCCAGTGTCCCCCCGAGTGCCTCCCCAGTATCCCCCTGAGTGCCTCCCCAGTGTCTCCCCAGTGCCTCCTAGTGTCCCCCCAGTGCCTCCCTGAGTGCCTCCCCAGTGTCTCCCCAGTGCCTCCTAGTGTCCCCCCAGTGCCTCCCTGAGTGCCTCCCCAGTGCCTCCCCAGTGTCCCCTCAGTGCCTTCCCAGTGCCTCCCCAGTGTCCCCCCAGGGACTCCCCAGTGCCTCCCCAGTGTCTCCCCAGTGCCTCCCCAGTTCCCCCTCAGTGCCTTCCCAGTGCCTCCCCAGTGCCTCCCCAGTGTCCCCTCAGTGCCTTCCCAGTGCCTCCCCAGTGTCCCCCCAGTGACTCCCCAGTGCCTCCCCAGTGCCTCCCCAGTGCCTCCCCAGTGTCTCCCCAGTGCCTCCCCAGTGTCCCCACAGTGCCTTCCCAGTGCCTCCCCAGTGTCCCCCCAGTTCCTCACCAGTGTCCCCCTGAGGGCCTCCCCAGTGTCTCCCCAGTGCCTCCCCAGTGTCTCCCCAGTGTGCCCCTGAGTGCCTCCCCAGTGTCTCCCCAGTGCCTCCCCAGTGTGCCCCTGAGTGCCTCCCCAGTGCCTGCCCAGCGACTCCCCAGTGCCTGCCCAGTGTCCCCCAGTGTCCCCCCAGTGTCTCCAATAGCAATACAAGAGCAATAATACAAATTAATCTTAATTTATTAATGTTATTTAATGAATTAATCAAATTAATTAATGAATCAAAAGTTGATTGAAGTTATTATATACTTAAAGCAGCATTAGTATGTAACTTTCCTCTTCTACCCTGGATTTGAACCCGCTTTCCTGCGTGCTGAAAACTTTAGCATTGAGCTAATCGAGCCGAACTGCTTGCTCGGGGGATAAATTTAATCTTGACCATAAGGTCCAAATTCGAGTCAGATCCTGTGTCTAGGTGAGACATGACCTTTGACACGATCTAAATGTCTCAACAGAAGAGCAGGGAGACAAAATACAACCAGCCCAATTGTATAAGTTACAGTATATTGTATTAACATACTCTACCATACAGATTGGACAAAATGTTATTGTATTCATTAAAAAAAGAGTTACATTTTCCACCACTGCAAAACTACTGCCATTTGAGGCATTGATTTCTCATTTCTGCATTAATGGTTTTACTCCTAGGTTTAGTTTAGTTTATTTAGGATCCCCATTAGCTGTTACACCTGGCAACAGCTATTCTTCCTGGGGTCCTCACAGAATAATATACATACACAAATTTAAATAAAAACAACATTACAGATATCACAAAATAAATACATTAAAGCATAACAACCACGGTTAGTGCATTCACTCTAGATTACATTAACTGGTATATTGACAGGGTAAAATGCCTTTTACCCTTAATTTCTGTGATGCATACTGGTAGAGCGTTCCAGAAAGTCATTGCCCTGTACATGACTGTATTCTTCACTGCATCAGTTCTTGGCTTAGGCACTGTAAATCGACCCATTGCAACATGTCTGGTATTATGTACATGTCTATCACTGGTATAATGAATATTTTTATATAAGCATTTTGTTTTTTTATTTGAACAAATGTTCCTAAAAAATCCAGCCAGACTGGCAGCTAATCTCTGCTCCACCAACAGCCATGACAGCGTCTGATGATTTAACAGTGTACTAGATCTAGTATTGCAGTTCAGGGCAAGGCGAGCTACCTTATTCTGGGCTATTTGTAATTTACGCAGGTACTTTTTAGGACCACACAACTGGACAATAGTCAAGGTGGGATATCACTAGTGCCTGGATGACCTGGACAGCAGATGTTGGAGTTAAAAACTCATCTCCTAATCATGGACAAACCCCCTCCCATTTCTTAGTTATGTTTTGAATACGAGTAGACCATGTTAGATGACTGTCTAATATAACCCCAATAAGTTTTGTTTCATCTACCTGCTCAACTGCTAGATTGCTCAGATTCAGATTCAATTTGGGTTTTGACTTGAGCATATGCTGTGATCCAAATACAATGGATTTAGTCTTTGAGATGTCCAGGACCATCCTATTGTTCACCACCCACTCTGATATGTTCTGTAGTTCCTTGTTAAGAGCTACAGACAGATCTTCCACATTAGTGGCAGACATATACAAAGTAGTGTCGTCAGAATACATGGCTATATTGGCCCCGACCAGTGGCATGTCATTTGTAAATATAGTGACCTAAGCAACTTCCTTGTGGAATTCCACAGTGAATATGTTTAGTATCTGAGAGACTCCCATTATAGTATACTCTCTGTGATCTGCTGGATGAATAGCTTTTTATCCACCTTAGTGCAGATAAGGTAAAACCATAACATGAAAGTTTGTCAAGCAATAGATTGTGATCAATAATGTCAAACGCGGCACTAAAATCTAACAGTACAGACCCCACTAGTCTCTTAGAATCCACATTCATTAGACAGTCATCTATTAACTGTGTCAGTGCTGTACATGTAGAAAGCCCATCTCTATAGGCGTGTTGAAAGTCAGCTTTAGCTTCCTTCCATATTTGTGGATTTTTGCCTTTCTCGTAAAAGCTACTATGTTGTGGTCAGTGCATCCAAATTCAACAGAAATCACCTTTGAGCATAGATCAGCTGCATTTGTAAAGATATGATCAATACAGGTGGAGGAGATGCCATTTATTATTTGTGTTCTTGTTGGCTTGTTTGCTAACTGTGTTAAATTGTATGTATCTGCAATAGCATGGAGGGTTTTCTTAAGTGAGCATGTTGGAGAGAACCAGTTCATATTCATATCTGCAGGTATATACAATTCCCTATTACTGTCTGATGCTCTGTCCACCATCAATTTACAATTTAGGCATTTAGCAGACGCTCTTAATCCAGAGCGATTTACATTAAGCAAGAACAAAAGCACCATCTCACATACACTGCTGACTACTACTGAGAATTGGAATCCGGTAGTCTGTAACAGCAACACAGCAATATAGGTTTAATATTAGGCAAGTGGACTTAAAATATAAAAAAATATAAAAAGCCACACCCCCACCATGAATATTTCTGTCTCTCCTGTAGATATTATACCCATGTACCATAAATTCCTTATCACATGTTTCATCTAAATGTGTCAGATATGGCAAGTATTCTATATCAGGGGTGCCCAAACTTTTTTCACTGAGGGCCACATACAGAAAAATATAGGAAGGGCTGGGCCACTCACTAGAGATGAGGTATATCACCTCACCTGTCGTGTATTAAAGCAGGGTTTACTGCACAATGTTGTTGGCATGGCGCTGCGCCATGCTTGAAATAAATCGTGCCATGCCAAGCTGCCCAAAAAAAAGGAAGAAAAAAAAGAAAAGAAGGGGGGCTATTGAATCATGGTGTGTGTGTGATATGAAATGTCCAGTACCTCCCCCAGTGCCACCCCAGTGTCTGCCCAGTGGCTCCCCAGTACCTCCCCAGTACCTCCCCAGTGTCCCCTGAGTGTCTCCCCAGTGTCCCCTGAGTGTCTCCCCAGTGTGCCCCTGAGTGCCTCCCCAGTGCATATAGATGATTAAACTCATAAGAGCCAATGCAGTGAAGTTACTGACCAAAAGGTTTTAGCTTTCTTTTGTTTGGAGACGGTCCTAACAAGTAGGGTAAAAATGTGGTAATTTATAGTTTGCCCTTCTTTAAATCTGATGTGATTGTATTAAAATAGATTTTTTTCCACATTCAGGAGTGTAGTTTATATGTTTCTACTATGTCTAGAAAGTGTGGTCCTAACGAGGTAAGCAATAACCTGAAAAAAAAGTGTGGTCCTAAGAAGGTAAGTTATACGAGTATGTGTGTGTGTGTGTGTGCATGTGTATGTGAATGTGTGTTGACATGTATGCATCATTCATTGTTTTTAATGAATTGAGTACTTAATAATGACCCTAATGGAAACAAGGCATAGGCTTTCTTGGATTATAAATCCTTTTAGCAGACGTGCTTATCTGCTTCAGAACTGCACTGAAAACCCACCTTCAGAATAGCATTCCCTATAGCGGATGTGTTTTTAACTTGTTACATGTACTGTTTGTATTGGTTTTATTCTTATTTCACTGGTTTTTCTAATGAAGAACCCCCACACATGTAAAGCGTCTTTGGGTATTAGAGCTATACAAGTCCCAGATAGCGTAGTAAAGTACAGTATAGAACCACACACGGTCCTAATGTAGTAAAGTACAGTATAGAACCACATACACACAATCCTAACGTAGTAAAGTACAGTATAGAACCACATACACACAATCCTAATGTAGTAAAGTACAGTATAGAACCACATACACACAATCCTAATGTAGTACGGTACTGTATAGAACCACATACACACAATCCTAATGTAGTAAAGTACAGTATAGAACCACATACACGCAATCCTAACGTAGTAAAGTACAGTATAGAACCACATACACACAATCCTAACGTAGTAAAGTACAGTATAGAACCACATACACACAATCCTAATGTAGTAAAGTACAGTATAGAACCACATACACGCAATCCTAATGTAGTAAAGTACAGTATAGAACCACATACACGCAATCCTAACGTAGTAAAGTACAGTATAGAACCACATACACACAATCCTAACGTAGTAAAGTACAGTATAGAACCACACACGGTCCTAATGTAGTAAAGTACAGTATAGAACCACATACACACAATCCTAACGTAGTAAAGTACAGTATAGAACCACATACACACAATCCTAATGTAGTAAAGTACAGTATAGAACCACATACACACAATCCTAATGTAGTACGGTACTGTATAGAACCACATACACACAATCCTAATGTAGTAAAGTACAGTATAGAACCACATACACGCAATCCTAACGTAGTAAAGTACAGTATAGAACCACATACACACAATCCTAACGTAGTAAAGTACAGTATAGAACCACATACACACAATCCTAATGTAGTAAAGTACAGTATAGAACCACATACACGCAATCCTAATGTAGTAAAGTACAGTATAGAACCACATACACGCAATCCTAACGTAGTAAAGTACAGTATAGAACCACATACACACAATCCTAACGTAGTAAAGTACAGTATAGAACCACATACACACAATCCTAATGTAGTAAAGTACAGTATAGAACCACATACACACAATCCTAACGTAGTAAAGTACAGTATAGAACCACATACACACAATCCTAATGTAGTAAAGTACAGTATAGAACCACATACACACAATCCTAACGTAGTAAAGTACAGTATAGAACCACATACACACAATCCTAACGTAGTAAAGTACAGTATAGAACCACATACACACAATCCTAATGTAGTAAAGTACAGTATAGAACCACATACACACAATCCTAACGTAGTAAAGTACAGTATAGAACCACATACACACAATCCTAACGTAGTAAAGTACAGTATAGAACCACATACACACAATCCTAACGTAGTACAGTATAGTATAGTATAGCTTTACAAAATGCATGCCTTTCTCCTGGTCTCCTGGTGTGTGTGTTGGTGCTGCCTGAGGGCGGCCCAGAGTGCTGCACTCCACACAGCCTCATGGAATTGAAGTAGAAAGGTGTGCTCAGCATGCCCCAATAATAACTCATTGTCTGATGCATTAATGTCAGACTGCATCTCTCCCTCTCTCTCTCTCTCTCTCTCTCTCTCGGACTCTCTCGTATGAATTGTTTTTCTCATCAAAAGATAAGGACCAATTCACTGCCATTGCGTACAGTTTTAACATAATGACTTCCATTGACGTCTATAGATGTCACGTGGTGTTTTATAGTGTGAGATACATCAGCTGCCTGTGACCACTCAGAACTGACATGTTTTAAACACAATTTTAAACTGAAAGACTGTTTTTCTATAGTGTTGTTGCGAATGCAGTGAGCACTTACTATGAGACCTAGCAGATCATGTCTGTCTGTCTGTCTGTCTGTCTGTCTGTCTGTCTGTCCCGCTATCCAAATATGGAGTGTGTTGCATCAGCAATCACTCAGCTCCATATATGGGCACAAAAGGGGCCAGGTCCACTCAGCTCCATATATGGGCACAAAAGGGGCACCATATAAGGAGTCCCCAAAGCAGCTATACGTCCAAAACCCAAATATGTACGAGCTGCGTTCGCTTCCCGCGTTTGCGCGTCTTACTCGTTTAGTTTAGTTTATTTCGATAAATTCAACAGTGTAACATAAACTATTCTGTCCTCGCACTTGCGCGTCTGTGCAGGGCTAGACAGACTCCAATAATAAAGACATTTCTTGGGAAGAGTAATCTTTACTGTAGATTTATGGATATTTGTAAGGCTGTAGAACATAAACAAACAAAGACATGGGTTTTAGAAAAACACTCAAAAGAAAACATGTACACATAGCTGATGCAATCACACTCCTGTAGCTAACATGGTGCATGATAAACTAAATTGACTAGTTCACATTACTCAACTGACACATTTTCTTTGACAGTTTGCATTATCACATTTAAGTTTACTTACAGACATATCTACACCAAAACACATAACGTTGGAGAGCTGTGGAGAACACTCTGCTGCATGCTTGCTTCTCATATGCCATGAGGGAATGAACTAAATTGCTTTCAATTTGCCCTGACAAACTTAAACGGGACCATACCATGAACTGGAACATACCATTCACACAAGAGGAAGAAATAACACAAACCAACCACAAGGTGGTGCATAGAGTCTAAACTAAAGAGGTCAGGTTCCAGAACATAAACAATTACCTAAAATATTCACATTATCTTATAGTTGATGGAAAAGGCATAGGCAGAAGCTCAAAGCTTATGGATGCCTATCCTTTGCACATGTCATATTTTCTTTAACATATTTAAACTCACATAATTAATAATCCACCTGTATAATTAAACAATTTTCACATTATTTTACAAGTCGAGTTGTAGTCGAGTCGAAGACCAAGTCCGAGGAGGGGGGGTGAATTCCAGGTCAATTTGTCGATTCAAGGACCAGATTACTACAGGACTACTTTTATTTCTCAAGTCTGGATACAGCGGTGCCTCTTCAGACTACCGAAGTGTCTGAAACTCCTGTCGCACACTTTGCAATGGTAAGGTTTCTCTCCAGTGTGGAGACGCTGGTGTCCCCTCAGATTACCTAACTGATTAAAACTGCTGTCACACTGCTTGCAGTGGTAGGGTTTCTCTCCAGTGTGGATACGCTGATGTATCTTCAGACTACACGACTGGCTGAAACTCTTTCCGCACTGCTCACAAACGAACGGTCTCTCTCCGGTGTGGACGTGCTGGTGTGTCCGCAGGTTACCCGAATCGGAGAAGCTCTTGCCACAGTGTTTACAGCAGTAGGGTTTCTCTCCGGTGTGGTGACGCAGGTGTTTGTTCAGGTCACACAACACGGTGAAAACCTTGTCACACTGTTTACAGCGGTAGGGTTTCTCTCCGGTGTGGAGACGCAGGTGTGCCTTGCAAGTAGCGAACGTACTAAAACTCTTGCCGCACTGCTCACAGCGGTAGGGCTTCTCTCCCGTGTGGACGCGCTGGTGGTTCTTCAGGTTACCCGACGCACTGAAGCTCTTGTCGCACCGCTCACACTTGAATGGTTTCTCTCCCGTGTGGCAACGCCGGTGAGTCTTGAGGTTACTCGATGTAGTGAAACTCTTGTCGCACTGATCACAGACGAATGGTTTTTCTCCCGTGTGGCTACGCTGGTGTATCTTCCAGTCGCCCAACTGACTGAAACTCTTGCCACACTCTTTACAGATGTGGGCTTTCTTTCCGGCGTTCCAACTCGGCCGATGTCGTGTCTTTGCTTCTTCTCCCGCCTGAGCTAAATGTTTGGTAAACTTCTTCCGATGACTGTTAGATTTGGGTTCATCTGTGTCTCCTCCTCCTCGTTGTTTCTGGCTGGTCACAGAGCAGTTTATTTGCCGACCGGCTGCCGAAGAGATCTGTTCATTCCTCAGCGTTTGACAGTGGAGGCCGCCGTGGCACCTCTCCGCGTGTCCAGGGAGGTCATATGGAGACTCGGAACAGGAGACCCGAGTCTGGAGACAGCGAGACTCGCTCCTTCCTTCCATCCTCAAATCTGATGCCATAAATGGAGCGTGATGGGCATGGGGGGGGGGGGTTCTACGTTCGACAATACCTCCTATATATATGACTCTCTCCGTGTTCTCTCTGTCTCTCAGGAATGCTCCTGTGACAAAGACCTAATTGATCTCACTGAAATGACACTAAAGTCCAAAGACAGTTCATGCCTTATGTAGGCTGAGCAGGTGATGTGGTTTGACATCACACAAAACATAAACCGTAGAAATGCAGACGTTCTCACGCCACGCAGGCCATCCATTATTGCGCATGACTGACATCATCACAATGACATCATGACTGACATCATCACAATGACATGTACCGGATATCCTCGCTGGTCAGTAAAGGCAAATATTCTGTCTCGTACGGATGGAGTCTCTCGCAAGGAGCATATTAGTAACTAACTAGAAATGCACTCTTCAGGTACAAGTAGGCCATACATGGCCTATACTTGTACAATATTTGCGAACGCAGTGAGCACTTACTATGAGACCTAGCAGATCATGTCTGTCCGTGCGTGCGTCTGTGTGTGTCCCCTTTGTGCCCATATATGGAGCTGAGTGATTTGTTTGTGAATGATGCAACACACTCCATATTTGGACGTATAGCTGCTTTGGGGACTCCTTATATGGTTATGGCTAAGTTAAAAACTTAACTTAAAAAAATAATAACTTAAAAAGAAATCTTAAAAAACCCCAAATATGTACGAGCTGCGTTCGCTTCCCGCGTTTGCGCGTCTTACTGGTAGTATAATATACTAAAGGATTTAGAACTAAATCCTTTAGACCCGTTATTGATTAGTTACGTCATACATACATACATGTAAATGTTACCTTTTACCCACCTAACATTGAAACCTATCACGTCACCAGCAACAGCCAATTAGAGACACGCATACCATACATACATGCATACCATACATACCACTTGTGGTCCAGCCGCCCACAGTACTTGCGCAAGTAATGATTGCATCCTGTCTCCTCAAGGGCAACAACCAAGTCGCCTTGCTTGGTAGATAGCAGTCTGTTATTAACACTAGAGCGGTGCCCGTTGGGCACTGGCCTACTTGGAACGATGCAAGTTGGAAATGTATACACCCCACCCAGTTATTATGTTGCTGTCCCGTTTTTGCCCATATGTGGCATTATTTGTCAGGCATGCCCAAATATGGAGTCTATGCAGAAGCCGGATGTCAGAACATGATTGTGATGTCAGGCCAGCTCCATATATGGAGATCTATAGGGGTGATCGGGTGTAGGGGCCTGGGCAGGGGTCCTGCTGTCCAGGGACCTGGGCCGGGACCCTGCTGTCCAGAGCCCGGGCAGGGGCCCTGCTGTCCAGAGCCCGGGCAGGGGCCCTGCTGTCCAGGGGCCTGGGCAAGGGCCCTGCTGTCCAGAGCCCGAAAAGATCGAGGCCTTTTGTGGCGGTTCTGGACAACCGTGGATCCTGACCGACCGGCTCGAGGCCGGGCACTGCTCTCCCTGCGGGGGGGGGGGGGGTGTGGAACGCATGTGTTGAATTTGAAGTCGGTGGAGCGAACGTTTCTCGAGTTACGTGCATTACAGACGTCGTAGACACGTATACGTATACAGACATGATGCATTTATATAGACGTGTAACTCGTCCACCAAGCGCTTGCACCATCTGTCAGCCCTGCGGTGTCCGTGTGCACACCTGTTATCTGTTCCAGGCCTGTAGCCGCCCTATACATAGCTCTGTGATCTCCTTCTTGTTCTATACTTGTTCACGACAGTGACGTGATACGTCCCTTTTTCAGTTCTGCCGCGACAAGTACAAATCACTTTTGTCACAAATCTAACGAGGATAATATAGCAACGCTTTTCACAGCGCGTGTAAATTACAATGAACGTGTGTGAGATGGGAAGACATTAACACCGCTGCCGTTTGATAGCGTGACCATAAAGGATCCTTTGTTCTCAGACTATATGTTGGTGTCCTTTTGTTTTTGAGATGTTGAAAGCCTGGAAGTGTATAAGTAAACATACGTTGATGTTCATGATGCACATTTTCAAAAACTGTCTCTTCTAATTCTGCATAGCTGTCAGATAAATCCAGAGAAAATTCATCTTCCAGCTAACATTATGATAATTATGATGTCATTTAAGAGGCCAAGAAGTGAAGCAATTTACAGCATGCCAAAACACAATTCTCCTGATTTCAAAACGTGGCACCATTATTTAACACATAACGATACCTATCGTATGTTGTATGTAATGTTTCACTCATTCAGAGATCTTGCGCAGATAGCCAAGGCCTATTTTATTCAGCAGTTTTATCCCATTGCTATTTTATGTATATATATATATGTATATATATATATATATGACAGCCGTCTTTCTCGCTCCCGCACATGTCGTGCGGCGCGCTCCGGCATCGACGCATAATTTGCCACCATCCGTATCAAAATCAGTGCTTCACCACCAACCGTTCCGTGAGGTGGAATCTGACGGGTTTCTCCTCCGTTTTACAGTCAGTCTGCCAACGGCGGGGCGGCTATTTGGCATCCGGAACCCGAACGCTGAGACACAAACAAAACACACACACACTGGGATCCCAGTTCCTCTCCGGTCCTGTCAACCTGTATCTGTCTCTCTGCTGTGCACGCACACGCTCTCTCTCTCCAAACACATGCACGCACACACACAAAATGAATCACTTCCACTCTGTCTCTCCTGGTCCATCATGCTGTTTATCCCCCTCTCACACTCTCTCTCTGTGTCTTTCTCCATCTACCAACACCCCCCTCTCTCTCCCTCTCTCTCTCTCCCTCTCCTGAGGAGACGGGGGGGTGGAGGAGGTTGAGCAGGTGGTACAGCTTGGCTGGGTGTTGCTGCTGACTAGCATAAAGCGTGCAGGGTGAGTTGTTATAGCTGCTGGGGGTTCAGAGGAGTACAGCTGGACTCTAATGGTGATAGACCTCCACCTGCTCTGCTGTTTATATGCCCCGGGGCCGCCGAGCGCTGCGCCGCGCCACGCCACGCCAGGTGCTATACGCTATAGCTGCACGCAAGCACACGCACGCACACACAACCGGCAAACATCAATGAATCCGCGAGGAACACACACATCATGACTGCGTGCACAAGGTGCACATTTACGCCAGCAAAATAGATGCGGGCACGTATACGCGCACATAAACACACACATGCACCACGTATGCGTGCACACGTGCGCACGTTCTCCACACACACGTGCACCCTCGCAAGCCTTATTAAGTCAGACTCAATAAGGGCTCCCCCAGCTGCAGTAATTGCAGTGCACACATAACGTTGGAACGGGTGAAGTCAGCGTCTCGCTCGCTCCCTCCGTGCTGACTGGAGACGACGAGAGAAAGGGAGAGGGAGAAGAGAGAGAGAGAGAGAGAGAGAGAGAGAGAGAGAGAGAGAGAGAGAGAGAGAGAGAGAGAGAGAGAGAGAGAGGAAGAAGAGTGAAATTCACAACGTTCCAGTTGGCTGCCAGATGCAGAGTGTTGCCATGTCTGCTTATTATAAGTGAGACTTTTGGCTCGCTGTTCTGTGAAGCTGGGTGTAAATATTGGTGGTTGCATTTTCTTTTTTTTGGCTCGTTTCTAAATTGAATAGCAACCATAGTTTTCTTATCTGGGCTTGATTTTAATTAAGCAATATTACACGAGAGGGTGTGGTTTAACGTGATTATTGCCACGACAGTGATGCGGTCAGGAACGAGACGAAGTCGAGTTCCGCAAGCATCACTGTCGTGAATGGAGAGAGAGAGAGAGAGAGAGAGAGAGAGGTGCTGAGAGGTAAAACAGAAAGAGGTGGCTCAGGGGTAGAGTGGCCGGTTGGTAACCGCAAGGTTCCCAATCTCTGTATAAAGAGCCTTGGATAAAGGCTCTATATAAATGCACCATTTACCATTTATTTACCAAGAGGGGAAGGAAGGAGTGAGTGTGTTTTGTTGAGTCACAATAGGAGAAAGAAGCTGGCACTCCGGTCGGTCGCTCGCTCGCTCGCTTTTCCCCTCCAGATGATTCTTTTTGCTGTGTAAAGTAGAGCACGTTGTTACATAACGGGAGGCCGGAGGTCTGAAAGCTGTTCACCTCCGCCTCCCTCCGCCTGGCGGTCACTCACTCCCTGACTGGGTGGTACACTTAACCCATTCTGACCTGAGATCAGATTCATACGAGGTTTCCACTAGGACACACACACTGGTCTGATGAACCCATTCTGACCTGAGATCAGATTTTAAAAAATGTCAGTCGTTCTTCGATTTTTCAAAAATAGCAGACCTACAAGCTCGTAGCGCGCCGCTATGAGCTTGTAGATCTGCTATTTTTCAATACCAAACGCATAACATGATGCCAACACCAAAATGGGTTCCCGTTCAGAATGGGTTAAGGAGGAGGTCATCTAAGGGATGGGGAAGAAAATAGCTTACATATTCATTTCTATCTTTCCTCCCCAAGGAGCAAGAGATTCATTGGCCATATTCATCATCACACAGTGGGCTTTACACGCACGCACACACACACACGCACGCACAAACACACGCACACACTACAAGCCAGTGTTTCTTTTCACATGGAGGTTATATATATATATATATATTAAAAAACCCACTACTTTTTACTGTGTAGACAAGAATCAAAGAATGAATAATCTGGATGGGGGGTTTATTTGCCACTCACAGGTACTGCAGACGCAGCGGAACGTTGGTGGGACACGACAACATTTAGCGCTGTGACGTTTTTATAAACATCTTTACAAATGATACGAAAACACAATCGTTAGCTACATGCAAGCAGAAATGGAAGTCATCATTCAATAACGATTTTTTTGTAATGTGGAACATGGTCATGAATTTTGCTATTGTGATGAAATGGTGAATAGATTTGTTTTGAGTCTGCGTAGGAGAGAAGAATGGAACCTTGTCCGTGTCTATTTCACCTTTTCAGTGCAGTAAAAAGACTCTTCTTAACACTTTAGGCGAGGATTAGGCAATGCCGTTATAATTATTGATTCATTTCTCATCATATCTGTAGCTAGGAGAGTTAGTCATGATGACTATGACCAGCCGTATTTTGGTGGAGTAACCAAAAAGTACCGTTTATACGTGTGGTGGGGGGGGGGGGGGGGGGGGCTCAGAGTGCTTCCACTAAGGAAAGTAGGCTTTCTAATGACACAACCCGCCTTTGTTTTGGTGAGTAGCTAAAACATTATTTTTATTTAGGCTAAAGACGAGAGGCTGGTCTGCATTAATGCGAGCCCCAGAAGTCATCGGTATATAACTCTAAATGCAACGCATTAGAGCTATGGAAAACATGGAATGTGTATATTACAGCAAACTCCCGTTAAACTTTCCAACAAACTCCGGTAAACTCCCGAATTGTACCATAATATGTATATTACCGTATATTAACTGTATATGCTGCTAAACATGAGGTTTATACGGGCAAAATACAGTGCCCGTAATTGCCCTTTAACTCCTCTTTTCACGCAGTGCCAGAGCTATCCTCTCTCTCTCTCTCTCTCCTCCCCCTTGCTTGGTGGTTCTCGTGGCCCCTGCATAGTGCATACTAAACCAGGTGACGGCAGCAGCTGCAACAACCCAATACAAAAAAAAGGGAAAACAACCGTGCTCCCCCGACACCTCTCCCTCGTGTCCCCGTGATGTTATTTCTAAGTGTGACACTCGGTCGATGTTTCCATTCCAACAAGAGGACCTTTTTACCCTCGCCTGGTATAGCGCTCTCCTCTCCTCCCCCTCTTCCCTGAGTGGGAGAGAGGAGGGGGAATAGTAAGGGGTTTCTGGAATTATGCGAAAAGAACATTAACCCATTTTGAGCGCGGAACCCCTTTTGGTGTTTCAAGCATTATGTTATTAAGCATAACAATAACATTTTAAGCATTAGCTATTGAAAAATAGCAGATCTACAAGCTCATAGCGAGGCACTCGGTGCCGTGCTATGAACTTGTATAGGTCTGCTACAAGAACTTGTAGGACTTGTAGGTCTGCTGAGAAAATGTGAAAATGCTTCTGGGGAGGTCCCTCATGGAACAACATATTTTCAGATGGGGGTCGGTGGCCATAATTACATGTCATTTTCGGGGTCCTTGACATGAAATATTTGAGCACCACTGATACAGAAACATAGGGTTTTTCAGAAAACTGTCAGGATTTTCGAAATACTTTATTTTATTAATTTTTTCGGCGTCAGGCCTAAATGGGTTAAATGTCAGGGCTATAAAAAAAACATTTCACAATTTCCCTCCCGTTGACTCGTTGGCGCTGGATCGCAGCATGTTTTATGCATCTCATAATTAGCGCGGGGCGTCTCCGGGGAGGAGACTGTGTGCAAAATGAAGGCCCCGGCAGGTACGTACGGATACAGACCATTTCCACGTGGAGGTTATAGCGCGCCGAGGACTTCATTTGAAAGGCAAATCATAATAAACCTCGTCGACTATAGAATGTCAGCCAGCCGCCACCGGAATTCTGTATGTGTGTATGAATCAATAAAACTACTTAGTGGCGATATGAGGGCAGTCGTTTCGTTTTCCGTGTCCTTGTTAGAAGAGATAAATAAGCACATAAATAAATTCCATCGGGTGTTGTTGTCGTCGTGTTGTTGTGTTGTTGTGTGTGTGCGTTTGGAAGAAAGGTACGAGATGAAGAGGGCTGTCGTCGCTTTGGGGGATTAATATGCGATATGCGTGTGCAGCTATGGTTTCTGATGGAAGAGTGGGAGGGAGGGAGGGAGAGGGAGAGGGAGAGGGAGAGAGAGAGAGAGAGTAGGGTTGAGTGATCTAAGAAAATGAAAGTAAATGACAAACAAATGGCTACTCTGATAATGTAATTAGTTACCAATTACTAAGCCAAGATGAGCTAAAGCTATACTTAAAAAATAAAGTAGCAAATTCAGCCAAGCTAATTCATGGGGGCGGGGGGGGGGGGGGGGATTTAATTATTTATTTTGCCAATATATTAGTCTTAGTCATCAGCTTACTTTTTAGTTTGTTTCAGTGAAAAAAGGTAGTCGACAAATGCTTTACGCCATTTTAGTTTTAGTCGATGAAATCAGTATTGTATCGATGCTTCCGACTAGCACTCCAACACACCCGAGTGGTTCAGCGCTTTCAGTGTCAAATGGGCACGTTAATCCATTCAACTGCATTACCTCAATAACAATAACCGTAACACCCTCCTTCTGCTGCCTGCCGTCTGCTTTATGGGGTACACGTTAACGTTAACACACTGCTTTGGTCCAAAGCTACCCAGATATTTAATAGGGGGAATCTACTTAAACCATTCTGAACGGGAACCCATATTGGTGTTATAGCATCATGTCGTGCTTTAGCTATTGAAAAATAGCAGATCTACAAGCTCATAGCGCGCCACCGAGTGGCGCGCTACGAGCTTGTAGGTCTGCTATTTTTGAAAAATCGAAGAACGACTGACATTTTTAGAATCTGATCTCAGGTCAGAATGGGTTAATCAGACCAGTGTGTGTCCAGTGGAAACCTCGTATGAATCTGATCTCAGGTCAGAATGGGTTAAAAGATTATAGATGGTTATACCCGCTATCACAGCCATCTAATAAAAGAGTTACGATATTGAGGGGGGGGGGGGGCGGAAACCGAGCGCTCGAGACACGCTGGAGTTGGAAATACATTGTTTTCAACGAGGGCGGTGCAAATGAGAGCTATCCGACAGTAATTGTCAATTTCGTCGCAGTCAGGTGGAAATCCCTTATTTTAACCCATTCTGACCTGAGATCAGATTCATACGAGGATTCCACTGGACACACACTGGTCTGATTAACCCATTCTGACCTGAGATCAGATTCTAAAAATGTCAGTCGTTCTTCGATTTTTCAAAAATAGCAGACCTACAAGCTCGTAGCGCGCCACTCGGTGGCAAGCTATGAGCTTGTAGATCTGCTATTTTAAAATAGCTAAAGCATAACGTAATGCTAACACCAAAATGGGTTCCCGTTCAGAATGGGTTAATAAACATTTTAAAGTAGTACAAATTGCCAATCTATACAAGATCTGCAAATTTCATTACTTTTGTCGTGACAGTCTTGTACTGTACGATGAAATAAGCCTATACATGAAAAATAAAACATGCAAAGTTGATGTAATTATGGAGAGATACAAGATTTCTGCCTGACAGAAAGGATAATTATGTTCCAGTTCATTCCAGCTCCACCTCAGTGCAGAACAGAGGGCGGATTCAGAGGTCTGGATCTGCAGGGAAATTAGGTTTTTTTAATACATATAACAGTAGTTTAAAAGCTATAACTTTAGAGCTGTGCCACAAGAATAAAGAGAGGACGATGGAAGGAAAGGGGTGAGAGAGGAAGAACAGATGCATTAGGTTAGCCCATTCTGAACGGGAACTCCTTTTGGTGTTAGCATTACGTTATGCTTTAGCTATTGAAAAATAGCAGATCTACAAGCTCATAGCGCGCCGCCGAGTGGCGCGCTACGAGCTGGTAGGTCTGCTATTTTTTGAAAAAATGAAGAACGACTGACATATAGAAATGTAGCTTTTTCAGAAAACTGTCAGGATTCCTGAGAGTTTTCTGAGGATGTATAGAAGACATTTTTAGAATCTGATCTCAGGTCAGAATGGACTAGACACAGGGAAGGAGATGTTCCAGCTGTTACTCTCAACCTCATTCTCTTTCTCCTCCTCTGTCACCTCCTCTCCTCCTCTCCCGTCTTCAGGACACACTTTTCGTCTCCTCCTTTCATCTCTCCTCTCCTCTCCTCTCAACCATGACATCCTCCCCGTACTTTTCTTTGAAAGTGACTGTAGTCTGTACTAGTATGAATGCGCGTGCGTACGTGCGTGTGTACGTGCGTGTGTACGTGCGTGCGCTCATGTACACCAAAAAGACAGATGGCTGTGTATCTTGTCTTGCTGGCGTGTGCATGTTACTCATTATGTGTCCTCTGTGCGCGAGCACACGCAGTGCGCGTATAAAAGAAAACAACCCATTAGGCCGTTTCCACAGTGCTTATTTATTTATCTCTGCATGGACGCAGCATAATGCGCTGCATAATCTCAGCAGCCACTCTGCTGTGTCTTCTGCGGTGTGTGTGTGTGTGTGTGAGAGTGTGTGTGTGTGTGTGTGTGTGTGTGTGCGCGCCGCAGACCCTGAGCCCGTCGTGCAATGATGACAATGTGAATTATTGAACCGTGGCGGTGTAGAAAAGGTGGACAGGGGGGCTCTCCTCCGTCTCATTACTATTTCAGCGTGTTCCAATTCTGCCACGCCACGCCATGCGCCTCGCATGCATCCATGCGTGCGTGCACACATGCGTGGTCCCCGCAGGAGCCGAGTGCGTGTGTGTGTGTTTACCCCCCCGTAATTTTCTGTTTGTCGTAAATGCCGAAAGTGCAGCCGCCCGCCCCCCTCCAGCGGAATGGAAGAAGATGGGATATAATGATAATGAGAGGGGAGGATGTGTGGAGTCCTTCACCCACCTGCGGTGAGAGAGAGCACTGACCCTGGGACGGAGCTATAATCACTTCTACTGGGAATACAGTCTACTGAGTCTATAGTCCGTTCTGACCTGAGATCAGATTCTATAATGAATGTCGTCTTCCACATCATCCTGACAGTTTTCTGAAAAAAAGCTATGTTTCTATGTGTCAGTGGTACTTTGATTTTTCTAAAAATAGCAGACCTACAACAAGCTCGTAGCGCGCCACTCGGTGGCGCGCTACGAGCTTGTAGATCTGCTATTTTTCAATAGCTAAAGCGCAACATAATGCTAACACCAAAAGGGGTTCCCGTTCAGAATGGGCTAGAGCAGTGCAGTGCGTTGATGCTGTCGGTATGGCAACTCACTCACAAGTTTCTGGGTGGAAATGAGCATGAGTCAGAGAGAGAGAGAGAGAGAGATAGAGATATGCTGTCTGGCAGAAACCTTGTATCTCCACATTACGTTTGTGTTTTTTCGTAAATTTTATACTGCTTGATGATCATACTACAGAATCCCACAAAAACATCACAAATAGCATACTTAGTAGTACTCAAACGTTTGCTTCTTCTGGACATGTGCAGTTTCCACCCACCCCAGATGATAATAGTATTATGCAATGGATACCGATATGACTAACGGGACTTCCAGTAGAGTTTATGACCCCATAGGTTCATAAAACTTGATTAAAATGTGACGCTCACATAAGGCTAAATCATCGCTTTTTAGGACGTTCAACGTTATGGCAGTATGATTTCCCAAAAAAACGAAGTTAGGGGAATAAAACGTGTAATGAATATGACAATGCAGCGTATACGTGCGAACACATGGTGGTACTCACAGAGAGATGGTGACCATGCAGGTAATTGCTGAGTCGTTGCAAGCAATATACTACTCTGTATTACCAGTAAAGACGCCCTGAGGGCGAGAAGCGACTTCACGTGCACGCATCCGCCTGGGTGACGCCTGGCAGACTGCTGCATGGACGAGCGCTGGCGTTTTAGCATGGTGGGGGTCAGATCAACATATGGAATGAATTCTGTCCTGACCATATATGGAGCGTGTCTTGAGCGTACAGGGTTTGAAGAGGTCAGATCAACATAATGGAATGTCAGAACAGGTCAGCTCCATATATGGAGATCTAAGGGGGGGGGGGGGGGGCATTGTCTTGCGTGTACAGGGTTTGATGAGAGCCCAGGTAGGGCCAGGCTTTAGTTTTCGGGCCTGTTGAGAACTCAAGTTTTCGCCGGCTGTGACGGACATATATGGTGACGTGACAGATCGACTGATCTGACCGCAGGTTTTCATAATAATCTCATAGTAATCACAATTACACGCTAGGACTGTCATGAACCAGGTCTTTTCATGAACCAGGTCTTTTCATTTCAGTCTCGCATCATTAAAACTCACATGCAGGGATCAACGCCGTGTTGGCAATGACTAGACAATACTATTACCAGAAAGATGTAAAGAGACCATAACAGGGTCCTTTGCAAATGAAATGTTTTTGAACCACTAGTGCCCGTGGACTCATACTGTGTCGTATAGGAAGTGTCATATTGCCATGTCATTGTTCCAACCTCCCATTGTTCTGAAATTACTAACCCTAACCTAAACATAACCGCGAGCACGGGAGCAGCGCATGTTCACCAACCAGGAGCGCATGTTCGCCAACCAGGAGCACATGTTCACCAACAAGGAGCACATGTTCGCCAACCAGGAGCACATGTTCACCAACCAGGAGCACATGTTCACCAACCAGCAGCACATGTTCACCAACCAGGAGCACATGTTCACCAACCAGGAGCACATGTTCACCAACCAGGAGCACATGTTCACCAACCAGCAGCACATGTTCACCAACCAGGAGCACATGTTCACCAACAAGGAGCACATGTTCACCAACCAGGAGCACATGTTCACCAACCAGCAGCACATGTTCACCAACCAGGAGCACATGTTCACCAACCAGCAGCACATGTTCACCAACCAGCAGCACATGTTCACCAACCAGCAGCACATGTTCACCAACCAGGAGCACATGTTCACCAACCAGCAGCACATGTTCACCAACCAGCAGCACATGTTCACCAACCAGGAGCACATGTTCACCAACAAGGAGCACATGTTCACCAACCAGCAGCACATGTTCACCAACCAGCAGCACATGTTCACCAACCAGCAGCACATGTTCACCAACCAGCAGCACATGTTCGCCAACCAGCAGTGCATGTTCACCAACCAGCAGCACATGTTCACCAACCAGCAGCACATGTTCACCAACCAGCAGCACATGTTCGCCAACCAGCAGTGCATGTTCACCAACCAGCAGCACATGTTCACCAACCAGCAGCACATGTTCACCAACCAGCAGCACATGTTCGCCAACCAGCAGCACATGTTCGCCAACCAGCAGTGCATGTTCACCAACCAGGAGCACATGTTCACCAACCAGCAGCACATGTTCGCCAACCAGGAGCACATGTTCACCAACCAGCAGCACATGTTCGCCAACCAGCAGCACATGTTCACCAACCAGCAGCACATGTTCACCAACCAGCAGCACATGTTCACCAACCAGCAGCACATGTTCACCAACCAGCAGCACATGTTCACCAACCAGGAGCACATGTTCACCAACCAGCAGCACATGTTCACCAACCAGCAGCACATGTTCACCAACCAGCAGCACATGTTCACCAACCAGCAGCACATGTTCACCAACCAGCAGCACATGTTCACCAACCAGCAGCACATGTTCACCAACCAGCAGCACATGTTCACCAACCAGGAGCACATGTTCGCCAACCAGGAGCACATGTTCACCAACCAGGAGCACATGTTCGCCAACCAGCAGTGCATGTTCACCAACCAGCAGCACATGTTCACCAACCAGCAGCACATGTTCACCAACCAGGAGCACATGTTCACCAACCTTAGTGCATGTTCGCCAACCAGGAGCACATGTTCACCAACCTTAGTGCATGTTCGCCAACCAGGAGCACATGTTCATCAACAATTAGCGCGTGTTCGCCAACCTTAGTGCATGTTCGCCAACCAGGAGCACATGTTCACCAACAAGCAGCGCGTGTTCGCCAACCTTAGTGCATGTTCGCCAACCTTAGTGCATGTTCGCCAACCAGGAGCACATGTTCACCAACCAGCAGCGCGTGTTCGCCAACCATAGCACATGTTCGCCAACCATAGACCATGTTCGCCAACCATAGACCATGCCCGCCAACCAGCAGTGCATGTTCGACATCCTTAGCGCATGTTCACTAACAGCAGTCACTAACGGGACTTCGGGTCTATGGGCAGCCACCGTGTCATGATATAAACATACATACAATTTATGAGACCTGGTGTTTATGTTTATCTTCAAACCAGTATATTCCATTGGACGTTTCAGACTACAAATAATCTTTCATCTTAAAACAAACAATAACCAAACATAGCTCATGGGGCTGCTATTTCCATGCTTCCATAGACGATATGCTGGAATAGAAATGAGTGAAATCAGTCCATGTGTGTGAGATCTGGCATCATCCTCATTCATCATGCAACATTTCATAGCTGCTCATATCCCCACGGTAAATAAGTCAACATCCATGCATTACTTGACTAGCTTTTGGAAGCAGCCCTTTGACAATACAAAGCACTTTCAATCAAGATCTTTCACAAACCCAAAAACCCCAGGAGGTGAACACTAATTATTATGCCTGGCATAAACAGTTGTAAAACTCATATCAGTCTGTTGTGTTGAGGCTCTGCCTCATACGGCTGAACAAAGAGGATAATACTGTACATACTGTAATATACACAGGTGCCACACTTTTAATTTGCACCCAGCCCCGCTACCTTAGGGCCAGGCAATGACATGAGCAAACAAACAACATCTGCCATAAACTCTGATATATTTATGTATGCATGATTTTTCAGACACATAAAATGCATTCATACGAGAGAGGAGCTTTTCCGTTGACAAACTCTGCACTAATCTCAAGGTACAGCCAAGCGGAAATAAAACAGGCAGTGTCTTGTGTATTATCGTTTCTGTTCCTTGTCTTATCAGCCCCGAAATTATTTTTTGGCTTGTTGTGTTTGCTTGTGAGATAAACAGGGAATACACAGGATCCCAGTTCGTTTCATAGTGCTGTCTCTGCTACTTTACATAATATATCCATCCATTCGGTTGATTGGTTGTTTGGTCCCGGAAGGCTCCTCCCAGTGATACCGTTGTGTCACAAAGACAAATAAGCGATCATGTATAACAAAGTCTCTACTTCTCTGAAGGAAAGACTTTTCAAAGTGTCACCTATATGTGGCAATTTGAGAAAAAGCAACACTTCCCCAACCGTGTTGCCATATTTTGCGAGAGGAATTAGTAACTAGGTCTATGAGAAAAAAGCCCAAATAAGCAACTGCACTTTAGAAACAAGCCCAAATAAGCAACTGCACTTTAGAAACAAGCCCAAATAAGCAACTGCACTTCAGAAACAAGCCCAAATAAGCAACTGCACTTCAGAAACAAGCCCAAATAAGCAACTGCACTTTAGAAACAAGACCAAATAAGCCTTCTGCATTTTAGAAACAAGCCCAAATAAGCAACTGCACTTTAGAAACAAGCCCAAATAAGCAACTGCACTTCAGAAACAAGCCCAAATAAGCAACTGCACTTTAGAAACAAGCCCAAATAAGCAACTGCACTTTAGAAACAAGCCCAAATAAGCAACTGCACTTCAGAAACAAGCCCAAATAAGCAACTGCACTTTAGAAACAAGACCAAATAAGCAACTGCACTTTAGAAACAAGACCAAATAAGCGTTCTGCATTTTAGAAACAAGCCCAAAAAAACAACTACACTTCAGAAACAAGCCCAAATAAACAACTACACTACACTTTAGAAACCCAAAAAAGCAACTACAGAAACAAGCCCAAATAAGCAACTAGGCTACACTTTAGAAACAAGCCAAAAAGAAGCACATGCAAACAAACAACAACAACACAATCTGCAACTACCAATATTTACAAGCGGCTTTTGAGAAAAACAAATTTGCTTATAATAACCAAGTCCCCAATCTGAACCTATTTCCATAATTTATATATAATAACTGCCAGGAATAGCAGATTGTGCATGTCTTTTCAATGCGCGGCATATAATAGTGGTTGTACAGCAACGTACTGTACAGTACAGTGTGGTTCTACAGTGACTTTAACCCATTTAGACCTGATGACGATTCTACAAAATATCTTATAAATCATGACAGTTTTCTGAAATACATGATGTTTCTATGTCAGTGGTTCTCAATATTTCATGTCAAGGACCCCGGAAATGACATGTATTTGGCCGCAGACCCCCCATCTGAAAACATGTTGTTCCAGAGACCTCCCATGCAGAAGCAAAGATTTGAGTTAAAAACGTTTGCTCTGAAAGAATATATATTCAAAGATTTCGGACACACTTTCACGATTTTTCAAAAATAGCAGATCTACAAGCTCGTAGATCTGCTATTCTTCAATAGCTAAAGTACAACGTAATGCTTAAAACAGGGATTCCCGTACAGAATGGATTAAGTGATCTGGTGAAGGAGGTGTGAGCCATGCAGATCACAGCTGTGATTCCAGAGAGGCATGTTTTGGTTTCATTTTATTTGCGTCAGTCAGTCCCTGACGTGTTGTGGAGGCGGGTGATGAGTGACATCCCAGTCCAAACACAAACTGTCAGGAGAAGGTGAGGGAAAGATGCAAATGGCCTGCTGCTATAGCTGTATAGCTCCGGTCTGTGGGGGGAGGCAGACTATGGTCCGACGGAGCATTGGTTCGACATGCGTCCGCACCTCAGACTAGCGCCTGCTCCCGTGCTTCTGGCTCCAAAACTGTGGAATGCACTTCCCATTGCAGTCAGAACTGCAGCATCACTCCCAATCCTCCGCCGTAGTCTGAAAACCCACCTTTTCAGACTCCATCATGGCCCATAGCACTTACCCCACCCCCTTAGATAGCAATTCTGTAGACTTAGATAGCATTTGATACAGACTTATAGCATGTTATGTAGATGTATAGCATATATGTATAGTTTCATTATAGATATTCCACTGTTACTTTCTTAGCTTACGCATGTTTCATGATAAATGTTTTTATGTGATGTATTCCCATGCTTTTTTGTTCTTGCTTAATGTAAATCGCTCTGGATTAAGAGCGTCTGCTAAATGCCTAAATTGTAAATTGTGCTTGCGGTTATGGTTAGGTTAGGGTTTGAGGTGGGTTGTCGTTTTTCGGACCAATGACTAGTCGGAACCAAACACATTCACCCGCCTGTGGTGCTGTGTATTGCAGCACACCCAGAACTCTTTTCCACCGGTTGGTTCCCAATGGGAAACGGTCCAGTTCATTATGGTTCTCATAGTGCATGAGACAGAGCTCCAACACATTGATCATGAATTGAGTGCATGTGCAAAACCATATACCTATATTAAATTGTTATCACTATGAAACTTCCCCAGTTGATTACTTACACGAAGACAATGATTTATTGTATTAAATAAATAATAAATAAATATGCAAATAAATGGGCAGAAAATAGAAAATATGAAAAAGCTACTATACTGTGGAAGGAATCATATATTAATTTACTTATACTGATCCTATAAACAATTTAATATAGGTATGGTTTTGTATACACTCAATTCATAATTAACGTTCCAATATTAGAGGTTCTGGCTCATAAGAACCAACAAATAACTGAAGCGGTTCCCAACCGGTGGAAAACGGGTCTTATCGAGGCAGGTTCTGAAATTCCCTAAAAAAGGGAAGCTTTTGTGACGGTTCTGGACAACCGGCTGTCCGACGGACTCGACACCGGGCACTGCACTCCCTGTGGGGGCGTGGTCGAATTTGAAGTCGGTGGGGCGAACGGTTATCGAGTTATGTGGATCACAGATACGTACCTACGGACGTATGTACGTACACACAGAGACTCGGTGCATTTATAGATAGATGACTGTATAGTGTAAGTTATCTCATTTGGCGTACTGCATAATTTGTATAGCACATTATGATCACACTAGAAAAGAGGAACAACTTTCAATTAGCTTTGCATAAAAAAAAAACAGAAGCGTGCCCATAAAAAGCAGCCATGAAATTCACATTATTTTCACGAATGCAAGTATAGTTCACGCTAAAGTGCAGACAAGAACAGAGGAAATCAGCCCATACTGTGTAGGTCAGCCATAAAACCAGCCATATCATTTCATACTACATAAACAATAAACTAGTGCGTATCACGTACGCTATAAAATGACACAGATTAACACACACACACACACACACACACACACCGACGAATATCAGTGTAAAACTAGAAATGCACTCTGTCGAGCTGCACACTTGCCCATTGCACACAAGAAGGCCTACTGTATACTTGTGTGCAAGCAGAGCGCGCCATGAGGTACTGCTGGTACAACTGCTGCTCTGAGTCCTAAAGATCTGCTGCTGTCTGGGTACGACTGCTGCTCTGAGTCCTAGAGCTCTCTGCTCTCTGTCTGGGTACGACTGCTGCTCTGAGTCCTAGAGCTCTCTGCTGTCTGTCTGTCTGGGTACGACTGCTGCTCTGAGTCCTAGAGCTCTCTGCTGTCTGTCTGTCTGGGTACGACTGCTGCTCTGAGTCCTAGAGCTCTCTGCTGCCTGTCTGTCTGGGTACGACTGCTGCTCTGAGTCCTAGAGCTCTCTGCTCTCTGTCTGGGTACGACTGCTGCTCTGAGTCCTAGAGCTCTCTGCTGTCTGTCTGGGTACGACTGCTGCTCTGAGTCCTAGAGCTCTCTGCTGTCTGTCTGTCTGGGTACGACTGCTGCTCTGAGTCCTAGAGCTCTCTGCTGCCTGTCTGTCTGGGTACGACTGCTGCTCTGAGTCCTAGAGCTCTCTGCTGCCTGTCTGTCTGGGTACGACTGCTGCTCTGAGTCCTAGAGCTCTCTGCTGCTGTCTGTCTGGGTACGACTGCTGCTCTGAGTCCTAGAGCTCTCTGCTGCTGTCTGTCTGGGTACGACTGCTGCTCTGAGTCCTAGAGCTCTCTGCTGTCTGTCTGTCTGGGTACGACTGCTGCTCTGAGTCCTAGAGCTCTCTGCTGTCTGTCTGTCTGGGTACGACTGCTGCTCTGAGTCCTAGAGCTCTCTGCTGTCTGTCTGTCTGGGTACGACTGCTGCTCTGAGTCCTAGAGCTCTCTGCTGCCTGTCTGTCTGGGTACGACTGCTGCTCTGAGTCCTAGAGCTCTCTGCTGTCTGTCTGTCTGGGTACGACTGCTGCTCTGAGTCCTAGAGCTCTCTGCTGCTGTCTGTCTGGGTACGACTGCTGCTCTGAGTCCTAGAGCTCTCTGCTGCTGTCTGTCTGGGTACGACTGCTGCTCTGAGTCCTAGAGCTCTCTGCTGTCTGTCTGTCTGGGTACGACTGCTGCTCTGAGTCCTAGAGCTCTCTGCTGCTGTCTGTCTGGGTACGACTGCTGCTCTGAGTCCTAGAGCTCTCTGCTGTCTGTCTGGGTTTGAAATACAGCAGTGGTCAGTGGTCCCTCATTGCCCGGTGGAGTACACTGACACACACATACACGTATGTGTGTGTGTGTGTGTGACATTGTGGCGTGGCATTGTGACATCCATGATCTCAAACGCGGTCGAAAAATGATGATGATGATGATGTGTGACATACACCCAGCCGATATTCGACCTTATACCATATATTTTGAAACGTACTTTAGTTACGTCATCGAGAACAGTGGTTTCTCATTGGCTGGTGGAATATTATCCCCCGGCCGATCGCTGTCCCCGATTGGCCGAGCGACTGCCTGCGCCGACATATATATACGCAGCCGATTACAGTGCTTAGTTATGAATGATCACACGTCTGTTCTGACATTCTATAATACCAGACTATTGTATGTCTTGGGGTCTCATAGTGGTGTTTGGGTTCATTGATATCAACGCCATGAGAAAACGTGTCATGTTTGATTTATGAAACTTCATAAGCTCCAATTTGAGCTCACGATCCAACCATGAAAGGCATTACATTATGCTCGTGAGCAACCGAGCACATGTTGGCTACACATAATGTCCTCCAAATCAATTACAGCGTGGACTCACTGTACTGTATAGACTTCCTATATTACTTATGCAGGCTCACAGTTTTTATGTGTGTGTGTGCGTGCGTGCGTGCATGTGTGTGTGTGCGTGTGCTTGGTCAGGAGTTACATAATCCAGACAAAATAAGTAATTCCACGCTATTGAGTGGTCCAATCACTTAAAACACTGATACTTATCTGACCAGCGTCCCCCAGGGGTCTGTACTGGGCCCCCTCCCTTTGTATCCCTCTACAACATGGCAAAAATAGCAGATGATAGCCGATGATTTTCTATAGGGGAATCTTTCATGGCATCATATCATAATAGAAGAACAGTTTTCTAAAAAAAAATAAAAAATAAACTGGGATAATTGACTTATATAATATAGCCTATAGTATAAGCATCAGCTGATGGTAAAAAAAAGGTTACCCAAAAATATCGACTAACTCAATATCAGAAATGACACAGTCACACATATATACCTGACAACATCGCTGGAGTGGTTTATAATACAAAGAATATCGCCCTGACCCCCCCAGGGAGATAGCACCCTAACTTCACCAAACAAAAAAGGTTGGAAAATGTAAATTGAGAGTTTACGCAGGTTACATTATGTACATGCATATACTTTCCTTAGCGATTACATCTGGTTTCAGTATAATATTTATGATCTATTTTCTCTATTTTTAAGGCAATTGTATAGTTGCCAATTTGTATTGTGGTTATTGAGGGGGTCGGGAGACATGGCCGCCTTGTTTCTGTATTTGATTTCTATAGTCTGAGCCGTCAGCCTATATGCAACATTATTGCATGCATGCGATATTCAGTGAGTTAACAACATGCATGCAAATTACCTACAAATACCTGAGCACTGGTGTCCCACAAGGCTGTGTGATGAACCCCCTTCTCTACTCCCTGTTCACCCACGACTGCACCCCTATGCATGGCACCGATACCATCATCAAACTGGTGGAATATATGGTCTCTGGACCACTTCTGGACCTTATAGTTTAGCACTTACGGGCTACTGTACGTGCAATATGGACATATCAATGCTCATATCCTTATTTACTTATTTATTCAAATGACTGATGACTGCTCAGCCCATATCTGCTGTTACTACTGCACTAATTAATGTATCCTCCTTACTGAATGTTTGCACTATTGGTGAGATGAGAAAATACTTTTCGCTGTACTGTACTGTACTGCACTGTACTGTACTGTACTGTACTGTACTGTACTGTACTGTACTGAATCTCATCTCATACATGACATGACATTAGAATGTTTGCCCTGAAACAACCTATATAATGTTAAAATAAATAATCCAAATGCCATCATGCTTTAAGTAGAATGTGACATGTTCAAACTAGGGGGTTTTCATGATTATGAATCAATTCCAAGCATTCGTTTTGCATGAAAAACACCCTAAAGCGGCCATAGCCGTCATCACAAATGTGACGTCAGCATATTTTGAGCATATTTTGGGCAAGTGTCCTCTCTATAGAGTATAGAAGGAGCTGTTCCAGAGTGATAAATGGCTGGTTTCTGACTGAGAGAACGGCAGAGAACCTGCAGAGGACGGCTCTACATTAATTTGACATTAACCCATTCTGACTCGAGATCAGATTCTAAAAAAAAAATCTTCTACGTCAGTCGCTCTTCGATTTTTCAGAAATAGCAGACCTACAAGCTCGTAGCGCGCCACTCGGTGGCGCGCTATGAGCTTGTAGATCTGCTATTTTTTCAACAGCTAAAGCATAACATGATGCTGACGCCAAAAGGGGTTCCCGTTCAGAATGGGTTAATGTTGAGATCACAATGGAGCGCCGCGGTCCTTTTCATAAATCATGGCCATTAGCTCCACAACCGGGATGACAATGTCGCCGATCAATTAGAGTGAAAATGAGAGAATTTCACATTATATCACCTCCTCCGTGTCATCATAATGATGAAACCCCATCGGACCCTTTCTTTGTGTTCTTAAAAAAGGAAAATGCTGCGTTCGCAGGTTCAATTAAATATCTCTCTCTCTCTCTCTATTCGGATACCGCTGCCGCAGTCGCAAGTCTTCCTGGGGTCCTGCATAAAACATCACATATAATATTCATACGAACAACAACTGACACACATCTCTCATTAATATTTTTTTTTACGATATCCGTTTTAATAACTATTTGTTTTTAAGAGAGTTCCATTGTTAGGTGGCTCTATAAATGTATACATTTATAAACTTTGGTTTTTGTGCTCCTCTTTTTTTTTCGTTGAAAATAACGGAGGCGGCTGTTTTGACGCGCGGCGTTCGCAGACGGTGTGTGCTGGGCTTTAGAAAGCACACTATTATAGGAAACCACACTATTATAGACACAATAAAACCACACTATTATAGGAAACCACACTATTATAGACACAATGAAACCACACTATTATAGGAAACCACACTATTATAGGAAACCATACTATTATAGGCACAATAAAACCACACTATTATAGGAAACCACACTATTATAGACACAATAAAACCACACTATTATAGGAAACCACACTATTATAGACACAATAAAACCACACTATTATAGGAAACCACACTATTATAGGAAACCATACTATTATAGGCACAATAAAACCACACTATTATAGGAAACCACACTATTATAGGAAACACTATTATAGGCACAAAAAACCCACACTATTATAGGAAACCACACTATTATAGGAAACAATATTATAGGCACAAAAAACCACAATATTATAGGAAACCACACTATTATAGGAAACCACACTATTATAGGAAACCATACTATTATAGGCACAATAAAACCACACTATTATAGGAAACACTATTATAGGCACAAAAACCACACTATTATAGGAAACCACACTATTATAGGAAACACTATTATAGGCACAAAAAACCACACTATTATAGGAAACCACACTATTATAGGAAACACTATTATAGGCACAAAAAACCACACTATTATAGGAAACCACACTATTATAGACACAATAAAACCACACTATTATAGGAAACCACACTATTATAGGAAACCATACTATTATAGGCACAATAAAACCACACTATTATAGGAAACACACTATTATAGGCACAAAAACCACACTATTATAGGAAACCACACTATTATATGAAACACACCATTATAGGCACACAAAAACCACACTATTATAGGAAACACACTATTATAGGCACAATACAACCACACTATTATAGGAAACCACACTATTATAGGAAACCACACTATTATAGGCACAAGTGGGACAAGAGTTTCACCGAGTTGGGTATGATGTCACCAACCGTATACTGTCCAATCAGATGAGGGCAAAGCACACAAAAGCCTTGGGAAGAGTTCCAAATCGCTGGCCAATCGGAGGAGAGGAGATAGTTATTGCACGATTAAAACGTTTTTAAGCAGTGATGGAGTGCAATAATCAATCTCTATCTCTCTTTCTCTTCTCTCTCTCTCTCGGCCAGAGGAACTAATAGTCTCTCTGTCTCTCTCTCTCTCTCTCTCGGCCAGAGGAACTAATAGTCTCTCTCTCTCTCTCTCTGCCAGAGTAACTAATAATCTCTCTGTCTCTCTCTCTCTCTCTCTGCCAGAGGAACTAATAATCTCTCTGTCTCTCTCTCTCTCTCTCTCATGTCTCAGAGAGACATTGGGAGGAGAACCTGAGAGTGAACAGGATGAAAGGAGCTGGGAGTTTCCAGTCCTAGAGGTCTCTGCGGCAGTAGAGGAAGGAGAGGAAGAGGAAGGCTTACTCCTCTCCTTTTCAACACCAAAGCTGGGTGAACTGTCCAGCAAGACCCTATATGCTGTGAGTGTCAAGGTCATCAACAAAGACACACTGGTGGGAGTACGGGAGTCGAAGTGGTCAGAAGTACTTGCACCAGGCTCCTCCCCACGGGGCAGCTGGAGGTCCATGTACAAAGCTCCAGTGGAGAAACGCACAGCGGATCTGCAGTGGAGAATAGTGCATGGGGCCGTGGCTACAAACAGACATGTGGCACACATTGACTCTAGGGCCAGCAGAAGTTGTCCTTTTTGTCAGGAGGAAGAAACACTTGAACACCTATGGTTAAGGTGCCCAAGGCTTGGTAGTCTGTTTGCGATGCTACATAGATGGTTCGACAGTTTTAATGAAGAACTAAATGATGAAATGTTTATTTTTGGACCAAAGTATAGAGCATCACAAAAGAGACGAGTGGGCCTGCTGAACTTTTTACTTGCGCAAGTAAAGATGAGCATCTGGCTCACTAGGAGGAACAAAATACAAGGAGCAGGGTCAGTAGACCCAGGACTCATGGCAACATAACAAAACATAACAGCTCGTCTCAGAATAGAGTTTGCCTATTACAAACTGATCTCCTGTCTAGAACAGTTCGTTGAGATGTGGGGACATGATAACATCTTGTGTAGCATTGAGCAAGAATCACTGGTTTTATCTCTTTAAGAGAAAAAAAATATATATATATATATATATATATATATATATATATATATATATATATTATTGTGAATACCCAAAGCATGAAATTTCTAGGAATGTCCTGAAGAATATGTGAGTGTACACAAAAGATTAAATAAAGGCTTCGTTAAAGGTCTCTCTCTCTCTGCCAGAGGAACTAATAATCTCTCTCTCTCTCTCTCTCTCTCTCTCTCTCTCTCTCTCTCTCTCTCTCTCTGCCAGAGGAACTAATAGTTTCGCTCTCTCTCTTTCTCTCTCCCTCCCAGAGGAACTAATAGTCTCTCCGTCTCTCTCTCTCTCTCTCTGCAGGCCGGAGGCGGGTGTTATCGTCAGAAGAAATGCCGGTCCCAGGTGCCCTAGCACACCACCACCACCACCGGGACCACCATGGCAACTCCTCGGCCAATGAGAAGTAGAAGAGAGAGTCATGGCTCCGCCCCTCCTCCTCCTCCTCCGCCACCACCGCGTGGCGGCGTTAGATGGTCGACGGCCCCCTCCTCCTCCTCCTGCTCCTCCTCCTTCATGCTGCTATGGTGGCTGCCGTGGGCGTTGCTGATATTCTGGCTGCAGCCGGGGCCCAGCCTGCAGGCTGAGCTGGTGGGAGGTGGTGGGGGAGGAGGAGGAGGAGGAGGGGGAGGGGGGCAGGGGGGGAAGGGCAGCTCCTCCTCTTCGTCGTCGTCTTCGTGGGGGTTCAGCTCGCGGCAGAGCGGCGGGAAGCTGGACTGGCTGCTGTCGGAGAAGGGCCCGTTCCACCGCTGCCCCGAGTACACCGAGTTCAGAGAGCGCTTCCAGCTGGGCTTCTCCACCAGATACAAGATCTACAGGTAAGGGGCGCGCGTGTTTCTGTGTGTGTGTGTCTGTGTGTGTGTGTGTGTGTGTCCGTGTCCAGAGCATATCTCGCAAACTGCTTCGATTACGGTTCATTCTCAACCTGGTTTTGAGTGGTGCAGCCACACTCCAATGACCAGCACATATGTCTGTCTCTATCTATGTATGTCTGTCTGTACGTACGTCCCTATGTTTAGGGTACCAACATGACAAACATGTTTGCGAACGCAGTGAGCACCAACTATGAGACCTAGCAGATCATGTCTGTCTGTCTGTCTGCCTGTCTGTGTGTCTGTCCCGCTACACACTCCATATTTGGACGTATAGCTGCTTTGGGGACTCCTTATATGGTTATGGCACATGCACACATGCACAAACAACGCTTAAGCTTCGGTATGAAACCACGTCCATCAACAGGTGCTTCACCACTAATTGGACTACAAGAGCAAGAAAGGGAATAAAATGAAGTAGAATAAGCAATTCAGGCTTGACGCTTGTAAAGCTTGTCTAACTCTCTCTCTTTCAGGGTCACAACGCTTATTATGGTCTTACATGTTAGAGTTGGAGCATTTTTCACCGGAGGTGATGCTAGTGTTGTATTGAATGTTGTTGTTGTGTGTATTTTTTGAGTGGTGCAACCACTCCAAGGAACAGCAATGTCCGTGTTCACCTATGTACCTAAGTGTCCGCCTATGTGTTGGTTAATGAGCACCAGTAGGGGCGCTGTTGTGCCAGAAACAGAGCGAGGGATAGTGCTGCACTGTTGCGTGCTAATGAGAGAGAGAGAGAGAGATAGAGAGAGAGCGAGAGCGAGAGAGAGAGAGAGAGAGAGGTGGGGGGTGGAGTTGCACCACTCAGTTCACACAGGTGTGATTTTTTGAGTGGTGCAACCAATCCTACAACCAGCAATGTCCGTGTCCACCTATGTGCCTATACTGTATGTGGCATTGGTCATGAGCACGAGTATATATGACTTATTAGTACCAGTAGGGGGCGCCATAAACAGAGAGGGATAGTGCATGCTCTGTTGCCTGCTAATGAGAGAGAGAGAGAGAGAGAGAGAGAGAGAGAGAGAGAGAGAGAGAGAGAGAGAGAGAGAGAGAGAGAGAGAGAGAGAGAGAGAGAGAGAGAGAGAGAGAGAGAGAGAGGTGGGACACCACTCAGTTCACATGGGTGTGATTTTTACTATGATCTGGCTGCAAACCAATTTCCCTCAAGGGACAATAAAGCTAAGCTTGAACCTTGAACAAAAAACCACTCCACGTCTTTAAGGAGTTGGTGAGCAGGTTACAGACTGAAGTACTGCAGGTCATCAATTTGATATTTGAAAAATAAACTAAATAAAAACAGTCCATCCATCCATCCATGCAAGGGCAGACAAGAACAGCCAGGTACAGAATGAATACTTTGCCGCCAGTTGTCACATTATGCGATGCTCTCTATAAAAGCTTGAATGTTGTTGTGTGCACTTTGTCTGGAAATTATAGAGCCACAGGGACAAATTATAGTTATTATCCAATGCTGTTTTGTCCAATCCTAGGACCATATTGGTACACATCTCTGTCTCTCTCACTGAGAGTGCGAGTTATGTTTGTGACTCAGTCTCACCTAAAAATGTAGTGAGCTTCCAAAAATAATAATAATAATAATAATAATCATCACATGTAACCACTACGGTTTGTACTTTGGTTGTTTAAAAAAAAATAGCCAATCTACAAGCTCACAACGTGTCGTGGTGCGATGTGTTATGTGAGCTTGTAGATCGTCTATTCATACTAAACTTGAGAACTTGCCAATGCCAATACTTTTGTACTTTTACTCAAGTATATTATATATTCCATACCAAACTTTTACTTAACGTAACCAGGGGTCCATGTATGCTTCTTTCTCAAACTTCATGACTGACCATAACAGCTAGGTCTGTAACTCAGAGTGTACAAATGGAACTAAATGAACCCATAAGATAAGAGTCCATTTGGTACCATTTGTACACTCAGAGTTAAGGGGCCAAATTGTATATCTTCTATTTTCCAAAAAATCAAGTACAAGTCATCAAATAAAAAGGCAATGCATTGCTCAAAAAAGGGAAAAGAAGTATATCCCTAAGCCTACCTTCAGGAGGCCACAGCAGGTTCCTTTTTGTCCTATAAAGCTCTGAATGGATCCAGAGATAAACCCTCAGAAATGTTCCTTGACCAAAACTTTTCTTCTTCCAGATCTCAAAGTTTTCCTTCCAGCCCCATGTTCTACTCTGTGGTTTATTAATGTCTGATTATGGTTTAGTTTTGGCCTTAAAAGAGTCTCTTTGTCTCATACGCTCTTTGACAAACTACCACCAAACACTCCTTTTGATACCTAAACATGGAATCACTTCCTGTAGTTTTATAGCTGTTCCTGGTACCTCACTTCCTGGAACTATTGCTAACATGCTTTTCCCCCACAGCTCCCCCTATGAGCAAACCTTGTCAACAGAAAATAATGACCATGCTTTAACTACACTTACATTACATTTCTGAGTTACAACCATATTTTAACCAATATATTCCCCTGCCGGGCCATTATAGTTGTTTTTTTTACTTCAGATGCTGAGCATTTCACTCTGAAAGGGAGAGTTCCATAAAGTCTGCACCATACAGTACCACTTACTGTACATACTGTACTATCTTAGCAGTGCTGTTGTCTTTAAACCATTTAGGCCTGACGTCGAAATTTAAAAAAAAATCTTCTAAATTCTGACATTCTCATGTTTCTGTATCAGTGGTACTCCATATTTCATGTCAAGGACCCCCAGAATTTTATGTAATTGGCCACCGACCCCCATCTGAAAATATGTAGTTCCGGGGACCCCCCAGGAAAGCAAAGATTTGAGTTAAAAATGTTTGCTCTGAAATAATATATATACTGTACAAAGATTTGAGGCACATTTTCACGATTTTTCTAAAATAGCAGACCTACAAGCTCGTAGCGCGGCACTCGGTGCCGCACTATGAGCTTGTAGATCTGCTCTTTTTCAATAGCTAATGTATAACATAATGCTTAAAACACAAAAAGGGGTTCCCGCCCCAAAATGGGTTAAACAAGATCATTGCTTTTACCGCGGGGAGGGAAAGGCTGTCTCTAGTCTAAACGATCCTCCCACACAGCCCAGACACGACACTGACTCCACTACTTAGCTTTTAATAAGGGCTAATGTGGAAGGCGGACGGAGTAGATGTTAGCCGCATTTGTCCTGGGCTAACCTATAAAACCTCTTAAATAACAGTCACTGCAAAGTGCAAACCACATGTCACCTAACCACTTACATACATCCTATATTCTTCGTTGACCGGTGTTCTCCAGGGGTCTATACTAGGTCACCTCCTTTTTTCCCCCATCTACACTAAATCACTTTGCCGATCTACTATGATGTGACTGCGTTGTGAACTTGTTGTTGAATGTTTGCCTATATATTATCAATCAAATTGAACCACGATGGAAATAAGCTCTGTCATGATTTTGACTACTGGGTGCAATAAACTTTTTTGTAAATTTTCTGGGCAATAAAAAGATGTAAATCAGTCGATCCATCAATCAATATCATGACATGCCCAGAAAAGGGACGCCTGGGTTCTGTTGTTAAATACTGCTTGAATGTCACACGTACATGACATCCATGTACAAGTAGCTACACGACAACACACATCTGTTTAGGCCATTAGGACGAGAACCCCTTTTGGGGTTTTAAGCATTATATACCTTAGCTATTGAAAAAATAGCAGATCTACAAGCTCATATAGCGCAGCACTCTGTGCCGCGATTTTGAAAAATCGTGAAAAAGTGTTGCAAATCTTCGAATATATATATTCTTTCAGAGCGAATGTTTTTTTTAAACTCAAATCTTTGCTTCTGGGGGGGGGGGGAGGTGGGGGTCCCTGGAACCACATATTTCCAGATGGTGGTCATCAGCGGCCAAATCAAAAGCCTCGAAACACGTCGATCTTGTGGTTCCGATATACTTTTGATGATTTTTCCGTGATGCCGTTATATGAATATTATTGAATTGGTGGGCCGTCAGAGAGAGAGAGAGAGAGAGAGAGAGAGAGAGAGAGAGAGAGAGAGAGATGAGAGAGAGAGAGAGAGACCTCTGTAGGCTGTAGTGTACTTCATGAGGGGTGCATATAGGGACACGTAGTGTGTGTGTCTTGTCGCCCGCGGGCGTGTGCATGAAACGGAACGGCGCGTGACAATTTCACGGGGGAACAGCCCCCCGGAAAATACCATCGCCCGCTCGCCGTCGCTCAACTTCTCCGCACGCGTTCCAAAATCAACTCATTGAAAATGAATCACTATAGGTGCATCGTGTCAGTCAAGTCCTGGAGGAAGAAGGAAAGGCACTGGAGCAACCCCAGACAGTTATAACCCATTCTGAAAAGGAACCCCCTTTTATGAGATCTACACAAGCTCATGGCGCGGCACAGAGTGACGTGCTATACAAGCTTGTAGATCTGCTATTTTTGAAAAATCGTGAAAATGTGGCGCAAGTCTTTGAATATAATATTCTTTCAGAGTGAATGTTTTTAACTCGCATCATTGCTTCTGGGGGGGGGGGGGGGGGGGGGGTCTCTGGAACAACATATTTTCAGATGGGGGGGGGACATAATTCTGGGGCTCGTTGACATGAAACAGTTTGAGAACCACTGACACAGAAACAGGTATTTCAGAAAACTGTCAGGATTTAGAATATATTTTGTAGAATCGTCCTCAGGTATAAAATGGGTTAAAGCCTTTTTTAATCAGGTGCCGGTACAAACGTATAATCTTTTACTTGCACCCTGCTGATTAAAAAGGCTTAAGAGTTGATGTTTCCACAAGGCTAATATTATGTCAGGTGGACATGATCGTGTCATGACATGATCCACCTGAACTGAAGCCCGCACCCACAGCTGTAGTGGTATGATAAAGGGGGAGGGGTTAGGGGAGGGGCTGCTATATTACCGTTTATTCCATTGGCCCGTCTGACTGTCAAGGGTTCAGCCTCCAGGACGAAACCCTAAATAAAATGTTAACACACCCATTGCACATAAAAACCACTCCAGGGTGTCTAATGAAGTACTCCATCTTTAAAGGAAAACTTTAGTTTTTTTCAACCAAGGTTCATGTTTTAGGTTGTTATTAGAGAAAGTAGAAGATGAATGTATTTTTTTTTTCATTTGCTGCTTTCTTTTGTTTTAGGGATTTTAGCTGTTTTTGATAGGGGGGCGGGGCATTCGAGCATGGGGCTAAATATGTATTTTTTTACAACATTTTATAGCGATTTATTTTTTTATAATTTACTATAGTCCTACTAGACCCCATGACATTACATCTGGCCACAAAATATCACGGGATCTACTGAATGTGTCAAACTGACATATTGAGCCTATACAGTGTGGCTTCCCCCCTTGATAAAAAAATAAAATCGCTATAAAATTATGTAAAAAAATACATATTTAGCCCCATGCTCGAATGCCCCCGCCCCCCTGTCAAAAAGAGCTAAAATCCCTAAAACAAAAGAAAGCACCAAATGAAAAAAAATGAACACTCATCTTATACTTTCTCTAATAACAACCTAAAACATGAAACTTGGTTGAAAAGTTGTCCTTTAAACTGTCTGAGTTGCTCAGTGCCTTCCTTCCTCTTGCCAGAACCAGCCTATCACAGGCCTCTGAGATGCACCGGACCGGCCCAAACACAGGCTTGAGGCACGGTGGAACTCCTCCCCCCTTGAGAGTTGATGTTTCCACAAGGCATTCTGTCTTCATGTTGTCCTGTTTATCGTGTGTTGTTGTTTTGCTCTTGGTATTTTAGCATTATATTTGTGTTGGTCACTGGGTGTATAAACACTGTATACAGCACTTAGGTTCAACATTGTTGTTTTAAATGTCCTTTAAATGTACTCTCTCTCTATAAATGAAGTGGATGTGATGTTCAGCTCGAGCGAACCAGAGCACGATGAGCTAGCGCAGCGGAGCAGCACAAAGCTAACGACCCCATGATGAAGGGGAGCTGCACTCAGACGCTCTGTTTGTGTTTAAGGACACGGCTATGTGGAACTAAAGGCCAACTGATCAGCATCAGTGTGTGTGCGTGTGTCTCTGTGTGTGTGTGTGTGTGTGTGTGTGTGTGTGTGTGTGTGGGTGGGTGCGTGCGTGCGTGTGCTAGATTTTGTGGGAGAAATAAAGCAACCGGGTCTAAGATAACAAGCTCAAAGGAATCGACTATAGGCCACATTATCATTTAACCCTTTCTGACCTGAGATCAGATTCATACGAGGTTTCCCCTGGACACACACTGGTCTGACTAACCCATTCTGACCTGAGATCAGATTCTAAAAATGTCAGTCGTTCTTCGATTTTTCAAAAATAGCAGACCTACAGGCTCGTAGCGCGCCACTCTGTGGCGCGCTACGAGCTTGTAGATCTGCTATTTTTCAATAGCTAAAGCATAACATGATGCTAACACCAAAATGGGATCCCGTTCAGAATGGGTTAAACTAATAGCCGATCTACAAGCTCACAATGTGTCACATATTGGAAGGTTTTTTAATCATTCTAACACAGATCTGGTAAGATGTGGCTCCTTGGCACAAAACATAGGGACAAATAAGCAACTACAATTTTGAAACACAACCCGCAAAAACCAAAGAAGTCCACAGTTGCTTATAAGTGGACATGGCAACACTGCACTGCATTTACAGTAGTTGAGTGGATGCCAGGTCTGTACGATATTACAGAAGAATGTCATGCCAACATCATGCCAACATCATGCCAACAGCATGCCAACAGCAGAGCGGCAATATTCACTTCTCTGGCAGGAGATTGGAAATCTAATCACGGCCCTGATTGCCCTCATCGTATCCCACTGAACGAGCGCACACGCACACACACACACACACACACACACACACACACACACACACACACACACACACACACACACACACACACACACACACACACACACACACACACACACACACACGCACACACACACACACACACACACACACACACACACACACACACACACACAACCCCCTGCGTGGTTGTAAACTGTAAACTCTATTTCTCTCTTTCTCTCTCCCACAAACGCACGCTGTTAAGTTACAGTGACTAAGACTACATTCCCTGTCAATAATAAGCAGTGTAAAGGTTTAGTTCATTGTGAGGTAAAGGGAGACGCTTTATTGTGAAGGGCCCGCCGGACAGAGAGTGTTTAAACTGGGCTGCTTATACTGGCTGCATGTTAAAGTACAGACCTTTGCTCCGGTCTGTCCAGTGTGGCTGTGTGAACAGTTGTTATAGCGCTGCAGACTCTGCAGTCGCCTCAGGGTAACGTTGAGTTTAGATTCTTTGAACAGTCAAAACAAGACATAAAAAAGAACCACAGACACTCTCAAAAGATAGAGGGCAAAGACAGATCATAGACTGGAGTACATGCAGGTGGGAAATGGCAACAGGCTCTATCCCATAGACTGTAAAAAATATGGACAAAGTGTTCCGCGGGTCTAACGTGAACGTAAAATGAAGCCTGTCAGTCCTTGCAATGGAAGTCGCCATCTTTCTAGATCCGTTGTGGCCCAGTTCAGGCCAGCTGGCCCATTGGCTGGCCCAGACAACGAGGCGGGACTTCCCCCTTCTTCTTCGTTGGTTTTTATTTTGACTCGAGTGGGTGGGGGATCCCGTTCATAGACTGTAACGGTAGCCACGCCCCTCAGAACATGCGCAACTTTATGGTAATCTTTTTAATAAATGGGACCATCATTTTCCAAAAAGAATATTATGACATTAGAAATGAGACTTTAAACTAGTGACTGGAAGCAAAAAGTATTCATGACCATGTTTATTAAGGTAATACAGTCTAGGTGAAGTTGGGCCCAAATACATGGACTTCTATGGGGCTATGGGTTTTTTTGAGCCCAATGACAGCGCCACAACAGGCCATTACATGAACTTTCATTTCCTTAGTGGCTTCACAAAATATCCGTCTGACTGCCCCCCTGCTCTATCCACACTTTGACTGGAGCCTCATGACAAAACAGTAAAGATGCCCACGTTAACTTTTACCACTTGAGCTGAGAAATGGAAGAGACTTACTTAATCAACTTCCCCCCGAATCCCAAAGCTGTCCCGTTCATTAATTGTCACGCAGCCACAGGCAGGCACTATACTGCTGTGAGTATAGCAGCCTATAACACCCTGCAGTGTTTCCATTAGCTCCGTGAAGGGGTTACGGAGCTATATTTCGATACGTGACGTGTTTTTTTTTCCGATATGCAACCTGTGAGCCTACAGTAGTACATGAGTACAGTGTGCATATTCGTTGCCTCGGGTTAGGGCATTAGGCAACTAGTCGACTAGTAAACTAGGCAACTAGTCGACCAGTAAAAATGATTAGAAGTGAATGCCCTACCTTTTGGTCTGAAGTGGTACGGTCCTGTTGGGACATTCCCTCCGCCCGTGGGACATTCCCTCCGTCCGTTGGGACATTCCCTCCACCCGTGGGACATTCCCTCCGCCAATGAGTCTACACACACAAGTAGAGAAATAGGTAGAATATTAATGGTTTGCCTGTCGTCTCCACATCAATACAGCATGCAGTATAGTTGACAAAATGTTATCCAGCGATAAATCATATCATGATATCATCATATATAACATCATCTTTGGTTCTGAGAGGCTATAACTCTAATCAAATGGTGGTCCACGCACGCACGCTATAGTGTATTATTACAGTTAGGAAGATGTCTATCTCATGGGTCCTGTAGTTTTCTGTGACTTTGACCAAGTTTCCTCATAACACCCACGACTCTGCCCTACGTGCGTGCGCTCGTGCGCTCGTGCTCAGCATGGGCTGAGCAGCAGGGCCAGATAATGTCCTGTGGTTCAATGATGGAAGCAGTCAGGGAGCAAGTTCAGTCCTCACAGTAGGAGAGACTACCTAGAAGGCACTGTGTGTGTGTGTGTGTGTGTGTGTGTGTGTGTGTGTGTGTGTCCTGACTACTGCATTTCTGTCTAAAGGACAAAGTTGTGCAACACACTTTGAACGTAAACACCTACTGAGTTCAAAGAGAGAGAGAGAGAGAGAGAGAGAGAGAGAGAGAGAGAGAGAGAGAGAAGAGAGAGAGAGAGAGAGAGAGGGGGGGAGGGGGGTAGACAGGAGGGAGACAAAGTTGAAAGACGGAATTCTGCAGAATTCCGTCTTTCAACTTTGTTACCCATGTGGTTGCCCCGATTGCAGACGTGGGTTGTGGCCACCGTTACCCGAGGAAAATGGTTGGAGGAATACAGTATAGGCTATAGAGCAGGGGTCACGACCCCTCAGGGGGGGGGGGGGGGGGGGGGGGGGGTCGCCAAATTATTTTGGGGGGTCCCCAAATTATTAAAAAAACTGAATGGCATGTAAATGGAAGTTAAGAGTTTACATATAGGCTATAGTACACATAGTACATGCATAAACGTTCCTTAATGATTAGATCTGGTTTCCGTGTTAATTTACGATGTATTTTCTCTATTATTAAGGTTATTGTAGCAGTACATTTGTATTGAGGGTGGGAGGGTGTCCCCAGCCAAAAACGTTGAGAACCATTGCTCTATATTAACAAAGCATGAGCCTGGAACCAAACCCAGGCGACTGGCTGATGGGGTTTATCGTGTATACCAGTATAGCCTACCAAGAGGAGTTGTTTATAGAGAAATCAATGATGCTGCTTCAAGGATAATGTCCTTTCAAATAGAGAGGCATGTTCTGTCCTCTGTGGCGTGCGTGGCCGGGCCCTGACACCTGATTCTGCGTCTCTGTGTCTGTCCTCACAGTACAGGTAGCCTTCTGTACATTCTCTAGTCCACACAGTACAGGTATAGCCTTCTGTACATTCTCTCCACACAGTACAGGTAGCCTTCTGTACATTCTCTAGTCCACACAGTACAGGTAGCCTTCTGTACATTCTCTAGTCCACACAGTACAGGTATAGCCTTCTGTACATTCTCTCCACACAGTACAGGTAGCCTTCTGTACATTCTCTAGTCCACACAGTACAGGTAGCCTTCGGTACATTCTCTCCACACAGTACAGGTAGCCTTCGGTACATTCTGTCCACACAGTACAGGTAGCCTTCGGTACATTCTCTCCACACAGTACATGTAGCCTTCGGTACATTCTCTCCACACATTACATGTAGCCTTCGGTATATTCTCTCCACACAGTACAGGTAGCCTTCTGTACATTCTGTCCACACAGTACAGGTAGCCTTCTGTACATTCTCTCCACACAGTACAGGTAGCCTTCTGTACATTCTCTCCACACAGTACAGGTAGCCTTCGGTACATTCTCTCCACACAGTACAGGTAGCCTTCGGTACATTCTCTCCACACAGTAGAGGGTAGCCTTCGGTACATTCTCTCCACACAGTAGAGGTAGCCTTCGGTACATTCTCTCCACACAGTACAGGTAGCCTTCGGTACATTCTCTCCACACAGTAGAGGGTAGCCTTCGGTATATTCTCTCCACACAGTACAGGTAGCCTTCTGTACATTCTGTCCACACAGTACAGGTAGCCTTCTGTACATTCTCTCCACACAGTACAGGTAGCCTTCTGTACATTCTCTCCACACAGTACAGGTAGCCTTCGGTACATTCTCTCCACACAGTACAGGTAGCCTTCGGTACATTCTCTCCACACAGTAGAGGGTAGCCTTCTGTACATTCTCTCCACACAGTAGAGGTAGCCTTCGGTACATTCTCTCCACACAGTACAGGTAGCCTTCGGTACATTCTCTCCACACAGTAGAGGTAGCCTGCGGTACATTCTCTCCACACAGTACAGGTAGCCTTCGGTACATTCTCTAGTCCACACAGTACAGGTAGCCTTCGGTACATTCTCTCCACACAGTACAGGTAGCCTTCGGTACATTCTCTCCACACAGTACAGGTAGCCTTCTGTACATTCTCTCCACACAGTACAGGTAGCCTTCGGTACATTCTCTCCACACATTACATGTAGCCTTCGGTACATTCTCTCCACACAGTACAGGTAGCCTTCGGTACATTCTCTCCACACAGTACAGATATAGCCTTCGGTACATTCTCTCCACACAGTACAGGTAGCCTTCGGTACATTCTCTAGTCCACACAGTACAGGTAGCCTTCGGTACATTCTCTCCACACAGTACAGGTAGCCTTCGGTACATTCTCTCCACACAGTACAGGTAGCCTTCTGTACATTCTCTCCACACAGTACAGGTAGCCTTCGGTACATTCTCTCCACACATTACATGTAGCCTTCGTTACATTCTCTCCACACAGTACAGGTAGCCTTCGGTACATTCTCTCCACACAGTACAGGTATAGCCTTCGGTACATTCTCTCCACACAGTAGAGGTAGCCTTCGGTACATTCTCTCCACACAGTACAGGTAGCCTTCGGTACATTCTCTAGTCCACACAGTACAGGTAGCCTTCGGTACATTCTCTAGTCCACACAGTACAGGTAGCCTTCGGTACATTCTCTCCACACAGTACAGGTAGCCTTCGGTACATTCTCTCTAGTCTGAACACTGAATGAATGAACGGATCACTGGAGTCCTTTATGTAATATTTGTTATGACGTTTCTGATGCCGTGGCCCGGCGGGCCCTCTCTCTCTCTGTCTGTCTGCCTCTCTCTCTCTCTGTCTGTAGCGCACTGAGTTATCTGCCTGTGGATAGGGCCATGTAATTGCTGTGCGTGCACACGCATGAGAGAGCGAGAGAGGCAGACAGAGAGAGAGAGGCAGACAGAGAGAGAGAGAGAGAGGGCAGGCAGAGAGAGAGAGAGAGGCAGACAGAGAGACGGCCAGCGTGGAACAAAGGAGGAGGACGATGGCAGAATGTGTGGCAGAGAGAATATATGTGATCATGTCGCTCCATCGGCTGTTGGTTTTTAAACAAGCTGTGGTCCTAGTTTGCTATTATTGCCCACACGCACATGCACATGCACGCACGCACACACACACACACACACACACACACACACACACACACTTTACCAAAGAACCGATGCCCTCTCAGTGCGTTTATAGCTCATGGCAGTTTTATTATGATGATATTGTCTGACTGTGTGTGCAGACGCTGCAGACGTGTGCAGATTGCGTGCCTGGTGGAACGGGCAGATGGCTCGCCATGACCCGGTGTATTGTGGGAGGTTAGGGTTATAGGGTGAGGGTTTGAGATAGGTTGTAGTTGTATAGGACTAATGACTGGTCTATATAACCAATGACTAGTCCAAACCAAGTACTGTCTCTAAACTAAGTACTGCCAAATCAACGAATCAAAATGACATCCGAGCACGGCACGGATGCGGCTCCCCCGCTCCAAGACATGGGGTCAAATGCGGAGAACAAATTTCACTGCGGTATAACGTGTGTGACTATAATCGAGTATTGTTTTTTTTAGTTCTATCCATGTGTTTGGAAGACCAAATTTCCCCCGCGGGGTACAATAAAGACTATATAGTCAATCAAATCAAATCCAATAAATAAGTTGTTGATTTGATGAGCTCTTCACAGTAATTGAGGTCGTCCCAATTAACAGCTACTGTACAGAGAGGGGGGAGCGAGAGAGAAAGGGGGGCAGAGAGAGAAAGAGTGCGTGCCGGTGTCTGCATGCGTCTATTTGTGTACTTACACACATTTCTAAACGCCCGTAGCCCTACCGTTGACCAGCCATAGTGGTCTGTCACACATTGTGTGCCTGGCAGGCCTCTCAAACACCTCCTGCATGTCACAGTGTGACAGCGAGGGAGGGGTTGACAATACAAGCATCACTCACAGACACAGTAACAGTTCCACCACATCCCACTCCTCAGACACAATGTGTGTGGGGGTGTGTGGGGGAGAGAGAGAGAGAGAGAGAGACAGAGAGAGAGAGAGACAGAGAGAGAGAGAGAATTTGCCCTACCTGCCGGCCCAAAAAAACAATCAGAAAGACTCTCAGTCAAGGGAGATTAGGGTAGATATGTCACCGATGTGACGGTAGATCCGAGGGCAAGAAGTAATGTTTTTCTCCTTTTTCATAATGAAAAGATTACGAAGCCACTTAGAGAGAAAGACCCCTCTCTCTCTCTCGCCGGCATCTGTCTGCCTCTTGTTCCCTTCTGCAGCCCCCCCCCTTATCCCCCCCACCCCCAGATAAGTACAACCTATTTTCCTTTTGTTCGGTGCAGCTCCTCTCTCCTCTTTCTCTCAAACTCCTCTTTTCATCTCTTTCCCTCATGCATGAATAAGGCGACGTGCGCGTGCACCGCGCCCACGCCACGGTTTCGAGTCAGCCAGGCCATGCACAGTCGTGAGGCTTTGTGAGTGTCATCTCCTTTATCTTCTCTTCAACGCTCGCACAATGAAAAATGTCCTGAGATGGCAAATATGTAAAGCGTGTGTGTATAGGTTTGCGAGGGCGAGCGTACATGTGTGCGAGGGCGAGCGAGCGCGCACGTGGGCGTGTGTGCTGTGCATGTGCATGTGCCACGTACGAATATACGTGCTCGTGTGTAAATCAAATAGAGAGAGAGCTGGAGACGGCGGAGAGGGAAGGAACTAATTCACTTTTCCTTTCAACAACAACACAATAAGCATCAGACAATATAATGCCAGTATATCTGCACGCCGACATATTCCTGTCACTGCTGGCTTTCTGCCACCACATTCGTTTGCCGTTTGTGTGTATTTTTATTTGATTTTTTCTTCGGTTCATATAACAATAGAGCACCCAAAGTCCACGGGTTCATGTACTTTTCATATGCATTGTAATCCCCATATACTGTAGGAGGATTTTTAGATCGCTTCGTATAAGAACTGTGTTTGAAAAATGTCATCATCCCGGCCGCTTCACTCATATGGATATGAAGAATCAACTGACTGAGAGAAAACGCTATAGAGCGCCGCAGTCCCGCCCCCTTTCAGAAAAGCGAGTGGCCCAGGAAGTGGAAGCCCCATGCATTCTCCCATCGGCACTTTTAATATAATTTATTTAAAGACGGTTACGCCGCGGACAAAGCCAATTCGGATCGTGACGAATCATGACAATGAACACAATATTTTGGGCCGATCAAATAATTTATAAGACGAAAAATAAAACAAATAGTGTTGTCTCCTGACTTTCTTTTCTAATGATTTGATCGTCCCAAAATATTGTGTTCATTGTCATGATTCGTCACGATCCGAATTGGCTTTGTCCGCGGCGTAACCGTCTTTAAATAAATTATATTAAAAGGGCCGATGGGAGAATGCATTGGGGCTTCCACTTCCTGGGCCACTCGCTTTTCTGAAAGGGGGCGGGGACTGCGGCGCTCTATTGTTACTGCTGCTGAATTAGTTACATTTTCGACGGTATCAAATGTGAGTGACTGACGGTCGTAATCGACACAGAGTCACCTCCCCGAAAATGTTGGCGCTCCGTAGAGCGCTGAAGTCACTCGCTCATCCCCTGGTTCAAGACGTACGTTTTTCTCTATAACATGGAGGGTCATCTTAAAATCGTCTCATATAAGCATTGTGGTCCAAAAATAAACAAACTGACCCTGCGATATTGTCCGGGAGGCGTCTCCGTATCGTTCATGACAGTCGAAGTCCCTCATGATACTGTTTTCTAGCGAAAATATAACTCATTCAGCAGCAGTATAACAATAGCGTTTTCTCACAGTCAGTTGATTCTTCATATCCATATGAGTGAAACGGCCGGGATGACATTTTTATTTTTCAATGACAGTTCTTATATGAGGCGATCTAAAACCCCTCTATGGGGATTACAATGTGAATGCAAAGTACATGAACCTGTGGACCGATATTGACGTCAAACTACGGTGCTCTATAGAGCATTGGGGCGAAATTGTGGAGAAGGTGACATTTTAAGTGCAATGTCATTCTTGTGTTTTTTGGCTCATTGACAACATTCTGTTTGCACTATAGAGAAGGATTTAGTGTCTCTACAGCAGATGTATAATGTAGTATTAGGTAGTAGGCAACCTTTACTGTCAAAAGAGACATTCTTGGCCCAGGCGGTGGCGTAACCGTCTGGGCACACTGCGACTGGTAATCCAGTCGCAGTGTGCCGCGGGTTCGACTCCCGAGCCCGACACGGCCTTTACTGAATGTCTTCCCCCCCCCCATCTCTCTCCCGTTTCCTGTCAGCCTACTGTCTGTCCCTTCAAAAAAACAATAAAAGGCATAAGCTGCAAAAAAACATCTTAAAAAAAAAGAAACGAAAAAGGCCCAAAAAGAAAATCATACCCTGGGCATGTTCCTGTTGTTCTGGAACCCCCCCCCCCCCCCCCCACCCAAACAAAAAGTGCCAAGCCGACCCTCAAATTAACAATTTTCTCCGCTGCGCCGCCGTGTGATAAGGAGCAGCTGGGTGCGCGTCCTGACAAACGGCAAAAATAGCCGATCTGAATGAGGAAAATACAGCGCTCACGCTGTGTCTAATGGGCACGATAAGGAGGCATGGAGAAACAGAGACAAGGAGAAATGAGCTCCGAAAACGAATGTGAGATACCGAGTGGCATAGGAGTGCGTGCGTGCGTGTGTGCGTGCATGGGTGCGTGCGTGTGCATATTTGCATGTGACTGCGAGAGAGGGAGGGATGATGGCAGAATATGCAGGAGATGGAAAATCTAAGATGATTTTGTTCTCCCTCGGCTGTTCATGGGGTTTTAAACAAGCTGTAGTCCTATAGTAGTTATCTAGCCTGGCTAATAAGCCAGACTAATATCACAGAACACTGTCGCGGGATGCCAACTGGCATGGCTGGCCAAGGTTTTGTTTCCAGGCTACTAGTTCTCATTCCTACAGTGTGTCATACTTGGCGTCGGAACACATGGGAGCGGGCGGTAGGTATAGTCTACTAACTAACTGGTATACAGCGACTATCCAGCTATAGTGCATTCTAAGCAGTTAGTTCGACATTACTGACATGGTGAGGGTTTGGCGTTAAGCCTAATATTCCAGCAGCCCCCGGTGGGAGGGTCTGGCATGATAATAGAAGCAGCAGCAACCTGCCACATCACAGGCGTTCCTTTGTGTTCCGTTCCAGGGCTGTTGTGTTCCGTTCCAGGGCCACGCATCCTGGCCGGTGTGGCTGGCCAGGGTTTGCTTCCAGCTGGAGGAAGACAGATGTTTGTTCTGCACTGTAATTGGACTATGTACCCTAATCTGATTAGAGGAAATCGTTATCTGGAAATACTTTGTATAAGTCTCGCCTGCTGCTGGGGGGGGGAAGAAAATAAAACGATTCGATTACCACTTAACCCATTTTGGGCGGGAACCCCTTTTGGTGTTAGCATTATGCTATGCTTTAGCTATGGAAAAATAGCAGATCTACAAGCTCATAGCGCGCGCTACGAGCTTGTAGGTCTGCTATTTTTGAAAAATCAAAGAGCGACTGCACAGAATCTGATCTCAGGTCAGAATGGGTTAAAGCTATAGGGGGTTCTCAATGTTTTTGGCTGAATGGGGAGCCCCGGAAATGCTTTGGCCATGTAGCGCAGCGACCCACGCCCTGCTCCCCCTCCTCCCCCGCTCCGCCACCCCAATACAAACTGACTGCAAAAATAACCCTAATAATAGAATAGATTTTTTTTCAGTGGTGCAACCTGCACTGCCAGAAACAGAGAGAGAGAGAGAGAGAGAGAGAGAGAGAGAGAGGAGAGAGAGAGAGAGAGAGAGAGAGAGAGATAGTGTTGCACTGTTGCCTAGTGCTAATTACAGAGAGAGAGAGAGAGAGAGAGAGAGAGAGAGAGAGAGGAGTTGCACCACTCAGTTCACACAGGTGTGATTTTTGAGTGGTGCAACCACTCCAAGGAACAGCAATGTCCGTGTTCACCTATGTGTGACGTTAATGAGCACCAGTGTGATGAGTACCAGTAGGGGCGCTGTTGTGCCAGAAACAGAGAGAGACAGAGAGATAGTATTAGTGCTGCACTGTTGCCTGCTAATATGAGAGAGAGAGAGAGAGAGAGAGAGAGAGAGAGAGAGAGAGAGAGAGAGATGAGAGAGAGAGGAGAGAGAGGAGAGGAGAGGAGAGGGGGGGGGGGGGAGAGGGAGAGAGGAGGGGGGGTGGGGAGAGAGGGGAGTTGCACCACTCAGTTCACACGGGTGTGATTTATTTGTAATAATTTGGGGACCAACCAAAATAGTTTGACGACCCCCCGAGGGTTCGCAACCCCCGGGTTGAGAACCCATGATGAAAAAGGATGACTTTGGGCCATTTTCAACCAATCTTCATATAATTGGTTACAATATGGGAGCATTTTGGTCTACTCACTCTGTGTCTCAGTACACTCAAGCCTCTCCAACTGATCCAAAATGCCGCAGCTCGTCTGGTCTTCAACCAGCCAAAATTCTCACATGTCTGCCCCCTTCTCCGCTCCCTCCACTGGCTCCCGGTCGCTGCCCGCACAGAATACAAAACTCTGATGCTGGCATTCAAAGCAACCACAGGCATGGCTCCCCCATCTCCAAGTATGATCGTACCCTACAAACCCTCCCACTCACTCAGATCAGCCAACGCAGGGAAGCTGGAAGTATCCTAAAACCAATGCTCTACACGTCCAAAACTCTTCTCCCTTCTGGCTCCAAAACTATGGAATGCACTTCTCATTACAATCAGAACTGCAGCATCACTCCCAATCTTCCGCCGTAGTTTGAAAACCCAGCTTTTCAGACTCCCATCATGGCCCCTTACCCCACCCCCCTTAGATATCACTTTATGTAGACTTAGATAGCATTTGATACAGACTTATAGCATGTTATGTAGACAGCACTAGAATTGCATTGTAGTCACGGCACTTTATGTATAGCATAGTCATAGTATACTCAACTCAATCATGTAACTACTAATCATGTAACTAAATCAAGGTTTGCTGTCATATCAAAATCAACACTGCAATGGAAACAAGCAGCAGTATGCTTCACACACACCATGGGTTAAAAAACAAGGATCAGTATAATTGTGCTGCTGCTGCTTCTGCTCCCACACACATGAATGGGTTAAAAAACAATGATCAGTCAGCCGCGGCAACTAGAAGGTGCGTGCTTATTAGCGTGCACACAATGTGCACCCGGAGGCCGGGCCTCATAATGAGCAGCGATGTCTGCAATTAACCCCACGTAGGACGGTTAACGCATTTAAGCGTTTGTTAACCACTTTAACCAACGATTATTTTAAACTTCAGCTGTTGAAAAAATAGCAGATCTACAAGCTCATAGCGTGACACTATGAGCTTGTAGATCTGCTATCTTTTCAATTTGTTTTACATTTTTTTAAGGTTTTTTAAGTTGTGAAAATGTGTGCAATTCTTGGAATATGCGTGCGTCGATCTGCAGGGGATGACAGATCTGTAAGCATGACGCACTACTGTATATATATAGAAAGAACGACAGGGAGTGTGATTCATCTCTCCTCCTCAATAAAACTAAGTATTTCCCCTCCTATACCCTCTCCGGTTCAAATTAAAAATAATTCATATCCATTTCTCTGTGGGGACCCTGGGTCGTTTCATTCTGAACACTGAACAGGTTCCATAATGAGATGTCTTTCATCGCTCTCGCTCTCACAATACTTTTTTTTTTAATATCACGATTCAATTCTTTCCTCACATTTCTCACACTGTGGAGGGAGATGACAAATCTATATACCAGCCCGTACTAGGGAAATTATATTATTGGATTATAATTGGTGCACGCATGCGCGTGTGCATGTTTGTGCACATGTATGTGTGTTGCATGTGCCTAAAATGACATCACAGCTGGACTTTTGTCCAGCTGTCTCACTGTGCGTCAGAAGAATAATAAGTGCCACCGGTTGGTTCTGGGTCTATAAAACACACACTGTGCAACAACCCCGGTTCAATTATTTCATCCCAGCAGGAGGAAGAGAAACATAAAAATAAAAAAAACCCAAAAAAACAAAACAATTTACTGCTTTGATTTCCTCTGCTCCTCTTCCGCGGGAATAAGACGCCTTGGGGGAAAATACAGTGGAAAATATAATAAGAGGCATTCAGATTACTCTGCTGCTCTCTCTCTCTCTCTCTGTCCCTCCCTCTCTCTCTGTGTGTGCAATTAGCCAGAGCTGTTTGGAAATTCTCCACCTAATGCTCGAGCCCGGCCCCCTCCATTCAGAATTAACCCATTTAGACCTTATAGGACGATTCTACAAATGTCTTCTAAAATTCTGACAGTTTTCTGAAAAAACCTATGTGTCAGTCGTTCTCAAACATTTTCATGTCAAGGACCCCCAAAAATATATGTAATTGGCCGCCGACCCGCATCTGAAAATATGTTGTTCCAGTGGCCACCCCCCAAGAAGCAAAGACTGGTGTTAAAAAACTTTCGCTCTGAAAGAATATATTTAAAGACTTGAGCCACATTTTCACGATAAAAAAAATAAATTGCAGACCTACAAGCTTGTAGATCTGCTATTTTTCAATAGCTATAAAGTATAACAACACTGCTTTTAAAAACACCAAAAGGGGTTCCCGCTCGGAGTGGGTTAAGGAGGCAACCGACGGGGCCTTGAACATGCCAGTCCACCGCTGCCCCCAATAATGGCGCGCGACCCCATTTTGGTTGAAAATGCTCCAATTAGCGCTTGACTTTTGACTCCGGCTTGAATGGGTTTCTTCTTGTCTTCCGACTGTCAGATTCAACACTTCTGACAAGGGTTTTCTTCTCTCTCTCTCTCTCTCTCTATCTCTCTCTACGGAGAGAGAGAGAGAGAGAGAGAGAGAGAGACAGAGAGAGAGAGAGAGAGAGAGACAGAGATGTGAAACAATAGATATAGACAGCATATACAGTGACAAATTGGGCAAAGTGAGCCCGAGTTAACAAGGAGGGAGTGGATGACAGATACATGCTATAGCCAGATATAATAACATTACAGTAGAGCCTATATATACTGTACTCCAGAAAGTATATAGAACCAGTGACTGTGAACAAAGGATTCTGATTGCCGATTCTCTTTTGTCGGAATGCCGGTCACTATATCCTCATCAAAGTGGTGTGTGTGTGTGTGTGTGTAAACCAACCCAATAAGACTTTTACTGTGTGTGTGTGTGTGTGTGTGTGTGTGTGTGTGTGTGTGTGTGTGTGTGTGTGTGTAAACCGACCCAGTAAGACTTTTACTGTGTGTGTGTGGGGTGTGTGTGTGTGTGTGTGTGTGTGTGTGTGTGTGTGTGTGTGTGTGTGTGTGTGTGTGTGTGTGGGTGTGTGTTGTGATGCTTTTGCGCTGTATAGTGCAGCATATATAAAGCTTCTTATCAGACATGTGTGTGTTTGTGTGTGTGTGTGTGTGTGTCTGTGTGACTCAGTACTGTATTCTTAGAAAGTTTCTCCTCGGCCTGCTTTGCCAATATCTGTGTAATATCAATAAGTAATTTCCCCCAGACTGGCGCAGGAAGCGTCATGAATAATGCCGTTGTCTACACGAGGGGCCGTGCCTTTTCAGAAACACATTACCGGAAACTCTCAGCTGGGAACACACAGGCCATATCTCCACAAATTAACAGTGGCAGGCCACTTCTTTTTCCTTTTTTTTAGATCCACCCTAGGAGACGCCCTAGATGATCAATTTCACTTTCTTTCAGAGTGATTAGAGTGATTATTCAGCCTAAGAAACAAATACAAACTTAGTTTCTCTGAGAGTCTTTCTGATTGTTTTATTGGGCCGGCAGGTAGGGCAAATTATCTGTCTCGCTGTCTCTCTCTCTCTCTCTCTCTCTCTCTCTCTCTCTCTCTCTCTCTCTCTCTCTCTCTCTCTCTCTCGAGCTTGTAGGTCTGCTATTTTTTTTAAATAGTGAAAATGTGGTGAAAATCTTTGACTATATATTCTTTCAGAGCAATTACCTATAATTCCTGGGGTCCTTGACATGAAATAGTTTGAGAACCACTGACAACATAGGGTTTTTTCTGAAAACTGTCATGATTTAGAAAACATTTGTATAATCGAACTTAGGTCTAAAAGGGTAAATGTTACCCTGATAAATGTTTTGGACCTCAGTAGTGTCAAAATATAATTTTGTTTATTGTCATGATTTGTCAGCAGCTCAGTTGTCTTTGTCTGAGGCTTACAGGTCTTTATAAAAAATACTTTGAAACGTCTGTGGGAAATTATATTCTCTCTCTCTCTCTAACCATTTTAATCCAGAGAAGGATATGCCTCATGTTGAAATGATACACCTCGCTCACTCAGAGGCGAGGATCCAAAATTATTAATAAGCCCAAAGCCTAGTTTTCACATTCCAGGGGAAATGGGGCACGCCGGCATAGCCTACTGTACACGTGCATGTACGTGCGCACTGCACAACCTCCCCCCCCCCCCCCAAAAAACACACACACCCAGATGCGCCACGGCTCTCAAAATAGAAAAGAGAGTGAAGCAAGTCTTTGAGTTGAGACGATTCTACAAATTTCTTCTAACTTCTGACAGTTTTCTGATGTCAGTGGGTTTTCAAAGTATTTCATGTCAAGGACCCCAAAAATTATATGTAATTGGCCGCCGCCCCCCCATCTGGAAATACGTTGTTGCAGGGACCCCCCCCCCCCCCCCCCCCAGAAGCAAAAAAGTTAAAAACGTTCGCTCTGAAAGAATATATAGTCAAAGATTTGCACCACATTTTCACCATTTTTTTCAAAAATAGCAGACCTACAATCTCGTAGTGCGGCACTCGGTGGCTCGCTATGAGCTTGTAGATCTGCTATTTTCCAATAGCTAAATGATAACATAATGTTTAAAACACCAACAGGGTTTCCCTCCCAAATGGCAGGTGTGGGGTTGCCATGGCAATCAATTGGCTGAGGCAGAGGCTGGGAAATTATACAGGTGAGGAGGCTCATTAGCTCTACTGGCAGAGCCTGACCAGAGCCTTTTGTGGCGGTTATGGACAACCGTGGGTCCGACCGACTCAGGGCCGGGCACTGCTCTCCCTGTGGGGGTGTGGAAGGCGTGTGTGAAATTTGAAGTCAGCGGGGCGAACGGTTCTGGAGTTATGTGGATTTCAGACCTGGTGGATATATGACAGCACAGTGATGTTGCTGGCCGTGGTGCTGAAGTGTGATTATATATACCAACACAGTGAGCTGTCCGTGGTGCTGAAGTGTGATTATATATAACACAGTGAGCTGTCCACGGTGCTGAAGTGTGTTTCTATATAACAGTGAGCTGTCCATGGTGCTGAAGTTTGTTTCTATATAACACTGAGCTGCCCGTGGTGCTGAAGTGTGTTTCTATATAACAACACAGTGAGCTGTCCATGGTGCTGAAGTGTGTTTCTATATAACACAGTGAGCTGTCCATGGTGCTGAAGTGTGTTTCTATATAACACAGTGAGCTGTCCATGGTGCTGACGTGTGTTTCTATATAACACAGTGAGCTGTCCATGGTGCTGAAGTGTGTTTCTATATAACACTGAGCTGTCAGTGGTGCTGAAGTGTGTTACTATATAACAGTGAGCTGTCCATGGTGCTGAAGTGTGTTTCTATATAACAGTGAGCTGTCCATGGTGCTGAAGTGTGTTTCTATATAACAACACACTGAGCTGTCCATGGTGCTGAAGTGTGTTTCTATATAACACACTGAGCTGTCCATGGTGCTGAAGTGTGTTTCTATATAACACACTGAGCTGTCCATGGTGCTGAAGTGTGTTTCTATATAACAACACGGTGAGCTGTCCATGGTGCTGAAGTGTGTTTCTATATAACACTGAGCTGTCCATGGTGCTGAAGTGTGTTTCTATATCGCACTGAGCTGTCCATGGTGCTGAAGTGTGTTTCTATATAACAGTGAGCTGTCCATGGTGCTGAAGTGTGTTTCTATATAACAGTGAGCTGTCCATGGTGCTGAAGTGTGTTTCTATATAACAACACAGTGAGCTGTCCATGGTGCTGAAGTGTGTTTCTATATAACAACACAGTGAGCTGTCCATGGTGCTGAAGTGTGTTTCTATATAACAACACAGTGAGCTGTCCATGGTGCTGAAGTGTGTTTATATATAACACTGAGCTGTCCATGGTGCTGAATTGTGTTTCTATATAACACAGTGAGCTGTCCATGGTGCTGATGTGTGTTTCTCACAGCTGGAAACCAGTGCTCTATAGAAGGGAGACCCGGCCTATATATAAATTATTTTCCAGCTACACAAGCTTGTAGATCTGTTCTCTGATCGTTTCTCCTGCCATCAGTATAAAATAAGGCTGCTGAACAGGATTATTAAGAGTAACAGTAAGAGTTATGTTAATAAATGTTGCAAGAAGTGAAACGGTGCCAGTTTGGGAGCATTGCAGACCTCATGCAGAGCTCTGTATATAGTCTGGGTTCTTGCCTCAGGTCTGACGCTGAACCACTTCCCAGACAGTGGGTCCACTCAGTCAGCAAGAAGAGCTGTTTTTAACCCATTTAGGACGGGAACACGTTTTAGATTTTAATATCTTTTTTTTTTCTCCTTCAAAAATATACAAGCTCGTAGCGCGGCACTCTGTGAATATATATTCTTTCACGGTGAACATATTTAACTAAAATATTTGCTTCTGGGGGGAGTGACTGGCTTAATGAGAACGACTGACATACTAGAAACATAGGTTTTTTCAGAAAACTGTCAGGACTTTGTAGACATTTGTATAGAACCGGGTCTCAGTCCCGGATGGGTTAATGACGTGTCTCTGCATGGGCCCTGGGACCACCAGCCCTCCCACAGGATTTTCTTTGAAAAACTTTTTCTTTTATATTTTTGCTCCTCCAGAGCTGACATGGTAAAAAATAACCACTCTGCAGAAGAAGAAATACATGTATAAACTTTTTTGAATTAATGTAACTTTGAAGGAGTTTGAGTTATAGTGAAATGAGTGCTGCTGGCGAAATGGATCGTGTGGATATTGAAGCTGGCTTCTAACCGAGGCTCAGTGCTGCGAAGTTAAGCAAGAAATGTGAAGGTTGTGGACACTAGTCCCACCCCCCCCCCAACCCCTCCTCCCTCCCTCGTACAGAAATAGTATATGGGTCGCCTCTTATTAAGGTGAGTTTGCACCTGACTCAGGTGAAACTGCTGCTCGTTATAAAGTCACACAACTGTTTGGTATATCGGCTGTGTGAAACTGTTATCAAAATGCAGACTGTTGGAAAAAATAAGTTTTTACCTCGTACACCTTACACGCACGCACGCACTCACGCACGCAAGCACAAGTGCACGCATGCGCACATGCACACCCATGTGCACATGCACGTGCACACACATGCGCGCACACACACACAGGATCTCCAAGATTCCCTGATAATGTCACGTGCCTGACCAACCATAGTTAACTGTGACCTTCGTCGCAATTAATATCTAATCATATCCAGGTGTTCTCTTTAATAATGCCACGCCAGGGCAATCATCCACCACTAAAACCAATAAAATACAGAATTCGGCATATAGCTAGATATTTGATCAATTTATATTGGCTTTAAAAAAAAAACATCCCCCTGCCTGGTTCAGCAAAACACAGTAGCTTGGACATTGCTCATGGCCCTGCAGGTGTAATAACCTAAAAAAAACCTTTTAATTAACAGCATCTATCATGGTTATCTGTGGTGGGACGGCCGGGCGCCCACCATGTGGGCCCCCCCTCTACCTCTCTGAACTCATCAACCATCATGTCCGCTCCCGCTCCCTCAGGTCAAGCACTGCCAACCAACTGGAACCCCACAAATCTAACAAACGGCCATGGGGAGAACAGGGCCTTTGCAGTGGCTGCCCTTTCTCTCTGGAACTCACTCCCAACTCACATCAGAGCTGCCCCCCCCAACCCTCGAAATGTTCAAAAGCACACTCAAAACCCACCTTTTCAAACTGGCTTTCCCTACATAACCCCCCCCCCCACACACACACACACACACACACACCCCCTTCTTGTTTGTCCCTCTTTTGATTTTGATTTCTAGTTTTTAACCTTTTTAAACCTTTTTAAATAGTTTTCTAATAAATATGTCTGTACCTCTTTCTGTAAAGCGACTTTGGGTACCCAGAAAAGCGTATATAAATCGTATATATTATTATTATTATGCATGGTCACCTCTCTCACCGTCAACTCTTAGAGAGCGGAGAGCGAGGAGAAAGGTAAACCACGTCGGTTACCCTTCCCCCGGTGCTCGGCCGGCGTGGAGAAGACACAGAGAACACATCAGTCTGAATCAGTCTCAGTAGTCTGGTCTCTGGAGCTTAACCCACGTAGACCTAAGAAAACATTCTACAAACGTCTTCTAAATCCTGACAGTTTTCTGAAAGACCCTGTCAGTCGTTCTCAAACATGTTCATGTCAAGGACCCCCAAGATTATATGTAATTGGCCGCCGACTCCCATCTGAAAATATGTTGTTCCAGGGACCCTCCCCCCAGAAGCAAAGATGTGAGTTAAAAACGTTCACTCTGAAAGAATATTCAAACATTTGGGTCTCATTTTCACGATTTTTCAAAAAATAGCAGACCTCAAGCAAGCTCTTAGCACTGCACTCGGTGCCGCGCTATGAGCTTGTAGATCTGCTATTTTTTAATGACCAAAGTATAACAATGCTTAAAACACCAAAAGGGGGTTCCCGCGCAGAATGTCTTAATGATCAGCATCCAGCGATCGGCCGTGTAATGTGAACTAACTGCTATGCCAAGACTAATACCTCCCCATGCATGTGATCAGCACACAAAGTAAACCAGACCGTTATGGGTTTCTGCATTAAAACCACAACGACCCGTTCGACGCGCGGCTGACGTTGCAATTAGCATGCCGGAACGTGTCGGTGAGAGCTTCATGTCACAGGTGATAAAAGGTTATCACAGTATGTATGTACGGAAATAGATATTTTGGGGGCATTGTTGTTGCTTTAGTTTTACACACGTTGTAGCGTCCATTTGCATTGGACCAGTAATCACATGGAATTCCCGAAATGTGTAACAATTACAAAGACCATATAGGCAGGTTTTGATGGTGATCGAAATGACCACATTATGATACGTAGCTTGCAGAGTTAGTTCACTCAGATATACTCAAGCGGCTTCATGCTATGCTCATATGGGACATATTTGTACTCGAGGGGTTAATATGTTGCGTTACTATGTGGGTGTATACAGTGTTTGTAAGATCCACACGTCATATGCTGATGTGGCAGTCAGCTGACCGATTAAGCGGGGTGTTTAAGCTCACCTAGACTGCATGCTTTCTCCCTGCATTCCTTCTGCATTATGGTTCTTGTTATGTGATGTTTGCTCCCACCACCACCCCAGCACCACCGGTGGGCTCTGCTATATCTGTTCCCCATGGGGGGTTGTATTGTAAATCTATCTCCCTGATCTTAATGATGGTTGTCTAATTGTGCCGAGCAGAGAGAGAAATATGCAGCAGAGCCCGACGCCGAGATAAAATGTCATATGCATTCTGATCCTATAATAAATATTGGTTCATTATACGCGTGAGTTATCAGACTGAACTGTAATTTGTCAAAGTACAAATTCCAGTGAAGATTACCTCCCATCATTGTGTGATGACAGACAGAGCGGCAGTGCAGGGGAAAGTAATCCATTAGTTAAATCAATGGCAGAATCATTTGGACGTCATTTTGGAGTCCATATATGAATATATATTTCCCCCCAACACTCCGTGCTGAGGGATATAGATGTCTCCTCAGATTGTTGCTGAAAGCATACGGTTCACACCATTACACCACATTAAAGGCACTGTTCCTTATTAGCCACATGCTTCAACTTGACATCTCGATTTCGGGCATGTCATTTATCTCAGAAACGGATCTAGATGGGTTTTTTCTTTTTGCTGCACGACACTAACTATAAACCAAACCAAACCTAACTGTGACCGTCCCCCAGTCCTATACACAATAATTTTGACATCAGTAGACGGTTTTAAACTACTGTATCTTAAAAAAATATATATATATTTCTGTACAAAGCAATGCGGACACTAAAGACTCAAACATAATAGTCTGGATTTACGGTGGTGAGGTGACCACCAATCTACAACATGACGTGAAGAGCAAACCACCGCCACCGCTCCAGCCCTTCTCTCTGTTTTTACTCGCCACCGCTCAACGTTATTTCAGCTCTATGAATATACTATGAATGAGCCTTAAGCCCGCTCTCCTCTCCCCCACCAGACTGCTAACGCGACTACAGAAAGCCCCACCAAGGCACAACACGCAAGAGGATGGAATGCAAGCTGAAAATGACTCGAGTCATTTCTTGTTTTCTTTCACTATACGGGACCTTTCTTACAGCAGAGTCAAAAGACACAAAGAAATGTTGCTTCTTCAAGCACCATTTTTTTTGTCCTTTCAGAGAATGCCGGGTGACGGGTGATGTATGTATGCCAGGCTATACTGGTTAGAACGTGCTCTATAGCCACAATACTGTCGACAGCATAATTACAGTATTGTCGCGGTAATAGCACACTCTTGACCTCACCGCATCTCAAGAGATACCGTGGGGTAATTGAGCCAATAATAGTGTGTGTGTGTGTGTGTGTGTGTGTGTGTGTGTGTGTGCGCGTGTGTGTGCGTGTGTGCGCACGTGCATGTGCGTGCACTTTCCTGTGCGCATTTGTCCCCAAGGGAAACAAGGGTGCCACTGCTATAGCATTTTTGTTTGGTGCGAGAATATGCATACACAATACATTGATATTCAACGGCTCTTGATTCCTGTGCAAATTTATGCAGATGAAGTGGACTTTCCTGCTGATATTTGCATAATCTTCAACACTTGCAGGAAGTTTGGCCACGTTGCGACAGGGCACTGATGAAATGATTATGGAGACACCTAAAGTGGGCCGAGAGCTGACCGAGAGCTGACCACTCCAACTAGGATGAGATCTTACTGTGGGCCGGACGGCTAATCGCACGACAGCAGTGTTGTTTTTTGTGAAGTCGCCAGAGAGAAAATATTGGTATCGTTTGGGTTTGCTTCTAAAAAGTGGTGCTGGCCACTCCTATACGCAGCAATGTGTGTCTGTTTGTCTAAGCGCGGAAATGCACACACACACAAACACACACACACACACACACACACACACACACACGTAAAGTAGAGTACAGCACCACTCAGTTCAGACAGGTCAGATATTATTCTTATTTAAAGACTTCCTAAAAGGTGTTTAAACCAGGTGGTTCTCAAAACATATGATATCTTATACTATAAAAGAGCGAAGCAATGGCCGCCACTGTTTGTCTGTTTGTCTGAGAACATCCGGTACGTGTCGTGTTACAACCCAGTTGGTTCCCTAACCAATCCAGTTACCTTACTCCAGCTGCCTAACACGACACCACTTGCACGTTGCTCTTTAACGGCTCACAGTTCCCTGTCGCGCAACAGCCTCACACAGTGCAATGCATGCTGGGAAGCAGAAACTCATTTCAATGGGTCACAGTTCTCTGTGAAACATCGCCTGGAATGTTTTGAGTGTTAGTCTAGTTTTAGTCGACTAAATGTCATAAGATTTTAGTCGACTGAATCCACAGGTGATTTAGTCGACTAAAATGTGTTTTGGCAGGCCTTGATGCCGTCGTGATGACTGATTGTCATCACGTGTGAGCTCGTCGATCGGCTATGTTCAGCATGCAACTAATTGTAGAATGACTTATACTGGATCTCTTGTTCCCTAGTCCCTTCCTAACATTTTAGTCTAGTTTATATTTGTTGACAAAATCGTCAATATATTTAGTCTTAGTTTTAGACATCATAGCTTAGTTTTCATTTCGTTTTCATCAGTGGAAAAAGGCAGTCGACGAAAAAATTTCGTCTTGGTTTTAGTCAACGAAAACAACACTGCACCGTACTGTGCATTATTGTCCTATAACTTCATATCATGTGCTTCTTCCTTCCTCCCCGTGTTCTGTGCGTTATTGGCCTGTAACTTCATATCCTGTGATTCTTCCTTCCTTCCTGTGTCCTGTGCAGGGAGTTCAGCCACTGGAAGGTCAACAGTCTGGCCACGGAGAAGAGAGACTTCCTCAAAGCGCCGCTGCCGCTGGCGCCCGAGTTCCTGCGCAACCTGCGGCTGCTAGGCCGACGCCCCACCCTGCAGCAGATCAACGACAACCTCATCAAGAAATACGGGACGCACTTCCTGGTTTCTGCCACCTTGGGAGGTGAGAAAAGGGTTTTCTTTTTTTTTTGAGTGTTGCAGCCACTCCTTCAAACCAGCAATGTCCGCGTACACCTACTGTATGTACCCATGTGGTCAGGTATGTAATGTACCCATGTGGTCACGAGCACCAGTATATGACTATAGGGTACCAGTAGGGGGTGCCAGAAACAGAGAGGGATAGTGCTGCAATGTTGCCTGCCAATGAGAGAGAGAGAGAGAGAGAGAGAGAGAGAGAGAGGGGGGTGGGGGGAGCTGCACCACTCAGTTCACACGGGTGTGATTTTTTTATTTTCATATTTTTGTTGATGAAGCACAAAATGACACCTGCATTAACAACAAAGTAAATTGTTTCCAAGTGTTTTTGTTTTTTTGTCAATAAATGTACCGTGATATGACGATGAGTCATGGCCGCAGCGGACAGCTTTTCACTAGAGGATAGAGACAGCATTGTTGTTGTGTTTTTTAATCCAAAATGAGTTAAAGTGGAATACCACTCATTTTCAACATTGAACTATGTCATTAATATACCACCTTGCTGTGTTGAAATAATAAAAGGACCCCCCCCCCCCCCCTTGAACCTGGTGTCATGTGGTCAGTGACATCACAAAGATTGGATTGTACTCTTTGGCTTGCAATGTACACTTCGTGATGTCACTGATCACATGACCAGGGGTTCTCAACGTTTTGGCTGGGGACTCCCGGAAATGCTTTGGCCATGTCACCAGTTCTAGGCTAAATAGAATTAAGGGGGGGGGGGACTTAAAAAAAAAATCACACAACTGAGGTATATTAATGACATAGTTCAATGTTGGAAATGAGTGGTATTCCCCTTTAATAGCAAAGGCAGATACATACCGGTACTAAAGCAAAAAAACGTAAGATCATATTTTTTTTAATTAAAGTTTTGAGCCGTCATGATGATAATAGGGCCCCCGAAAAGCTTCTGGATTGTTCCTTTTATCTGACACTAGCAACGTATAATCTTATTACTCTCCACCTGTGTGGCTGTCAAACGGTTCCTTTTGTAATCTCATACCATTATATATAGCCTTCTCATTTCGGCGAGACAGATTGAGGAACGTAGACGCAGCTGCATAAACCTAAAAAAAAATGATGGGAGGATTATATGTGGCGCAGCAGTGTCTCTGCATATACACCCCATAGACTCCCCATAGACTCCCCATAGACTCCCCATAGACGCCTGTATTGGATTTATTTTTACCTTCAGTCTCGTGTCAGAGGATTACCCCGCTGAAACACTATATTGATATTCTCCCTTCGCAAAAACAAGACCGAAACCAGCCGTGCTGCCGCGGGAGCGCTGACCTCATGCTATCGATATGCCGCAACTCGCTGCTCTTCAAAGGCCAAACCATGCAGTCCTTCGGACAAGAAATATGAAATCAAATAAATAAGGAGATATTGTTTCTGTAGTTATTATTTAACCGGGTCGATGAGTCTGGCAGGGCCGTGGCACTTGTCTGACTCTTAAAAGGCGATGTACTGTAGAACTTTGGTAGAACTCGAGTTTGGTCACAGTGGAATCGCAGATCAAGACGGACAAGATCTGGACATATCTGGGCCATGTGCACTGCTATAGCTACTGGTGCAAGTTCAACATCACTTTGATGCAGTAGAGAGAGAGAGATGCTGGTATACATTTCAACAGGCATGTCAAATGGGAATAAAAACCACATTTGTATAAATAATGTATACAGTACATGCCGAGATAACGGTAACCAGTAAGACGCCTGAGGGCGAGAAGCGACCTCGCGTGCACAGGCCATATATGGAGCGTGTCTTGAGTGTACAGGGTTTGATGAGGTCAGATCAACATATGGAATGTCAGGTAAAAAAAAACAGGTAAAAAAAATCAACCGCAAAACGTGTGACTGTTCGTGTGGCTGGCACCGATGTAAACAGATGTCATATATGCATGTGCGTTCCGCGTTCCTATGTTCTCTCCCTACAATTCGATGTGCTTGTGAATATTATGGTCTACACGCCCGCTGCCAACCTGGGGAGAGCAACGGACTTGAACTCATCATGCTTCCTTCATGCATGAGTGTCCAAGCTGCTCCTTTACACCTGACAGTTCCTTTCCCCTCCATCAGGTCATGGGTGGAGGTAGTTTAGAGATCAGGATTACTGCATGTTTTTTTGCGAGGGTACCTGAAGCACTATTCACCGTTTACACGCCCACTGATGCAAACTCACGCACACAGCGGCACACACACACACACACACACACACACACACACACACACACACACACACACACACACACACACACACACACACACACACACACACACACACACACACACAGCGGCTCACACACACACTCGATGGTGCGATGGAGGAGAACAATCCATACAGCGTGTTTTTCCTCTCGATAATCAACTGGACAAACAGAGCTGTGTGTGTGGACGGATCGAAGGGCATTCTGGGGCCTCTGATAGGGCAGGAGGCAGTGTGATGTCTGTATGTAGAAAGCAGATCTACAAGTGTTGCGGTGCGACACGTTGTGAGCTTGTAGATCGGCGATTTTAGCTCCCGCTGGATCTCTTCTCCAGTAGTGCCTCATTAACATTTTTCTCAAGTTTTTATTCTGTATCAAAAATGTCTGCACTAGTCCCCCTTAACATTTTAGCCTATATAGTTTGATGACCGACTCAGACCGAGTCATCATAGCTTAGCTTGTATTTATAGTTTTCATCATAGTTTTAGTCGACAAAGTCAACACTGTGTTGGAGCCTCTGTGAGGCCAAGAGACAGGCCGATGTCTCCTCTGGGAGGCACAGTTAAGCCCTATGCACACACCGTCTGCGAACGCCGCGCGTCAAAACAAACCGCCTCCGTTATTTTCAATGAACCTATCGCACACCGGCGGCGTCCGACGGTGTGTGCTGCCGACGGTGTGTGCTGCGCACCTGGTGTGTGCTGGGCTTCAGACACACGGTGGGCAGAGCCTCTGTGAGGCCAGGAGATAGGTCGATGTCTCCTGGGAGGCACAGTCAGACACACGGCGGGCAGAGTGATGGCTTGACTCCGTTTGCAATTAGCGGCTTCAGACAAACGAGTTGAGGCTAGAGGTACAGTTTGCATACCAATGAGAGTGTGGCAGAGACTCCATAGAGTGGACTCTGTCTCTCTCTCTCCCTCTCTGATTAATTCATAGTAGCTAGTTGTAATGCTTCGGTACAACTCACTGCTATGCCCGAGGTAAATTATGCAGACATTATGTTATGTTTGAACTGATTAAACCATGCAAGAGTAAAAATTATTCCTATACGTGCCCGGTGCGACGCGCTGTCAGCTTCTCGCTCTGCTCTTTTCTGAGAAAGCCTTCGACACAATCAGGATGCCGGGCATTAAGTGGTTAAGTGGACACTAAGTGGCGTTAACCCTAGTCAACCCATGACAGGGTAAATGGTCAATTACCGTAAACAGAGTGCAGCAACTCCAGCAAGCAATCTATTGCTATACAGTACAAAGAAACTAGGACACCACATGCAGATAAACATCAAACATACATTAGCATCTGATCTGACTCATCTACATTCCATGTAAATAACATGCTTATAGCTCTTGTGGACAAGCAGTCTTATCTTTAGTATTAGTACAACATCCATAGCATAATGTGAGCAAGTAAACTCATTAATCTGCATATCATACTGTGCCATCGTCTGTATAGCATCTTATCTATAAATGCAAATCCACGTAACTCAAGAACCGTTCGCCCCACCGACTTCAAATTCGACACACACGTTCCACCCCCCCCCCCCCCCCCCCACAGGGGGTGCAGCAGACTGCTGGGCATGGGGGGGGCAGATCAACATATGGAATCAATTATGTACTGGCCATATATGGAGCGTGTCTTGAGTGAACAGAGTGTACAGGGTTTGTGAGCCAGGGTGTTGTTGTATGGATGGGAGTATGTGCTGTGTTAGACACTATTAATAGACACTATTAACTGGTTAACGTTAAGCACTTAACGCTTGATCAGTCCTGACAGGTTGATCAAGGTCTACCCAGAAAGTGAATAGATTAGGTCTATTATAGCGCCTACGTATATACGGCAACAGAGCTGTTTATCATCGCAGTGTGAACAGGGAAGGGGAAGTAACTTCTTCATTAATTCACTGAAGTGGCAGCTAAACCACACACTGCCTCCGGTACATCAGATTAAATCATTTACCCACCACTTTGTGTGATGTGACACATGGCTCAGGGGTGGCTCAGGGGTTGCCAGTTCGAACCCTGTGGGCTCTCCCAGAGTTAGTGTTGAAGTGTCCTTGAGCAAGACTCTGGACCCCTAATTGCTCCTGATGAGCAGGTCGGTGCCTTGCATTGGTTTCCGCCGCCATCGGTGTATGAATGTGTGTGTGAATGGGTGAATGCAATGCACAATCATTCTATATAAAGCGCCTTGGATAAAGGCGCTATATAAATGCTCCATTTACCATTTAGCATTTACAGCGTCAGAATAACTGCTGGTTGCCCTGGGTTTACTTGATGTCGAGGCATGCGTGCGTCACTGGCCCGATCATAGGCAAGGGCACGTGTGAATTGAAAGTGAAATAGTGTACATACAGTTTATAGTACTGCAACACGGTTTAAAGAATCGTGAATGGCTCGCCACGATATATTGACTTCAGCACATTGACCTCCAGGAATTCATTTAAGGTTGCTGTAAACAGGAAATGCCTTGTTTGGGCATTTCCCTGCTGAGATATTTTTTTGTAGGCACCAACGGTTATTGTTGGAATGTAAGTGCCTTGCATGGATTTGAGATGACTGTTTATTTTTTTGGTTCCATATTTGATTATGGGCTATTATTCAATATGTAATACCTAGAGTGGAGGACGTACCCGAGAAGAATGAACCGGGAGAAAAACACATTTTGAGTACCGTGTGATTTGAGTGAAGATTAGGCTGACCTTGGATCATTATTATACCAGCACGGAATATTAAGGAAAGAAAAGGTTGAGCTGCAAATTGTCGGCGAGTTGCGTCAGAGACTCGGGGCAGAAGAACGCGGTACAGATTAATCCAAATGATTATGGACATTTATTTAGGGAAGGAATGGGTCCTTTTTTTTCAAAACACAGAGAAGATTGTGTGCACATCTCAATGCCTATATTTAGGCCAGGATGTGCCAGGCATCAAGGAAAAACATCAAAGGAAAAGTTTCTAGAGCTCCTTCAGACTTACTTTTTTTAAAGGCAAATAATTGCAACGTTTCGACACCAGGTCTTCACCAGGAAAAATAAGTCCTAGTCTCGAAACCTCATGTTTCTATATCAGTGGTTCTCAATATTTCATGTCAAGGACCCCACAAATTATATGTAATATGCCGCCGACCCCCCATCTGAAAATATGTTCTTCCAGGACCCTCCCCCAGAAGCAATGATTTGAGTTAAAAACTGAAACTCTGAAAGAATATATATATTCAAAGATTTGAGGCACATTTTCACGATTTTTCAAAAATAGCAGATCTGCTCTTTTTCAATAGTTAAAAGTATAGCATCATGCTTAAAACACCTGAAGGGGTTCCCACCAAAAATGGGTTAATAAAAGTAACTCTGGAAAAACCTCTATAGAAACTAGTGTCCTTTTCTCAAAACCAATGTGAACTAGAAACAAAATTTCAAGAAATTTTACTGGGTGCCTGAAGCTCGCCAAGTCTGTGCAGCATTTGAGCCACGGACCACCATTTGATGACATTTAGCCTCTCAGAAGGGTCCATTTGGTTACATGTGAGCCAGGTCTCCCCATTGACTTTCAATGGGGTATTTTGTCTAAGTTTATTGCGCATTATGTTGCCACCAACATTATAATGCTAACATGCTAATGCTAACCTGCTATCATGCTAACATGCTAATGCTAACATGCTAATGCTACCATGCTACATGCTGAGCTGTAAGGGTCCTCAGACAAAAAGGTTGGGGAGCTGATGTCTGAAGTCTTTGACCTCAAGGCTAGTCTGGAATTCACTCAAAAAGAACTTCAAGATTTTAAGGACTATTGTAAGACGTGGGAAAATGCCTGCAAGGAGACGAAAAATGATGTGGAATCGGTCAGTAAAAGTCTTATCCCACTTAAAGATAAACTTGATTATATGGAAAGTCAATCAAGAAGAAACAATATCATTATAGATGGCATTAAAGAGTCAGAGGGTGAGAAATGGTCTGATTCTGAGGTCAAAGTGAAGAAGCTGCTGTCAGAGAAGCTAAAGCTGGACAGCCGCAACATTAAGCTGGAGCGGGCCCACAGGACTGGAAAACCTTCTCCATCTTCCACCAGGCCCAGGCCCATTGTTGTCAAGTTTCTGCGCTATAAGGACAAACTGGAGGTGCTCAGCAAAGCCAAGAACCTGCAAGGTTCAAATGTCTACATAAATGAAGATTTTTCTGAAGCTGTTCGACTGAAGCGAAAAGATCTCCTTCCAGCTATGTGGGCTGCCAGGGAAAAGGGCGACATTGCCTACCTGCGGTATGACAAACTCATTGTCCACCCACCATCTCAGAAACCTGCACCTGATGTCTAGGTGAACTGAAAATGCCAGTGATTTTAACCCTTGCACATGATACATTACATATCTCACACTCTATAATGGACAGCTCTCACTGTCATCACTGCCATAATATCCTCTCTAACCCTACTGTTTGTTGTACCTGCTGTACAGAGTTTTACCATCTGAGATGCACACCTATTAATGCACATGAAATGAATGAATGGAGCTCTTGGACTTGTTCTGAGTGTATCTCCATTTTCCCATATCATGATATTGATGATGTTGGATTGGTTGAGGATTTAAAATGCAAGTTTAGGTTAATAACTGACTCAAGTCCTATGTATTTCAATCCTTTTGATCTGAGCCTACGTAGTGACTCTAAATTTATGGACCCCCTTGATCCTGATTCAAACTTCTTTAGCTCCTTAACTCCTGAGTCACTATCTTGTGACTATTTTAGTATCGATCAATTTCATAGTCTACTACTTGAGATTCCAAAGCCCCAAACAAAGCAGTTCTCTACTTTTCACTTAAATATCCGTAGTCTCTCAAAAAATCATGAGGCACTTTTTCATTTTTTGTCTTTGTTAAATCATGAATTTTCAGTCTTAGCATTTTCTGAAACCTGGTTGACTGATGAGTTGACATCTGTCTTTGACATTCCAAATTATAATGCTCTACACCATTGTAGAATGGCTAAATCTGGTGGAGGTGTATCCATATACCTACACAATAAATATCAATTCAAACATAGAGATGATCTAGCACTCAACTCTGAGAGTCATGATGTTGAATCACTGTTTCTTGAAATACCCTCTTGTGACATTTTTGATGGTAAGCATGTTGTCATAGGCTGCATATACAAGCCCCCAGACTCAAACATTGCACATTTCAATTCTAGTCTTACATGTGTACTAGACAAAATTAACCGAGAAGGTAAAGTATGTTTCCTCTTGGGCGATTACAATATAAATCTATTTAACAGTGAGTCCTCTTCACTCACTGCAGAATTTTTGAATACTCTGTATGCAAACTCCTTATACCCCTTAATTACTAAACCTACTCGAGTGACTTCCTCATCGGCAACCCTTATTGACAACATATTTACTAACTCTCTTAATAATGTATGGAAATCTGGTGTCTTTCATTCTGATATATCTGACCATTATCCTGTGTTTCACTTCTCATCAAAAGCCTCAGTTAACCACCAGGAGGCAGAAGTTCTAAGGTTTAGAGCACGGGTGTCAAACTCAAGGCCCGCGGGCCACATGTGGCCCGCCATGTCATTTAATGTGGCCCGCCTGCCTCGAGAAAAAAAAAAGAAAAAAAAAAAATGTTTTTTTTTTTTTTAATAGCCAAAATATAGGCTTATAAGTAAGGCTGCATGATATATCGAACATGTACCTTCATCAGAGTGGAGAATATAAGTATAAATCAAGTTGAGCAAAGCCACTCTTCTCTGCCCCTCTCTCTAACAGACACAGTTAACGATTGCTTGTTAAGTGCCTGCCAGACAGACAATCAGATGAAATGAAGGCAGGTGTAGAGTAGAGTGTAGGGTGGGTTCAATTAATCGATTATTAATCGGCAGAGCTGTCGACTATTCAATTTGGCTGATGTTCACTTTGTGGCATCCCTACAAGTTACAACAAGTGAGTAAGTGACTATCTCTCTTCCATACTGGTGTGTGGCGTCTCTTGCGTGATATGATGAAGTAGAACGGTGCCGTGCACATTATAGGGACAAAGTCGTGTGTGTGTGTGTGTGTGTGTGTGTGTGTGTGAATGTGTGAAGACCCATCTTCTCTTTCTGTCATAGTGACATTGTCCTGCATCAGATCATGTCCAAATCAGGTTCTCCAATCTCCAGTAGCCTCTTCAGTTTTTTGAAGATTTTTTGAGTGGTGCAACCACTCCCTTACGGAGCTGTGTGTGGCTGGCTGGGTCTGAGCACTATGTGTGTGGCTTGCTGGCTGGCTGGGTCTGAGCACTATGTGTGTGGCTTGCTGGCTGGCTGGGTCTGAGCACTATGTGTGTGGCTGGCTGGCTCTGAGCACTATGTATGTGGCTTGCTGGCTGGCTGGGTCTGAGCACTGTGTGTGGCTGGCTGGCTGGCTGGGTCTGAGCACTATGTGTGTGGCTTGCTGGCTGGCTGGGTTTGAGCACTATGTGTGTGGCTTGCTGGCTGGCTGGCTGGGTCTGAGCATAGATAGATAGATTGATAGATAGATATTATAGCAGTGACTGACTGAAGGGCCTCCCACACCGTCTGCGAACGCCGCACGTCAAAACAGCCGCCTCCATCATTTTCAATGAACCTATCGCACACCGGCGGCGTCCGACGTGCGCTGACGCGCCGCGTTGGACGGAGCCGGTGTGTGTTGGGCTTGAGACATCGAGCGTGCGTCCGCAACTGGTTGTGGCCCCCATCAAGTGACCTTTTGACCAATGCGGCCCTCGCCCCAAATGAGTTCGACACCCCTGGTTTAGAGTGTTTAACAAAATAAATGTTGACCAATTTGAGAAGCTGATTGATGAAATCCTATGGGATGATGTATACACCCATGATGATGTTGAACAAGCATATCAGTCATTTTTAAAGTACTTTAACTCTATATTCAACAGGTGCTTTCCTCTTGTCAGTAAAAAAGCAAACAAGGTCTGTGCATTTAGAAAACCCTGGTTTACACCAGATCTCCACAAGTCTCTGAAAGCTAAGAATAAGTTGTATAAGAAATGTATCTGTAATCCATCCCCAATGAATATAGCAAATTATAAGAAATATCGCAACAATTACAACCATCTTATTAGAACTGCTAAGAAAGAGTACTTTTCAGACAAATTTAATGAGGCTTCAAATAACATCAAAACCACCTGGAGAGTCATCAACCAGCTTCTAAATAGGAAAAAGGCTTCAGCCACTCTTCCATCTCAATTTGTTGATGAAAATAGAGTTTACTCTGACCCATCTGACATTGCATATGCTTTTAACAATTATTTTGTTAATATTGGTACAGTTCTATCAGAGAGGATAAGTCCTACAGCCGGGTCTCCATCAGAGTTTCTGACAGGTCACCATCCTTCTATTCAGAGCTTCAAACCTCCTACAGAGAAGGAAATCATGGACATAATTATGTGCATGAAAGACTCAGCTGCTGGTCATGATGAGGTCAGATCTAACTTAATCATTAAAACTAGAAATTCAATTGTTAAGCCTTTGACCCATATTTTCACCAAATCTCTAGAAACTGGAATAATACCCAATGACCTTAAAATTGCCAAAGTAGTTCCTGTCTACAAATCTGGAGACCATAGTGTGTTTAGTAACTACCGCCCTATTTCTGTTCTCCCATGTTTCTCAAAGATTCTGGAGAAATTAGTCTTTAACAGAATGATCGAACATCTGCAGGACCATAACATACTGTACAAACACCAATATGGATTTAGGAAAAATCATTCTACAGAAATGGCTATTCTTCAATTAGTTGATAAAATTCATACTGCATTCAATAATAATGAATACGCTCTAGGAATTTTTCTCGACTTATCTAAAGCATTTGATACTGTTAACTATGATATTCTTCTTCAAAAGTTACTACACTATGGATTTGCTGGAATCACTCATACATGGTTTTTAAATTATATTCATAACCGCCAACAATTTGTTATCATCAACGGTAAATCATCAGAGAGTGCAACCTTAAAATGTGGGGTCCCCCAGGGGTCTATACTAGGACCACTCTTATTTCTGATTTATATTAATGATTTGGCCACAGCTTTGTCCTTCTTGTTTCCTGTACTTTTTGCAGATGATACTAATTTATTTATTTCACATACTGATTTCTCAGCTCTAATGGCAAAGGCTAATCACGATCTTGAAAATATTTCAAAATGGTTTAAATTAAACAAATTATCTCTGAACATAAAAAAATCCAATTTTATTATATTTACATCAAAAAATAAAAAGTATTCTAATTCTAACACCTGTCTGTCTATAGGAGATGATCCAATTTCTCAGGTTACATCAACAACCTTTCTTGGTGTAATTATCCATGAAAGACTAAGCTGGACAAACCACATTAGCCATGTCTGTAAGAAAATATCAAAATCCATTGGCATTATTGGCAAATTCCGTAGTCTGGTTAATCAAAACTGTCTCCCAACTCTTTATTATAGCTTAATTTATCCATATCTTATATATTGCAATATCATTTGGGGAGCTACTTATAATACACATCTTCACAAACTCCACATTTTGCAAAAAAGATTCTGCAGGATTGCCACATACAGTGATTGGTCTGCTCATTCTGCCCCTCTTTTTAAACAACTCAATATTTTACCAATCTTTAATTTAAATACATACCAAACCTGCAACTTTATTTTCAAAGTATTGTTCCAGCCAGTTTCATTTCCTTTGCCATGTAAAGACTTTTTTCAGTTCAACAGTGATGTGCACCACTTCAATACGAGACAGTCAAATCATTTACATCTCCCAAAGCTCCGTACTGCTCTGTGTCAGTTCTCCATCAGATACAGGGGGGCCCAGCTATGGAACACCTATACAGCAATCTCATCAAATTCTACTTCATTAAAAAATTTCAAACATAAGTTTAGGACCCATTTAATTGACCAGATCACCTAATTATAATTATATTTATTTGTATCATCTATTATTTTCTCTAATCATGTAAATAACCAAAAATTCTAATCATGTTCTTGTTGTGTTTTTGTTTTGATTTGTTTATGTTTTATATACTGCAATCATGTTTTCTGGATATTCTATATCTCATATACAATGTTTCATTTTAATTTATATAGGTAGAGGCCTCGTATAAGCCCCTTGGGCTTTTTTGCCTCAGCCTAGCACCCTACCCTTCTCATATTTATATGTTCACTATGCTGTTTTTTATACTGTGCTGAATAAATAAATACAAAATAAATACAAAACAATAGTTAGAGCTGTGTAAAGGCCAGCCAATAGGAAGACAGAGGGGCGGGGCTTAAGCAATTAAACATTTACAGCGTGCTCCTATTGGTGGTCCAAGTCCATGGAGCAAGTTTCAAGACTGTAGCATGTTGCAAACAAAAGTTATAGCTGTTTAAAGGCCAGCCAATAGGAATACAGAGGGGCGGGGCTTAAGCAATTAAGCCATCACAGCTTGTTCCTCTTGATGGTCTACGTCCATGTACCAAAGTTTGAGGCTGTAGCATGTTGTAAACAATAGTTAGAGCTGTGTAAAGGCCAGCCAATAGGAAGACAGAGGGGCGGGGCTTAAGCAATTAAACATTTACAGCGTGCTCCTATTGGTGGTCCAAGTCCATGGAGCAAGTTTCAAGACTGTAGCATGCTGCAAGCAAAAGTTAGAGCTGTGTAAAGGCCAGCCAATAGGAAGAGAGGGTTTGTGTGTTGGTGTGTGTGTGTGTGTGTGTGTGTGTGCGTGTGTCCATTTGGTTTCGCTCAGGGGGGCGGCCCGGTTCCGGCGAGCCACCCCGCGTCTGAAATGGTTGAGAAATGACAGAGTTACGGGTTTCCCCGATTTTCTCTATTGACTTTCAATGTGTGTGTGTGTGTGTGTGCGTGCACATGTGTGCATGTGCGTTCGTGTGTGCGCGTGTTTGAGGGGTGGTCAACTTGACCTTGAATCATTAACAAAGTATCAATTTCACCTGAGCTTGGGGCAGGGCTAGTCTATGCGAATGCAAACACTTGAAAGTCAGCACACTGACTCAATGATAGAATTTGTTAAGACATACGGTCCGAACAAATTGCTCTAGCGCAAAAAGTAAAAGTCGAATGCGATTTTTGTTTTCGCCGTGAGTGACCCGAGACATTGAGGTACGCCGTGTGCGATCGTGGTATTGGTACGATAAAAAACGTGGTTATAAGAGCGAGTTAAGAAATTGTGTTTGTGATGAAAAAATTGCTGACTCATTCAGGCAGTTAACATGGCGTTTCATGACACATTATGATGGTACACCTGTCGCTTTCAGGGCTGTAGGTCACGTACCATATGAATCTGGGCTGTGGTTGTGACATTGGGTGAAAGAGGACGAGTGTGGCTACAAAATTACCGAAACCCATGCGTGTAAAGTTAATATTTTGGCCGTGAGAACGATTTGTTCAGAGAATTTCGCTACAGTTTTCACATTGGCCTCTCACTCTGACCCGCTCTCTCTCTGGGCGTGCGACACTCTTAAGTCGAGATTTTTTCTCAGACCACACACACTTTGAACTGCGATAGCGGGCAAACCGTGCAACGTATTCGAATTCCGTCTGAACCACGACAAAGACGATTGCCTCGTGTGCTGTTTGACGTTTAAATCGTGTTTCTACGTAACAGTATGCCAGAGTAATGTGGCTCCAAAGTAACGTGAGTAACGTGACGTAATTTTCTGTTTTTACCCGCCTTTCCCCATTGACTTTGCATGGGGCATTTTTCGCGTTGTTTATTGCGAATTACGTCGGCACGGTAACTCGAAACGGAAAGAAAAGCACAAGCACACCATTCCCGGCCGAGCCGCACGTTTCGATGTATATATTGCGGGGCTTTGGTAAACCGTGCGGCCGGCCATAGCGGTCAAAGTTTCGTGTCTTGATGATTATTACGATTAAGTATTGGTTTCGGATTTCAACCTGTGTTTCTGCCATTGCATGGCAGGCACCCAGAATTACGATTAAGTATTGGTTTCGGATTTCAACCTGTGTTTCTGCCATTGCATGGCAGGCACCCAGAATAATAACATGTTCAATCTGTGACATTATTTTGAGCAGCCTACCCGTACATTCAGTGTGTGTGCACCCTAAACATTAGGAAACATTGTTTTTTTAAACCAATTTGAATGTAATGAGCTCAGATGTTTATGCAGTGGCAATTGTCTGGTTCTTGCCAACATGGATGTCAAACTCTGCTGCAGTGAAAGTAGTTTCTAACCTTTAGTTTGTTGGTGGACTAAAAGCGTGGCCAGATCAAATCTGCATAGAGCCATTATTCCCCCCAGGTTATCACAGGTGTGTGCCTGATGAAACTGAATATGTATCTTATAAAAATAGAACTACACTTGAACTACAATAGACTTGTTTATGTGATTTATAAGGCAGAGAAAAGATGCGGGGTACTCTAACGGACTACTGTGAGGGAATCCCAAGACATAGACTACTACGGTATATAAATAATAATTAATGTCATGTGAAAAGGTCAGTGCAAATGAGAGCATGGCCAATGAAAGGTCAGCGCAAATGAGAGCATGGACAATAAAAAACGCAACAATTGAGAGAATTCAGTACTACAGTTAGACCAGAGCCTTACGGCCAAGCTACACCAGGCAAATTTACACCGTGCGTATGCGTTTACTGCGCGCATACAGTGCATTTGGATATAGGACCAATACATGTCAATGATACCAGCTACACCAGACGCACGGATACCGCGGGCCATCCTACACGTGCTCTAAAAATAGGATCGGTTCTAATTTGTGTACGTGCGTATAATGCCCCCATGCTCGCGTATCTATATATCCTCCCGGAAGGTCCCGCACAAACCTGCCGCGCGTCTGACAGATCGATGTAGCCATGGGCGTTTGGCTTACGCACGCACGGTCCGCGCGTTTAGAGTAAACGCGCGAGAAAAGCCTGGTGTAGCTTGGCCGTTAGATATAGACGGAGTTACGCAAACTGTGTTCACTTCATGGGGCTTCAGTCCAATGGCGGCTCTCCTACATAGGACTTATATTGAGCGTGGGGACCGGACAACCAACTGGGACAAGTCCTGGACCGGAAGTATAGGCAGAAATGCATTGGACTCACTCAGGCGGCAACAGCCCAGCTATAATGATCTTGAATCCCTTTAAAAAGATTGTTTTGTAGTAAGAGTACAACATAAACATTAAAGAGACTTTAGTTGTTGTTACTGTACAATACTTTAAAACAGTTGTCATGTTGCACACATGCTTAAAATAGCTCTTGTTTGCGCCGCCCTCGTTGAAAACAATGTATTTCCAACTCCAGCTTGTCCCAGTTCAGGCTGCATGAACAGCGCTCGGTTTCTGCCCCCTCAATATCGTAACACTTCTATTACTGTAGATGGCTCTGAGTTGGACTAAGTAGACTGTAAGTCTTCCATTTACAGCCATTGGAGGAAAGATTATGGAAAGAGGAAAAAAAAGTTTAAAAAGAGAGAAAATAAAAACCTTTGTTATGAAAGTAATTTTATTTTTTCCAGAAAATAAAACGTCTGGGTTTCCCGAGGCTATGAAATCAATGCCAAATAAATGAACTAAATCACATTGTTTTGGTCTCGTGGCACTAGTCCATGTATTTGTATCATTTGTATAGAAACAGAAGCAAGCCTTGGCATCATTACAAATAACAAATCGGGTAACAAGTGTGACTGAAATGATACTGTATATATCATCAAGGACAGTAGCATGTGAAAAACAACAACCCAAACGTGTGTTCTGTCACCCATTACCATGTTGACTTGCAGGTACACCCTACTTGTACCTGTGTGTATTCCTTCAGAATCTGGACTGGAGAAATCCTTGACAATGTTCGTGATAAACTGATTGCTTGATTGACTTTGGAACTGACCATGATTGTGTGCATGCCTGAGTTGATTCCCTCTAGGGCAACGGTTTGAATTACCAATGTATTTGTTCGCGGACACCCATTGTGGACCACCACAGGAGAAGATTTGTGTTTAAGCAGTTCAATATATCTTCTATTTTTTAATAGACAGCATACTATGGTGGTTAAAATGAGTGTCATGCTACAGTATGCGTTTGGTCTTGGTCTGCTGTCTTCTCAGTTTGTTCACCTGTTAGGGTTATAATTGGCCAACCCGAGGACGACTCAGTCTGTTAGCAGTCATTTACGGGGCTCACGCCGTGCTGTCAACTACTACTCCCACACGATGTTGTCACTCTTCATGAAGAGTCATTTATCATCATCTGCACTGCTATAATTACCTGAGGCGGTGGGTATATAGACTTCAGTCAATCCCTGCTGTGAATCCTGGGCTATGCTGTTTATGGATCCTTTAGTGTGGTCTAGAGAACAGTTACAGTATGCTTCTCAAACATGTTAACTGACCACGGAAATTACAGACCAGCCAGACAAATACTGTATAATATGCTGTACTAGATATGTCGACGGATAGGTCAAAAACAAAGACAAGACAATGAAGACTAGACTATAGGACAACAAGAATGCGGTCACACAATCAGTCAGTCAGTCCGTCAGACACAGACACACACACACACACGCCAAGATAGTTAAAACTAAAGCCCAACACACACCGGGTGCGCAGTGACGCGGCAACGCCTGGAAAATAGAACGGTGGCGTATCGGAGCGTCAGGCGAGGCGTGAACGCGTGTGTGGGATAGGTTTATTGAAAATAACGGAGGCGGCTGTTTTCACGCGCGGCATTCGCAGACGGTGTGTGATGGGCTGAACTAACTAACTAACTAACTAACTAACAAACAAACTAACTGTGTTTGTGCCTGGTGTGTTGTTCAGGCGAGGAGTCCCTGACCATCTTCCTGGACAAGCAGAAGCTGAGCAAGAAGTCCGAGTCGGGCAGCAACAGCTCCGTGGTGTCCCTGGAGCTGCTCCACCAGCTGGCCGCCTCCTACTTCACTGACCGCGAGAGCACCCTGAGGAGGCTGCACCACCTGCAGATTGCCACCGCCGCCATCAAGGTACGGACACGTTACTGTGCTGTAAACACACTCTATAGGGCCTTTACGTTACTGTGCTGTACACACTATAGGGCCTTTACGTTACTATGCTGTACACGCTCTATAGGCTGCACCCACCTGCAGATAGCCACAGCCGCCATCAAGGTACGGATACGTTACTGTGCTGTACACATACCGCCGCCATCAAGGTACGGATACGTTACTGTGCTGTACACATACCGCCGCCATCAAGGTACGGTTACGTTACTGTGCTGTACACATACCGCCGCCATCAAGGTACGGATACGTTACTGTGCTGTACACATACCGCCGCCATCAAGGTACGGATACGTTACTGTGCTGTACACATACCGCCGCCATCAAGGTACGGTTACGTTACTGTGCTGTACACATACCGCCGCCATCAAGGTACGGTTACGTTACTGTGCTGTACACATACCGCCGCCATCAAGGTACGGTTACGTTACTGTGCTGTACACATACCGCCGCCATCAAGGTACGGTTACGTTACTGTGCTGTACACATACCGCCGCCATCAAGGTACGGTTACGTTACTGTGCTGTACACATACCGCCGCCATCAAGGTACGGTTACGTTACTGTGCTGTACACATACCGCCGCCATCAAGGTACGGTTACGTTACTGTGCTGTACACATACCGCCGCCATCAAGGTACGGTTACGTTACTGTGCTGTACACATACCGCCGCCATCAAGGTACGGTTACGTTACTGTGCTGTACACATACCGCCGCCATCAAGGTACGGTTACGTTACTGTGCTGTACACATACCGCCGCCATCAAGGTACGGTTACGTTACTGTGCTGATACACACTATAGGGCCTTTACGTTACTGTGCTGTAAAACACCTGCAGATAGCCTCCGCCGCCATCAAGGTACGGACACGTTACTGTGCTGTAACACACTCTATAGCAGGTGGTTTTCAACCAGGGGGGCAGTCAGACAGATTTTTTGTGAAGCCACTAAGGAAATGAAAGTTCATATAATTGCCTGTTGTGGCGCTATCATTGGGCTCAAAAAAACCCATAGCCCCATAGAAGTCCATGTATTTGGGCCCAACTTCACCTAGACTGTATTACCATAATAAACATGGTCATGAATACTTTTCGCTTCCAGTCACTAGTTTAAAGTCTCATTTCTAATGTCATAATATTCTTTTTGGAAAATGATGGCCCCATTTATAAAAAAAATGACCATAAAGTCGGGCATGTTCTGAGGGGCGTGGCTACCGTTACAGTTCATGAACGGGATCCCCCACCCACTCGAGTCAAAATAAAAACCAACGAAGAAGAAGGGGGGAAGTCCCGCCTCGTTGTCTGGGCCAGCCAATGGCCAAACTGGGCTCAAACGGATCTTGAAAGATGGTGACTTACAGTGCAAGGGATTTCAGGCTTCATTTTACATTCATGTTAGACCCGGGGAACACTTTGTCCATATTTTTTACAGTCTATGTTTTCAACCCTTTTCCACATCAAGGTCCATTACTTAGCCAGTAAAGTATTTGAGCCACAGACCACCATTTTATGACATTTTAGCCTCTCAGACCCAAACACTTGAATGTTTTGTTCTCATTGGATAAGATTGTGTCCACAATGCCATGCTGTATGGATGTTGGTACCATGGTCAGGTCTCACCTTTCTTTCTAATTTATAGTGCATCACCCCGAAGGGGTCTAATACACATCACGACAGATCATACAACAACAAACACAAAAGGCAAAGAATGCGTGGTGTAAATGTGCCAGCAGCACGTACACTGTACGGCCAAACGATCAATACGCGGCATGCCGTGCACGGCAGTAAATGTACAGACCAGGAGAAATCTATATAATGCTGCGGTTGAAACCGTAAATTCAAGGGCAAAAGACGGGTTTAATACACGGGCATGGATAAAACATGTCCAAACAAAGAGTCTGATTCTCTCTGGCAACAAGGAACACAAATTACCCTCCACTCCACTCCCCGGTGAGGTAGTGACGGAAAAATAGCAATTTAGGACTCTTTGGAGGCCCTGTAATTGGAATGAGTGGACTTTAAATCATTTTGGACGGGAACCCCTTTTGGTGTTAGCATTATGTTATGCTTTAGCTATTGAAAAATAGCAGATCTACAAGCTCATCTACGAGCTTGTAGGTCTGCTATTTTTTGAAAAATCGAAGAACGACCGACATAGAAACATGGCTTTTTCAGAAAACTGTCAGGATGTAGAAGACGTTTTTAGAATCTGATCTCAGGTCAGAATGGGTTAAATCCTCTGACATAAGAGCCAACCAGTGGCTGCAGGCAGGCGCACCGGTCTGATTGCTTTCAACCGAGAAAAGAAAAGAGACTTATTTTCTAAGTACATAATTTATCCCCATTTTTTTTTTTTGTCTGGTATTTTGTTGTGGTTGCATAGTATTCACCAGGCTATAATTGTGGGTAATTTTGTGTTCTATTCTTCTTCTAATTTCAGTTTTCAAAGCAAAGACAGAGCAGGTGTTTTGACAGTCGGCTCAGTGTACCGTCTAAGTTGTTGTATCAATGTGGCAAACCACACTTGGCCGCGTGCACGAATCAATTACATTCGCAGTTTGACCCACAGGTCTGCTGTTAATCTTTCTTCCACCGTCGTTCCACAGTTTACAGATGATCAGGCACATGGTGAATTAAATGATATGTCGCTATAGTATATATATATATATATATATATATATATATATGGCTGTACGGACACCCCTGCTGTCAACGCATGGCCTCGCTGTAACAACGACAATATCTTCTCCGCTCTCTTTCACATCGTACAGTATACCGGCTTGCTTGTCAAGCCACACAATACGATATAAATGTCCAACTGGGGAGAGAACGTATACGTCGCTACCTTCAGCAGCGTGACAGACAGGCAGCTTCTGGCCTCCCGCTGTGAGCGTAAAGCTATAGCTACAACGTGCTGCGCCACGCATCCCGCTGAATGTCCCCACGCTTACTGTACTTACACCCACCTAAAATAGGCATGTGGCTGCGGGTTTAGCGCCACTTGAGAGCCATATCACGCACACACACACACACACAGCATGACAGTGTGTGTGTCGCGGGTTCGAGTACCGGTCCCAATGAACTTTACCGTGCCCCAAAAAATACCAGCATTTTTGGACTATAGAATTCTCCCTCACCTTCAGGCCTCACCGGGCCGGCAGCAGGGAGTCAAACCAGCAGCCTTCTGGGGTCTTCTCCATTCATCATCTAGGTCAGGGGTCATGGGGTCTTCTCCATTCATCATCTAGGTCAGGGGTCATGGGGTCTTCTCCATTCATCATCTAGGTCAGGGGTCATGGGGTCTTCTCCATTCATCATCTAGGTCAGGGGTCATGGGGTCTTCTCCATTCATCATCTAGGTCAGGGGTCATGGGGTCTTCTCCATTCATCATCTAGGTCAGGGGTCATGGGGTCTTCTCCATTCATCATCTAGGTCAGGGGTCTGGGGTCTTCTCCATTCATCATCTAGGTCAGGGGTCATGGGGTCTTCTCCATTCATCATCTAGGTCAGGGGTCATGGGGTCTTCTCCATTCATCATCTAGGTCAGGGGTCATGGGGTCTTCTCCATTCATCATCTAGGTCAGGGGTCATGGGGTCTTCTCCATTCATCATCTAGGTCAGGGGTCATGGGGTCTTCTCCATTCATCATCTAGGTCAGGGGTCATGGGGTCTTCTCCATTCATCATCTAGGTCAGGGGTCATGGGGTCTTCTCCATTCATCATCTAGGTCAGGGGTCATGGGGTCTTCTCCATTCATCATCTAGGTCAGGGGTCATGGGGTCTTCTCCATTCATCATCTAGGTCAGGGGTCATGGGGTGTTCTCCATTCCTCATCTAGGTCAGGGGTCATGGGGTCTTCTCCATTCATCATCTAGGTCAGGGGTCATGGGGTCTTCTCCATTCCTCAGGTCATCATCTATAGGTCAGGGGTCTGGGGTCTTCTCCATTCCTCAGGTCATCATCTAGGTCAGGGGTCATGGGGTCTTCTCCATTCCTCAGGTCATCATCTATAGGTCAGGGGTCATGGGGTCTTCTCCATTCCTCAGGTCATCATCTATAGGTCAGGGGTCTGGGGTCTTCTCCACTCCTCAGGTCATCATCTAGGTCAGGGGTCATGGGGTCTTCTCCATTCCTCAGGTCATCATGTAGGTCAGGGGTCTGGGGTCTTCTCCACTCCTCAGGTCATCATCTATAGGTCAGGGGTCATGGGGTCTTCTCCATTCCTCAGGTCATCATGTAGGTCAGGGGTCTGGGGTCTTCTCCATTCCTCAGGTCATCATCTAGGTCAGGGGTCTGGGGTCTTCTCCATTCCTCAGGTCATCATCTAGGTCAGGGGTCTGGGGTCTTCTCCATTCCTCAGGTCATCATCTAGGTCAGGGGTCTGGGGTCTTCTCCACTCCTCAGGACATCATCTAGGTCAGGGGTCATGGGGTCTTCTCCATTCCTCAGGTCATCATCTAGGTCAGGGGTCTGGGGTCTTCTCCATTCCTCAGGTCATCATCTATAGGTCAGGGGTCTGGGGTCTTCTCCACTCCTCAGGTCATCATCTAGGTCAGGGGTCTGGGGTCTTCTCCATTCCTCAGGTCATCATCTAGGTCAGGGGTTTGGGGTCTTCTCCACTCCTCAGGTCATCATCTAGGTCAGGGGTCTGGGGTCTTCTCCATTCCTCAGGTCATCCGATAGGTCAGGGGGGGGGGTACCCAGGTAGATTGCCATCTAAAAATAACGTTATCAAATAAATAAAAAAAATAAGCTTTTGGCATCTGACACGTGCCCCTCAAAATGTTTGCGCACGCCACGTTATCATAGTGCACGTGGTTCTCTGTGACCACACAATGTCACCAAAAGGGACCAAGGCCAACTAATTGTGCTGTGCATGCACACACCATAGACTGTAAAAAATATGGACAAAGCGTTCTCCGGGTCTAACATGAACGTAAAATGAAGCCTGTCAGTCCTTGCAATGGAAGTCGCCATCTTTCTAGATCCGTTTTGGCCCAGCTGGCCATTCGCTGGCCCAGACAACGAGGTGGGACTTCCCCCCTTCTTCTCCGTTGGTTTTTATTTTGACTCGAGTGGGAGGGGAATCCCTATCATAGACTGTAACGGTAGCCACGCCCCTCAGAACATACGCGACTTTATGGTCATTTTTTTTATTAATGGGACCATAATTTTCCAAAAATAATATTATGACATTAGAAATTAAACTTTAAACTAGTGACTGGAAGAAGAAAGTATTCATGACCATGTTTATTAAGGTAATACAGTCTAGGTGAAGTTGGGCCCAAATACATGGACTTCTATGGGGCTATGGGTTTTTCTGGGTCCAATGACAGCGCCACAACAGGCCATTATATGAACTTTCATTTCCTTAGTGGCTTCACAAAATATCTGTCTGACTGCCCCCCTGGCACACACACACACACACACACACTTTTTTTGCTTCTCCCCCGGGAATAAGCAGTCTGTTGATTGGCTTAAAAGTTTAAAAGTGGTGGACCGCGGTCGAGATCATGGATTCAACAATGCCACGCCAGACTTTCCGGTTCTTCATTGCCATCCCCAGTTCCTGCTTAATGTGTCCCTAGCGATGACATCAGGGAATGACAGTTTTCTAGGACTCCAGAGAAGAATGGGAGATATAACCTCATTGTCAGCTCTGTAGCATGTGGCCGGAAAACTGTGTTCTTTTGGATCGGACCAGTGAAGAAACACGGGGAAGGTTGCCGTATATTAGATCAGTCGATGGGTGGCTCTTCTCTTCCAATACAGATTTTGTGCTCTCATTAGAATGCGGGTGTAAGTGTCATCCAACCCATTTCTCTAGTTTCTTTGAAAGTGTCCATGTCTCGGAGCCAAAGAGTAGAATCGGCTCAACGGTCGTCCTAAATATATATATATATATATATATATATATATATATACGTAAAGTAACCCCTTCCACACCAACACATTCAGACATTTTAAATTGTTTTGGGCGTAAACCTTGTAGTTTCTTTGTGTTTTCCTAAATGAATGCCCTACTACTACTTCTATATTCTACAATCTACAGTGTCACACTAAAGTAGCAGAAATACAAATTCTCACGTCGTCTCACATTGTGATTGATTAATTGTGCACTTGTAGATCTTCTATTTTTGTATCTAAATAAAAAAATATAATGGTTAAAGACGGTGGTGTTCTCTGTGGGTTTTATAATTATTGAACCCATGAAAACTATTGAGACACACACACACACACACACACACACACACACACACACACACACACACACACAGTGAGTGAATTTGCCCATTACATCGGGAGGCTGTGGTTGATTCAGACCGGCAGTGAGAGGTGGTAGTATATAGTGTGTGTGTGTGTGTGTGTGTGTGTGTGAGTGAGGAGGTTAATAGGTCTGTTCTGTGCTCCACTCCCACACCGCTGCTAAGAGGCAAAGGTCCAACATGAGCATGAGTTAAGTTGCTAAGCAGCAACGCTCTGCATACCTCGACATATACTGTATATATGTAATGTATTGCGTCTATCTACTGTATCCACTTTGGCAGAGAGCTGGGGGGGTTATTGTCTGGCTGGTGTCGCTCGGTGGTTGACAGCAGCAGGTGGGTGGGTGGGTGGGCGGGCAGCAGGCTGTGCTTATCTCGCCTCTCTCTCGCTGCAACTGAAATAGCTCGTTTTGATTGAAAGGACTTTGACTTTGCATCGCACTTCGAAACGAAGTGGCTTGTTAAAGTGATCGGTTGGTCGCCTGTGACACGCATGGCCCCCGGCTGTATGCGTATACAATGGCATGGCACTCTTTAGCGTCTGACTGGCGTCTTTTTCTAACCTCTTGTTGACAAGGTACAGATATATGCCATTCCAACACTCCAGGCTTTCCTGTACTTTTGCCGCAATCTTTCTGGAAATACTTTCCCTAGGTTCTTTTCACTGTTTAGGCCTTGCTAATTCTTTTCTCTTTTGTGTCACTCTGCGACACTTCTTTTCATTGTAAAAAAAATAATAATCTGAATATCATTTGCATAGCAACACCTTTGCAAAAGCCCTCCTTTCCCACTGACAATATTCTGACAATTTACTGAAATCCACTGTCTTGCCAATGACATGACGTGTAAAGTTGTAAAAATGGCACATCTGTATAGCATTTTTTGAGTGGTGCAACCACTCCTATAGACAGCTATGTGTGTCCCTGTGTCCGAGCACGGAAATAGCGTTTGGTTGGGTTTCACCACCAAGTGTCACTGTTGCGCAGCCACGCACACGCACACACACAAACTGTATGATTCCGGGTGTGACAGTACAGTACAGTAGAGGGACCCCCTGGGAACCCCCACAGGGTATCTGTCATTTCTCAACCATTTTGGACCCCGGGCGGCTCGCCGGAACCGGGCCGGCCCCCCTGGCCACGTTCATGTGTGTCTGGAACTTCCGGGGACCCCCACACGGAGTTGCACCACTCACTTCACACAGGTGTGATTTTCTTTTTTTTAATTCTCAGGTTTTTTTTTGCACAATGTATAATACATCTCGCAAAGCACTGGAATGATTGTGCAATAAAGGATAGGAATTACAACATTTTGGGAACTTGTCCAAATTGGTTTAACCCATTAAGACCGTGAGTCCGATTCTACAAATTCCTTCTAGATTAGTTAGTGCTCACACTTTTCAAAAATGTTCCCAAAAATAGCAGATGCACAAGCTTGCGTCACTTCATGCCGCGCTGCGAGCTAGCTTTGTTACATCTGCTATTTTCGAATAGCAAACGCAAAAAGCTAAAAACGTACACGGATGCTTTTCGTTTTTAACGAGTTAAGCAAGAAGGGAAAGTTTCAGTGCAAGCTTTATCTAGAACTTCTGAATTCTAATGAGGGAAAAGTTTCTGCACCAGTTTTTCTTTTTAGTTTTTAGTTTTGTGTCTGAGTGATGCAAATTCTCTGGCACGAACACCCCCTCAGCCAGCTCAAAACCAAAGTGATGTCATACATTTAAAAGGATCCTTTTGAACACTTAAGATCAGTGAGAGATAGTTCAGTTTAGTTTCCAACCTTTGGTCTGTGTCACTCATTAGAGCAGTGGTTCCATGGCAAAGACCCCCAAATCAACATTTATTAGGCCACGGACCCCCCCATTTGAAAACATAATGCCAGTGACCCCGATAAGGGAGGATTTGTATGGCTCTAGCAGTGATTCCGAAACATATTAATTTCACAGACCCCACCCAGTTTCACACGCATTAAGCTACGGACGCCCGATGTAATGGCATTTCTATCTCTGGTACCCCAATTTATATTGTAAAACCACTGTTAATTTAACTCTGAGACATTTGTACACTCTCTGAGTTACAGACCCTCCATTTGGTTCCTAACTATCTCTAATTGAGCTAGGTACCCCCTGGAACTCCCTCAAGTACCCTTAGGGGACCCCGGACCCCACTTTGGGAACCCATTAATTCAACTTGCTCAACTTTTACCGTGTAGCCTAAACATTACATGTCTGAGCTTTACGTACACTGTATATCCTATTAGCTTGGCTTGGGTCTTCAGTGGTTTCGATAATTAGGGAAGGTGTCTGTTGTCAGTCCCATTTAAGTCAATCTAAGCGCAATAATTTCTAGATCCTCGCCAGAAAGGTCATTCAGTGATTAAGTCAGTATAGTTAGGTCAGCAGCTTGGACTCCTCATGCATACAAGGAGGCATGAGGTCAGTACGCTGCCTCCCCTCAGGTTGGCAGAGGAAGTGTAGCGCCCAGGATTACATTAGATAATTGGCACTGGGTGAAAAAACTGTTTGTTTTGTTTGTTTGGTTGGCCTCTCCTTCTTCAGTGTACTCCTTGCTGTTTCACGCGTGCGCACGCTGCCGTTCACTTTGTTGTTTGTGGCTCCAAAATAATGGCTCGTAACTCCTAATCTAGGGAACTCTCCATGACGTCCCATAGCTGGTGGTGACGGAGGCGTTGCATAGCAACACCATCAACGTTAAAAGCAGCCCTGGGGCTCAACCATACAGTATACGAGGGTGTATGTATACGTACTTAGCAAATAACGTCCCATAGCTGTGGGGTATACAGTACGTACTGTATGTGGTAGAGAAATAATATAACATAATATTTATAACATAAATTGTTGCCGTGAATGCTGACGTGTAACTGGATTTTCTTTTTCCTGTGTGAACTTCAAACTCGATTGAACAAAGAGGACTGCAGCTCTGAGTTCAGTTCCCTTCAGTTGGCAATGAGGAACTGCATTTCCTTTGACATTTGCACATCTTTGGCGTGTGAAGCCAGTTCATTATATATATATATATATATATATATATCTTATCTCGCCTATCTTGAAATACCCAGAGAAAAAAAAGGACACCCCGAGTGAATGTTAGTGCATTTCACCGGTCCTATTTCTGGATCGTTTGAATCGAGTGTGAATTGAACCGGTCTCGCTTATGGTTGTCAGTGGTGTTAAGTAACAAAGTACTTTTACTTGAGTGCTGTATAGAAGCACAATTTGGAGATATTTGTAGGTACATTACTTGAGTCTTTTTTTTCCTCCAATTTCCAATACTTTTACTCCACTACATCTCGGATCCAAAAATCTTACTTTAATTCACTACAATGATTTGAAAACAGTACATTGTAGATTTGAATTATTATTACAAAACATACATGAACCACTTCAACCCTACATACATACGCTCCGGCCATTTGAAAATAGCTCGAGATGCGACGCATTGTGAGCTTGTAGAACTGCTATACTTTATGATTTGTATACATTTGAAAACTTGTGAAATGCGGAACATTCTGCATAATGAGTACGTTCTACTGTTGTTACTTTATGTACATTTTTTACTGATTAGTTAGTAAATTCAAGTATACTTTTTACCACCACGATGCTCTAACACACAAAAGGTCACGGGAGAGGTCCCAGCACTCAGTGTTAACTGCAGTAGTAGCTTTTAAGCGAACACTTTTCATTCCTTTGGGAACGTGTCATTTTTACCCCTAACAGCACAAACCTAGCAGCACAAACTTAAATTTAGACTTTTTTTTCCTCTGCGTCTCAGTGTGTGTGTGTGACCCAGGGGGGATGAATCAGCCTTCAAACACCATCAGCTGTCAGAGCCTCCGCAGCATGCTGTCAGCCAGTCGTACTGTATGGGGAGACATTAGTTATCTCCTACAATACGGCCAATTCAGCACTTACCTTTTCTTTACACTAATTTTAACCCATTTTGGACTGAGGTCGATTAAAAAAAGGCTTCTAAATCCTAGTTTTTTTCTGAAAAACCCATGTTTCTATGGCAGTGGTGCTCAACCTTTTTCAAGTCACTACGACTTATATAATATTAAATATTATAGTAGCTAATATTATAATAGCTAATATTTTAGTAAAAAATGTTCGCTCTGAAGCAGACCTATACAAAGTCATAGCGCGCCACCGAGTGGCGCGCTGTGAGCTTGTAGATCTGCTATTTTTCAATAGCTAAAGCATAACATAATGCGAACACCAAAAGGGGTTCCCGCCCAGAATGGGCTAAAGTAAATTGGCTGTGGTGGTCTTGTAGACAGCAGCTGCATTGGCTAATTTGAGAACAGCATAATATCTCAGATTATTTCTTTAGTTTGGTCAAGTTCACTTTATTATATTATTATTTTCTCCTATACATTTTGTTTAGTTTAACTTTTAGCTGTATATACTTTAGTTTAAAAAAAAAGTTGATAAATAAAATAGAAAACAAAACTGCTTTGGGAACTCACTTTGCTTTGGCAATAATAGTATCGATTCTCTGCGGGTATCTCACTGGGATTGTGGGAATGAAGGCAAATGGAAAAAGAGATGGAGGCAGAAATGCACGATGGGAGAGGTTTTTTAGAACTACTTCTTCTTCTTCTGGACTAGAATAATCAATACACAGCAGCTGTCAGGATTCACAGCATGGAGTGGCTTAACACATTTCAGGCGGGAGCCCCTGTTGGTGTATTTTTTGAAAAACCCGTGAATATGTGACGCAAATTTGGAATATATATTCTTTCAGAGCGAACGTTCTTAACTCAAATCTTTGCTTCTGGGGGGTTTTCCTGGAACAACATATTTTCAGATGGGGGTGGTCGGTGCAGGCCAGATACAGATAATTATCGGGGTCCTTGACATGAAATATTGAGCACCACTGCATGACATTGAAACATATGTGTTTCAGAAAACTGACAGGATTCAGAAGACCTTTTAAAATGTTCGACGTCAGGCCTAAATGGGTTAAAATCCTCCCAACCTCGGGGGCCATTCTATATCAGTGCAGACAGTTGCAGTACGATGACAAATGACTCTTCATGGAGAGTATGACAACATGGTGGGTAGTTGACAGCACGGCAGGAGCCCCGTAAATGACAGACGGGGTGCATATAGTTACGTTGGTTATAGACATACTATAACAGTCCGACAACAACACCGTTGTGCTGCCGGTTACATTTAACACGATGAACTATCCCGTGATGTGGGTTAAAACCTCAGAGTATGTATATGAATAGAGAGGACATCCGAGTTCTCCTTCCATCCACTTGCATTGAGTCGCTCAAAAGCAGCATGAGGCGATTTCACTCCTCCTTCCGGGTAGGAACAGAGTGCATTCTGGGATTGATTGCAATAGTGAGTGGCCCCAAACGCGTGAACGCGCTGCCGTTGAACGCGCACGAGCGTGCGTCCGTCGTGAACGTGCACAATGATAGTCAACGGACCAGCGCGTTCATGTGTTTGGGGCCAACTGCAATACCTTCATTCGGCCACTACAGTGTGTCCATTTCGCCTCAGTGTTTCCTCTGGGTGCCTTCTCTATTCATACTCTAAGGTTAGAACTCACACGTGGCTCGATCCCGACATGGCCTGGCAGGTTAAAACTAACCCGTGGCTTCCTTCCTGCAGTGTTGATTCTGGCGACTAAAACTAAATGAAAACTAAGCTATGATGACTAAAACTAAGACTAAATATACTGACAATTTCGTCAAACAAAATAAAAACTAGGAAGGCACTAGTGGACGAGAGATCCAGTATACGTCATTTTACAATTAGTTGCATGCTGAAAATAGACGATCTACAAGTGTCGGACTAATGCATGTTAGACTGTTAATACACGTCGGACCAGACACATGAACACGTACTGTAAATGACTGCTTAAACAGAAAATAAAAAGAAGTCACTTAAAGCAGCAATACAATATGTATAGTTTGGGGTATCAGTGGCCACTTTGGACACAAATTGCATTTGCAATTTGCATTTGCAATTGACAACGGCTTTGACTTCATTACCCAAGAGTCTCAAGCCAAGGCAGTTGTGCCTTAATTGGCGCCACAGCAAATGTCAGTCTATGCATTTATGGAAGGATGACTGTTATTGTATTGTTATTGGATAAGCGGTTGGAGAAAAATGATTGGATGGCTTTCCGTTGAACTGAACTACATGAAAACTAGAAAAGGAAACGATAACTAAACTGGAACCGTGTTGTGTGTTTAACACATTTCGAGCCATTATAGTATATATTTACGATTAACAAAGCCGGTAACTTTAGTGCCACTGTCGTAAATATCCGTTTTACGGTGTGGTTTTACAGCAGGCCTCTTGAATACAGCGCTTATCACCTCAAACCATCTTGGAACGGTTGATTTTTTTTTTTATAGTTTTGAGGTCAGATTGGTCAGAGTTGCTGGCCGGCTCCATATATGCAGATCAAGGTGATGATCCAGTCTTCTCCATGTAAGGCTATCCAGGGTTTGATGAGGTCAGTGTCATGATCTTCATATATGGAGATGGTCTCATACTGTGTCTCGTGATGTCACGAGGCGCGACAATATATGGTTTGACACTCTCAAGAGTTAAAATTATTATGAAACATCTGCGTTGTTTAATTTAACAGAAGTCTACAGAATTAGAGAGTTTGTTTGTTCACCTGTCGTCTCGGTACCAACGTCAATACAGCATGGACGGAATTGTGGACACACTGTGGACGATATCCGAAGTTTTGGAATTGGTTCTGCGAGGCTAAATCTCATCAAATAAAGTGGCGTTCCGTGGCTCAAACACTGAAAGAATGAACCGTCCTTGATGTGGGAAAAAAGGTTGGAAACCACTGCTCTAAACAAACTAACAAAACAATAAATAAATAATAAATAAAAGTTTATTAAAAAAAAATAAAAAAAACTGTTTAGTAGCCATAAACGTCAAGACGTCTAATTGCCTATTAAGTAATGGATGCCACGGGCGTCAAGACGTCTTCCCTTGGGAATTATAAAAAAAATTATATTTCTTTCTTTCTTTATAATGGGAGAATTGGCACTCGGAGCCTAAACTGGTGACCACCAGGTGGCGCTGAAAGAGTTAAAACAATATTAGGCCTCTATGGTCGACTATGACATCAAGGCATTTAATAGCAAATAAAGTAATACGTAGTTAACCCCGTCCTGTCCCGTCCCACACAAGCGATACTTTTTGGAGTTGCATCCTGGGAGAAGATAAAACATGAATGATCCGAGTGGTCGTTGAGGCTTCAGTGTGTAACTTTAAAACGTTGTGGGTCCATGTTATGCTATAGCCCCGTAGGTCAGCTATTTCAGGAGGAACCAATCAAAATGTATAACATTTTAAAATTGTAGTCAGTTCAAGTATATTAATATTAATATTTTTTTGGGTTGCTGGAATCATTAAAGGACCACTTCACCACTTTTCAACCTATCTTCATATAATAGGTCCTCACTAATAATCATGAAAAAATGCCATGATTTTTTTCTACTCAGTCTGTGTCTCATAGGAGGGCTGTGGGCAGTTTAGAAACTGTCTTCCAGTGACATCATCATTAGGCAGATTTCTTTTTTTACAAACATATTTCGATTTTCATTATCGTGAGAACGATGGCTTCCATTTTCGCATTGCAACTTTTCAGGACTAGAAAGCCTGCAGTTTCTATCAGCTTGTATTCCCCATCGATGATGTCACTGGAAGACGGTTTCTGAACTGCCCACAGCCCTCCTATGAGACACAGACAGAGTAGAAAAAAAATTGCGCCATTTTTTTCATGATTATTAGTGAGGACATATTATATGAAGATAGGTTGAAAAGTGGTGAAGTGGTCCTTTAAGGAGACATGTCTCCCTTACGGTATTCACTAGCGTTATGTCTGAAACAACTGTACTTGTGCTTGTAATTTGAACCCTAAATGGAACTCTGTAATTTGGACGTATGAGGATTCTGCCCCGACGAAGACGATATCCTATAGATGTTCAGTAGCTGTTGTTGTACATGTTAGAGCGTTTAGTCGCCAATTGACATTTCCTTTGATAATAGATGCAATTTTGAGGCAGAGTGCAGCATTTCACGGTGCATAATTTGCTAAATAGAGTAATTTCACAATGGAATGGCTTAGAGGCCAGAAGGCACATCCGTCTTTGTATTGCTAATTATATATAACAGGTCGTTTCGAGGAAGCAATCCAATTGGTTGACACAGCCTTCTAGCCGTGCTTCAAACGAGCATGCAGGAACACCTAATCAAAACAAATAAATCAGCTGCTCTGTTCTCCCAGAGCGCATCAGTCTGGGTGGATAGGCTATAGCGAGTAGATTGGGACAACTGTGGTCGTATAGTGGCTACATCCGTCATTTAACCCATTCTGACCCGAGATCAGATCCATACGAGGTTTCCACTGGACACACACTGGTCTGATTAACCCATTCTGACCTGAGATCAGATTCTAAAAAATGTCAGTCGTTCTTAGATTTTTCAAAAATAGCAGACCTACAAGCTCGTATAGCGCGCCGCGCGCTATGAGCTTGTAGATCTGCTATTTGTAAATGGCTTAAGTACAATTTTGAGATGTTCATACTTCACTTGAGTATTTCCAACTTCCAATGCTTTTACTTCTACTACTACATTCTACTTGCATCTCAGAGGCAAATATTGTACTTTTACTACACTACTGTATATTTATTTTAAAAACTTTAGTTACTATATTACTTTGATTATTATTACAAAACATACCGGTACATTAAACACAGCCTTATATGCATTTCGACCATTTGAAAATAGACAATAGATTTGAGGCATCGTGAGCTTGTAGATCTGCTATTTTCAAAATATTTTTTCGTACAATTGAAAACTTGAAATGGGACAATCTGCATAGTGAGTACTTTAACTACTTTTACTTGTGGTACTTTAAGTACATTTTGATACCAATACTTTTGTACTTAGTTTACTCAAGTACATTTAGAATGCTGGACTTGTAACAGAGTATATATATATATCTCTACATTGCAGTAATTGATACTTGTACTAAAGTAAAACATTTGAGTACTGAGAGAGGTCATCACTGCTGACCTCTCTCACTGTAACCCCTCCAGTTCCGCTCTCGTGGCCGTTACTGGGTGACCCCACGACCTTTCCTCTCGTGTCATCCCATAGGCCAAATGTTACATTTTGCACACAGTTCTTTGGTGATCCCCACGGCCAGTGCCTGCATCCCATAGGCCAAATGTTACATTTCGGTGACCCCCACGGCCTTGCCTCTCGTGCCACCCCATAGGCCAGAATGAACACTTTGTTCACACAAACGTTTATTTATTTTTATTGTTGTGACCCCCGTGGACTTATAGGCAAAAGTTCGGACTTATTTCTCTGTTTTATAGTCACTTTTTATAGCTTTCTATACTTATGTTGCTCTTATGTTATTTATCTGTAAAAGCTTTCGCAATTGTATGCAAGCATGTGCTTCTCACCCGCTCTGTTCTAGCCCCCCATTAGTGAGAGCTCAAAGGACAGCAGTGTCGGTCAGTTCACAACGTTTGACCACCATTCTTTGTTTAATCCATTCTGTACGGGAACCCCCTTTTGGTGTTTTAAAGCATTATGTTTTACTTTAGCTATTGAAAAAAAAAAAAATGTGGGTGGATATCTTTGAATATATTCTTTCAGAGCGAACGTTTTTTAACTCAAATCTTTGCTTCTCAAGGGGAGGTTCCTGGAACATATTTTGAGATTGGGGTCCACGGCCAAATAAGAGATAAATCTGGGGGTCCTTGACGTGAAAATGTTTGAGAACGACTGATACTAGAAACATGAGGGTTTTTCAGAAAAACTGTCAGGATTTAAAAGACATTTTGTAGAATTGTCCTCGGGTCTAAATGGGTTAAGGGCCAGTGCGTCCTCTAGGGACCAATAATCCTGCTTTTCTCTTTTGCATATAATGTACTTTATACAGCTAGTCTTTTCTTCAAAACTTTCTCTCTTATGTTCCCTGCCCTGTGGAAGGAATGTCATATAAGATATTGTTTAATGTTTTTAGCGTGTGCTCACCCTGCCGTGCATTTCTCTATACCAAACGAACTCGTGACTCATACGGTCGCACACTCCATACAAATTAATATTTAATTGACCTCAATAGCAGAAGTTTCAGGGACACCACTTTAGGGGGGGAGAGCATTATTCATTTTTTATGCATTCTATAGAGCGCGATCCTTTTTTATTACTCTGCGGAGACATGTTGTAAATGCGCTGACAGTCGAAACGTGGCTTCTCTGCCTTTTGTCCCAATCTGTGGCCCTCTCTCAACATCTGTCTGTGCGTGCACATTAAATATGCATATGCCGTATGTACAGATTTACATATTGTAATAAAGTGCATATTTTCACACTCGATCCATCTCACTTAATCTGTTAATCGCTCTCAAGTACCCAGTGTTAACTGTATGACCCTTATGGACCCATTTGGATCCATCTGTATGACCATTATGGCTCCATTTGGATCCATTTGTATGACCATTATGGCTCCATTTGGATCCATCTGTATGACCATTATGGCTCCATTTGGATCCATCTGTATGACCATTATGGCTCCATTTGGATCCATTTGTATGACCATTATGGCTCCATTTGGATCCATCTGTATGACCATTATGGCTCCATTTGGATCCATCTGTATGACCATTATGGCTCCATTTGGATCCATTTGTATGACCATTATGGCTCCATTTGGATCCATCTGTATGACCATTATGGCTCCATTTGGATCCATTTGTATGACCATTATGGCTCCATTTGGATCCATCTGTATGACCATTATGGCTCCATTTGGATCCATTTGTATGACCATTATGGCTCCATTTGGACCTTCATGGCTCCATTTGGATCCATCTGTATGACCATTATGGCTCCATTTGGATCCATCTGTATGACCATTATGGCTCCATTTGGATGACCATTATGGCTCCATTTGGATCCATCTGTATGACCATTATGGCTCCATTTGGATCCATCTGTATGACCATTATGGCACCATTTGGATCCATTTGTATGACCATTATGGCTCCATTTGGACCTTTATGGCTCCATTTGGATCCATCTGTATGACCATTATGGCACCATTTGGATCCATTTGTATGACCATTATGGCTCCATTTGGACCTTTATGGCTCCATTTGGATCCATCTGTATGACCATTATGGCACCATTTGGATCCATTTGTATGACCATTATGGCTCCATTTGGACCTTTATGGCTCCATTTGGATCCATCTGTATGACCATTATGGCTCCATTTGGATCCATCTGTATGACCATTATGGCTCCATTTGGATCCATCTGTATGACCATTATGGCACCATTTGGATCCATTTGTATGACCATTATGGCTCCATTTGGACCTTTATGGCTCCATTTGGATCCATCTGTATGACCATTATGGCTCCATTTGGATCCATTTGGACGCCGTTAACCACATTAGTCTTGCATGTGTTCCTACCTGCTGCATGTAACTGTTACTGTATTACAGGCATCATTTAAACGAAAATGTTTTGTGATTTATTTGTTTTTCAAAATGTATTTTTCAAAATGTTTCAAAAATAGCAGATCTACAAGCTGGAGTCCAGTTCAGTTCATGGGGTGTGTATGATAGGAAAAAAAAAAGTCATTTGTTGGTTGAACCACTCCCATTCAGGACGGGAACCCCTTTTGGTGTTTTTACCTTCTTGTTGCTATGTACATAGCAACATAACATTTATTTTCATTTTCATACCAATACTTTTGTACTTTTACTCAAGCAAATTTAGAATTCTGTACTTTTACTTATAACAGAGTATTTCCACAATGCAGTATTGATACTTTCACTCGTGAATACGTTTTTCCACCACATGGTATTTAACCCATTATGGACTGAAAAAAAGAAGGCTTCTGAATCCTAATAGTTTTCTGAAAAACCCATGTTTCTATGTCAGTCTCAACCTTTTTCATGTCAAGGACCCCCAGAATGATCTCTATTGGGCCACGGACCCCCCATCTCACACCACCAGAAGCAAATATTTTAGTTAAAAACGTTCGCTCTGAAATATATATTCAAAGATTTCCACCACATTTTCACGACTTTTCAAAAAATAGCAGACCTACAAGCTCATAGCGCGACACTCGGTGGCGCGCTATGAGCTTGTAGATCTGCTATTTTTTTCAACAGCTAAATTATAACAATGTTTAAAACACCACCAAAAAGGGGTCCCCGGCCAAAATGGATTAAACACAATCTCCCCCCCCTTCGCCTTCCTTCCTTCCATGTCTTTGCTCTAAAAGGCTGGAGGCTGACAGACAGCCGTGGCTGACACATTATTTGACGCGGGCGCTATAAGGCGTGTTGCTGTCAGAAGGCCCGGCCCATGCCGGATCACACAGTCCTCCTCCGCTATCAGGGAACGGCATCAAAGCAGGTGCCAGATTAACCTGCGCTGACCCGTTCAAACTTCACAAACCAGCCGACTGGATTTAAACATCAATCAGTTTGGCCGTGTGCCACTAGAAGGTTTCGCGCAGGAGAAACGGGCAGCGGAGATTAATTGCAGATGACAAAATCATCCTCCTAGCTGTCTGTCTCCCCCCACCCCTCTTTACTATAACACTAATGCTGCCCCCATGCCCCCAATATCTATAATACCCACAAATAAAGCTTTTCGTTTTTATATATACTCTCCGATTTCAATCGACACTCGGGGTCTTGCAGTGTAACTGTGCCGTTTCTTGGATAGGAGAGTATAAGGAGCTTAACCCATTCTGACCTGAGATCAGATTCATACGAGGTTTCCACTGGGACACACACTGGTCTGATTAACCCATTCTGACCTGAGATCAGATTCTAAAAATGTCAGTCGTTCTTCGATTTTTCAAAAATAGCAGACCTACAAGCTCTACGAGCTTGTAGGTCTGCTATTTTTCAACAGCTAAAGCATAACATGATGCTATAACACCAAAATGGGTTCCCGTTCAGAATGGGTTAACTATAAGTAGACTCAAAGCTAGATTTACCGTCCGTCAGTTCTGACACCCAGGAATCCCCAACGCAGGAGGAACCATTTCTACCACTGAGCTAAGGCCGGGGTTATCGGCCGCTTGTGGGCAGGTGAGACATTTCAGCGCAGGCAGCATCTCTTGTCAACCAGCAGTGGGCCCAATACTTGACAGCGTCTAACATTTGCAGGAGGGACGTACTGTATATATAGTACTTCCAACCACTGCAGATGTGCATATTTTAGCATTATGCCTTGTTGCTGATTGCTGTGACTATGGTCTCCCCTTGCAGGAATACACAGAAAGTCGTGCCCACCGATACATTTACACATGATGGCATTGATGACACAGAAACCTGGGTTACATATTTTCTACTGTACATTACCACGCTTTTATTTGCCTCAGACTTATACGTAAAAGGCGCTGAAGCGTTTCTTAGGGACTTTGTTCCGCTAAAGAAATATGATGAATGAAAAAAATATATACATAGTGAGAAACAAATCATCTTAGACAGGCAGGCTACATTAGCTTATCAATAATGCAGCGATTCCAGAGGTGTGCAAGGCAATATGCATATCTAACGGTGCAGGTATAAAGAGCGTATATGCATATCTAACCAATAGCTGCAATATCACAGCCGAATGAGCAAGGACTTGAGCGTGCTGTAAATACATGACACATACATTAGAGCAACTTAACCCAATCGAATGTGCAAAGGAGTAAGCCTTGCCAAGCCAAAGGGGCAGGAGCCTATATCTCCTGTTCCTGTAGCCATGAGGCCCAAAGGGGCAGGAGCCTATATCTCCTGTTCCTGTAGCCATGAGGCCCATAGGGCAGGAGCCTATATCTCCTGTTCCTGTAGCCATGACATTTCAGAGCTCCGAAAAGCAAGCGGTTGGGTTCGGCCTCGAAGCCCTCGGCTGTATAAGACATCTCAAAGCCTTCACCATTTTTTGGAATCATCATTCACAAGCAGTTTGTTTCTAGGCTGATGTTTGCCCTTCATAATCCAAACTTTAGCAGCCTAACTTTGTAATAGAGTATACAACCTTGAACTTTAGTGGCGAAATGGACTGGATTTATATAGGCTATACACTTTATAGCACCTTTTTATACTGTTTATTCAGCCATTCACCTTTAAGGCGGGACGCTGTTTTGTTATGCGGTACACTTTCACACAACAACAACGATGGTGAGAGACGAGTGCGGAGCAGTTACTGTATATGTATATATGGGTTCAGTGCAGAGCAGTTACTGTATATGTATATATGGGTTCAGTGCAGAGCAGTTACTGTATATGTATATATGGGTTCAGTGCAGAGCAGTTACTGTATATGTACTGTATATATGGGTTCAGTGCAGAGCAGTTACTGTATATGTACTGTATATATGGGTTCAGTGCAGAGCAGTTACTGTATATGTACTGTATATATGGGTTCAGTGCAGAGCAGTTACTGTATATGTACTGTATATATGGGTTCAGTGCAGAGCAGTTACTGTATATGTACTGTATATATGGGTTCAGTGCAGAGCAGTTACTGTATATATGGGTTCAGTGCAGTGTTGATTAAACGTAAATGAAAACTAAGCCACGACGACTAAAACTATGACTAGTAAATATAGTGAGAATTTTGTCAACAAAAACAAACTAGACTAAAATGTTAGGAAGGGACTAGTGGACAAGAGGTCCAGTATAAGTCATTTAACACTATAGGTTGCATGCTGAAAATTGCCGATCTACAAGCTCACAACACGTCTCGCTGCGACGCGTTGTGAGCTTGTAGATCGGCAATTTACAATTTTAGTTTTAGTCGACTAAAACTTAAACTAGACTAACACTAAAACATTCCAGGTGACTAAAATGTGACTAAAACTAAAGGAAAACTATTCAGCTGCCAAAAACAACGCTGGTTCAGTGCCTTGCTCAAAGACACTTCCGACACCACGCAGTTCAGGAGGGATCAGACCTCTGAGTCACCCGCCACCCCCGATCTAAAACTGAAAGCAATTAAAGATCCGGTCTGCTCTGGTTCCGTTCTGCTCCATTCTATTCTTTAAGGCATCTGTGTTATCTGTTCCTTCCTCTGTTTCCTAGGTAACAGAAACCAGGACGGGGCCGCTCGGCTGCAGTAACTACGACAGCTTGGATTCGGTTAGCTCCGTGTTGGTGCACAGCCCGGAGAACAAGATCCACCTGAAAGGTAAGGATGGAACTACTGAGGTACACGCACACCCACCTTGTCATAGGATGAGAGTCCTCATCCGCATGCGCACACGCTTATGCCCAATTCATGCTCTGCGCTGTATACGACGCGCTCTAAGACAGCCGATCTACAAGCTCTCAACGCGTCGCATCTGCCTCGCGTTGAGAGCTTGTGGCTCGGCTAATATTCCAGGCAACCCCCCCACCGACACCATCGGTCGTACCGACAAAGTATAAAGCGGGGCTTTAACCCATATAGGCCTGACGTCGAAATTTAAAAAATGTATTTTTTTTCTGAAAAACCTCATGTTTCTATATCAGTGGTTCTCAATATTTCATGTCAAGGACCACAAAAAATATATGTAATTGGCCGCCGACCCCCCCCATCTGAAAATATGTTGTTCCAGGGACCTCCCTCCAGAAGCAATGATTTGAGTTAAAAACGTTCGCTCTGAAAGAATATATATTCAAAGATTTGCACCACATTTTCACTACTTTCCAAAAATAGCAGACCAACAAGCTCGTAACGCGCCACTCGGTGGCGCGCTATGAGCTTGTAGATCTGCTATTTTTCAATAGCTAAATTATAACATAATGTTTAAAAACACCAAAAGGGGTGCCTGCCCAAAATGGGTTAAGACATGAAGCGTGCAAAGCCGTGCACGTACACACAAACACATGCAGTATACACATGCATGCTCATATCTTCAAAAATAGCCCCAGTGTTCTGCCTCTGCCTCTGTCAAAGCCACGTTTCCAGTGAGTGTGGGATGTGTCAGCCGGAGTGCATCTTGTGTGCAGCAGAGTATAGGCGGCAGCGGCATTTTCATTCCATTCCAACGGAGATTTACGGAAGATATGAGAAAGATTCAAGCTCCGGGGGATTTTCGGTTGTGGCGTTACGCAAGATGGGTTTTCCTTTCAACCCTTGGTGTTGTAGGGGAGTTGGGACACCGCCATACAAACTACAGTGTATATAGAGGGGTTATAAATATTACAGGAGCAGTTGGGACACCGCCATACAAACTACAGTGTATATAAGGTTATAAATATTACAGGAGCAGCCTGTGAAATCTGGGCTTTGTTGACACAGAGGCACACACACGCGTCGCACACGCACATGCAGGGATGTACAAACCAAGAGGTGCATGACTGCACTCCCATCCACAAGTAGGCTACTTCGACGGACGCTGGATTCAAATAGGCAACACTGTAGAAGGTCCGAACACCGTCTCCACCCATTTTTGGGGCGCGAACCCCTTTTGGTGTTTTAAAGCATTATGTTGTACTTTAGCTATTGAAAAATAGCAGATCTACAAGCTCGTAGCGCGGCACCGAGTGCCGCGCTACGAGCTTGTAGGTCTGCTATTTTTGAAAAAAAAATCATGAAAATGTGGCGCAAATCTTTGCATATTATATTCTTTCAGGGCGGACGTTTTAACTCAGATCTGGTCTTTCGAGGGGTCTGGCTGCTCCCCTCCAGCTGTCAGAGTCTCTGCTGTGCCTCAGTGCCTCTGCTTCCATGATCTCTGACCAGAACGTGTGTGCTGACCCCATGCTGTGACCCCACACTATGCTATAGGCCTTATAATGTACTCCTTTCTGAATTGTGAACCACTCCACTCCCTTTTCTATTATGTGACATACAGTACATACTGATGTGCTGTTTGATAATTCCACATGTCCTGCCATTGGCAGTTCTGTAGATTGTCAGTGCATTGTCAGAAAAAGAAAACAGTTCTGTAGATTGTCAGAAACAGAACAGTTCAGTAGATTGTCAGTGCATTGTCATAAACAGAACAGTTCTGTAGATTGTCAGTGCATTGTCAGAAAAAGAAAACAGTTCTGTAGATTGTCAGAAACAGAACAGTTCAGTAGATTGTCAGTGCATTGTCATAAACAGAACAGTTCTGTAGATTGTCAGTGCATTGTCATAAACAGAACAGTTCTGTAGATTGTCAGTGCATTGTCAGAAACAGAACAGTTCAGTAGATTGTCAGAAACAGAACAGTTCAGTAGATGGTCAGTGAATTGTCATAAACAGTAAACAAGTGTCAGTAACAAAGGGGGGCATTTGCAAAGGTGTTCTATGTTAATTATATTCAGATTGCCTTTACAGTTCCTCTGCTGGACAAATATGTTCAGTAGTCAAAGCAATAAAATTAGCATTAGGATAATCAGTGAATAATAGCAGGGAAAAAACATGCGTTTTCAGAAAACCTTCAGTAAAAAAGATCAGGGAAGCTTGAAGAGTTGGAACGGGCATGTCTGTAGTGTCATAGAATAATCTGTCAATCTGGCCATGGACCAGGCCAAGTCTAGCACGTATGTGAGCCGTGAGCGTGACCATCCTCACGTGTTGCTGAGCCCTGCGTTAGAACTCAGCCACTGTTTACAGTGGCTGTAAAACAGTGACATTTTGACACCTCCACTTTTGTTCGTTTCCATCACCCTCTTCCGACACGCTTTGACGTAATTTGTGGCAGAGACGTTGCCATGGCTGGCTGGCTGGCGACATACACAGTGTGGACAAAGTGTGTTGCTCTCTCTCTCTCTCTCCGTGAACAAATTGCCATCTGGTGGTTGTGTTTCTAGTGGCTTTATAGCCCATTTAGGCCTGATGTCGAAATGTAAAACAAATGTCTTCAAAATCCTGACATTTTTCTGTATCAGTGGTGCTCAATATTTCATGTCAAGGACCCCAAAAATTACATGTAATATGCCTCCACCCCCCCCCCCCCCCCCCCATCTGAAAATATGTTGTTCCAGGGACCTCCCCAGAAGCAAAGATTTGAGTTAAAATGTTCACTCTGTAATAATATATATTCAAAGATTTTGAGGCACATTTTCACGATTTTTCAAAAAATAGCAGACCTACGGTACAAGTTCATAGCACGGCACTAGGTGCCGCGCTACGAGCTTGTAGATCTGCTATTTTCCAATAGCCTAAAGTATAACAATAATGCTTTAAAACACCACAAGACGTTCCCCCGCCCAGAATGGGTTAGCGAGAGAGAGAGAGGGATTAAAGGTTTCTAACCCCCTAACATCGTCAGGCCAATAAAACCTTTTCTTCAAAATGTGTCCCATGGATCGTTGTTGGCAGACTGCGAAGACAATTACACACAATGTGGATCATGAGGAATGCGGTAGCTAGTTGGCATCATTAGAGGCCATGACATCGTTCGTTAGAGGCCCTGCATGATCGCAGCCAATGTTAGTTCCTATACTCCGGGACTGTTGCTCTACGGGTTAGACACTTGTGATTTACAATAGTTTTTCTTCTTCTCTTCTGTGGCTTGCCAAAATCTCTCTCTCTCTCTCTCTCTCTCTAAGGAGTAACAAAACAGAGTTCTCTAAATACTTAGTGCAACACTTGATAAAGGTCAAATGAGGTTATATATACATAATATTGTGTATAACCTTTTGTATTTGACCTTTATCAACTGCTGCAGGTGATGTGTTATACTCTGCGGTATATGTAACTGCCTTGAGAAAACGGGTTACAAAATAGTGGGATAGAAATTATTTTAAAAAAAGAACTGCCTTGAGTAATGCAAGATACTTTCAGCAAAACGGAAGCACAACTTTCGCCTGATACGCTTTTAGCTTGGTTCTATTTCTCTCTCTCTCTCTCTCTCTCTGAATCCATGCAGTGAACAGTAAAGGGCAGAGGTGTGTGCGTGTGTGTGTGTGTGTGTGTGTGCGTGTGTGTGTGTGCATGCGTGCCTGATATGCACTCAGCATACGAGTATAGCATAAACAACACTATGCACACACTTGCACAGGTCCAGGTCTCCAATCGCCTCTAACCAATAACCAGGATGCACAGCGGATATTTTCTTCTCTTTTGTTGTACCCTGCTGAACTTTGTTTGTGGTCCACAAAGAGCACACTGCAGTTTTTTTCTGAAAGAATGTCCTCATACTGTACATGGTATGTACAATGCACACGCACAGTCACACACACACACACACACACACACACACACACACACACACACACACACACACACACACACACACACACACACACACACACACACACACACACACACACACACACACACACACACACACACACACACAGGAGATATCGCACATTGAGAAACATTCTAAGCCTCTCTGCTATACTATATACTGTATATTCTCCAGGCGTTCATGCATGCAGTCTCTCTGATCTGATGATGTTTATGTGACGGTGTGTGTGTGTGAATCGTACCGCACCACAACACCAGCATATATAAGTTCACCTTCGTATATACGTGTGACAGGATGCGTTAGGTTGTGTTATAGGATGCAATGGTGCAGAACATTGCTTTAGTATACCGGTCTAATGTCCTCATTATCTCAGCATTTATTCAACACGAACAACAACAACAACAACACAAACACACCTCCTTGTTCAGTGTAGTGAACCACCACCACCACCGCTCGGCGGGCGTTGTTGGAAGTGAGTTCTGGAACCGTCGTGTTTTTTCGCCCCAGATGTTTTCAACTGGGCTCTGTTGATTTCACCATTTATAACTCATTCTGGCCTGCGGGAACCCCTTTTTGGTGTATTGAAAGCATTATGTTATACTTTAGCTGTTGAAAAATAGCAGATCTACAAGCTCGTAGCGCGCCACCGAGTGGCGCGCTACGAGCTTGTATAGGTCTGCTGTTTTTGAAAAATCGTTACAATGTGGCACAAATCATTGAATAATATATATGTCAGAGAGAACATTTTTAACTAAAATATTTGCTTCTGGGCGGGTCCCTGGAACTACATATTTTGAGATGGGGGGGGGTCCGTGGCCCGATAGAGATAATTCTGGGGGTCCTTGACATGAAAAAGGTTGAGCACCACTGACATAGAAACAAGGAATGTTAGGATTTAGAAGCCTTTTTTTAATCGACCTCAGTCCAAAATGGGTTAAATCCCTGTGTCTTTTGGTCTTGGCCCAACACGTACAGTACATCATGCATGTGAGCGTTTTCCAATTAGCACATGAAAGAAGCCCAGCTGCAGCCCAAAACCCTGGAAAGTGCCAACCGTGCTGCGAACGACGCGTCCAACCGCCGTCTGTCCTATGAAGATACACCCGCTTTTAGAGGCCTTGATGAGTCAAAATTAATCAACCACTTAAGCCCTATTGTCGTACGATTAGTGAAATTAGCCAATCTACAAGCTATAACAACTAGTTTATAGCGTTTCTAATCGTCTTCCCCCCTTGATGTGAATACAGATTTTCTTTGCGCTCCCACTATAATCATGCGAGCGTTTTAGCATTTGGAACCAAACAGGGTTCAAAAGCCACTTACGCTGATCTCTCACTTGTATAAGTCCGTCCTGGATGAGCGCGTTCTTGCTAAATGCTTTCTGCTAAATGCTTTCTGCTAAATACCTTCTGCTAAATGCCTACATTGTAAATTGTAAATGAACAAAATCTGGCTTGTCCTACATGTGCGCACACAGTTAAGCCCCCGAGGCAATGATGGCACAGCCACATGAAAAAAAAACTAAACAAAAGAGAGAAAAAATACAAAGAGAAAAGCAAACGCCAGAGAAGCAGCCATGAGGGGAGAGACATCGCGATGGGACCGACCAGGCCATGTATAAATTAATCCATTCTGGGCGAGGAACGCCCTTTAGGTGTTTTTATAGGCATTATACGTTATACTTTAGCTATTTAAAAATAGCAGATCTACAAGCTCGAGCTTGTAGGTCTGCTATTTTTTGAAAAGAATCGTGAAAATGTGCCGCAAGTCTTGAGATTATAGAAGACATTTTTATGAATTTCGACGTCAGGCCTAAATGGGTTAAGGACTGCAACTGGTGGTGTGGGGTGGGGTGTGGAGGGGGGCTAGCGTCCAGGCAGAGGGCGATGCTCTGCAGCCAAGGCTTATTGGGGGGGGGGGGGGATTTGTGGGTGATGGACGCGGGCCAAGGAACCCTTCTCTCTCCCACAGCCAAGTGTCTGTTCCCCCATGGTGGAGACCGGAACTCTCACCAAAGGAGAGGATTAGAGGGAGAGGGGAGGTAGAGAGAGGGGAGGGGGAGGGGGGAAGGAGGGGGGGGGAGGAGGGGTTGGGTGGAGAGAGAGAGAGAGACAGAGAGAGAGCGAGAGAGAGAGAAAATAACAGTACACACCACATGAAAACAGAGTCGGCAGGCATGTTACACACGCACACAAACACACCCGCACGCACGAGCACACACACACACACACGTGTGTGCGTGCGCACAGCATGTCCACACACTGATAACAGGCAGGTGATGACCACAGGGAAGGATTAAGAGCATCAAATGGCCCCAAAATGGAAAGAGTGGACTCAGCTGGAGAGAGGCCAGGGAGAGGGAGAGAGAGAGAGAGAGAGAGAGAGAGAGAGAGAGAGAGAGAGAGAGAGGGCACTGTGGTTTCTTTCTAGTCTAGGGTGATGGAAATGGAAGGCTGGCTGGGAGCAATGCCTCATGGGTAATGACCCCGTGCGACCCCGTGCGCTGGCTGGGAGCAATGCCTCATGGGTAATGACCCTGTGCGCCCCGCGGAAAGGGCAACCAACCACTCCAGGTGTTGCATGAAATGTACTTGGTGGGAGTAGGACTTTTTTTTTCTTTTTGTACAAGGATATTAGTATTGAGCTGAAAAAGAGGCTATTCTCTTTGTAAGCACACTTTTTAGTATGCATTTTAATGTGTTTGTTGCTGTTATCTATTGGGGTGATACATTGGAACGAACTGACTGGCATTGCCATCTTGAGACCACGCAGGCGTCATAACAGAAACAGGCATGACCCAAGATGCGAAAATGTGTCATAGGAGGCAGTGAGAGAGAACGAGAAAGAACTTGATATTCATGTTAGGACGTTTGTTATTTACTTCTTCTTGTCCCCGTCACAATTCTTTTGTCATACGTATGCTTTGGCATGGCTGGAACTAAGACACATTTTATCATGCGAATAAATCATTTTGAAATTGAAAAAATGCGAGAAAGAGAGAGATTCGTCTTATATGTATGTATATGTAAGTAAAATGCTAACTTCGGGTGAAGGTCGACAGTAAGCCTTGGATAAAGGCGCTTTACAAATGCACCATTTAACCATTTAAAATAATTGTAATATATGGTTTTTTTGTGATCATTATAATGTCTAGAACATGTTTTATTCATTATTGTGAAAGATATCCCCCAAATGTAAATTATTAATTTATTATATTATTATATAATTATTATACATTTTTCATCAAACTTTTATTTTTTATTTTTTTTAACATCTTTTTTAGTCTTAGTCCTAGTAGTACAAAGTATTTTTTGCAAGTAGAAATCAATGCGGGTGTTAGAGGGTTAACCTTTTTCATTTCAAGGGGCCACGGTTTGACCAGAATTAGGCTACGGTTCCTTATTTAATGGCATTTATATCTCTTGGGACGCCCAATGTATATTGTAAAATCAATGGTAATTTAACTCTGACAGTGTACAAATGGAACCAAATGGATCCATTAGGATCCATTTGTACACTCTCTGAGATCAATTGTACACTCTGAGCTTCCAAACTACGTATCATTTGAGCTGGGGACCCCCCTGGAACTCCCTCGGGGACCCCTGGGGGTCCCCGGACCCCACTTTGGGAACCACTGGCCTAGATAAACACAGCTCAGTTTCAAACGCATTCATTGGCAACAAAACAGACTTACCAATTAATTTACGCTCGCGCTCATTAAGATCTATTCGTGGCTTCCAGGAACTAAACAGCAAAATAAACAGGACTCTAAATAAACCATTAAACCAAATAATTAACCGCTCTGAATCCATATTCGTTTTGCCGACAGCCAGACACTTGGATGTCAATGCAAATTGCATTAAAAAAAAAGGAAAATGATGAGGAACGACTTGAACCGATACACCATTGTGTAACGTTCAGTCTAAGATGAAGTACTCGAGCCCTTTGACGCCCGCGCGGGCCGGCGACACGTCGATTGAATCCGGTTGAGCGTCGTTTTGAGATCGATGAGGATAACGAGTTCCGTTTAGTCCCGTTCGGTCGGTTGAAAAGGGCTTCAAATACAAATCACCAAGGATATGAATATCCCTCTTCAGCTATACTGTATAATATGATATCCCTGTCAAGAGTCTTCCTCTGTGCAGCCCCCGCTACGGAAAGCAGAGACACTTGAAGGACGCTCTTAACCTAAAACAACTCCCCCGTCCTCCACTGCAGCGGCAATCAGCTTAATTGCATCTCGGGGGCGCCTTCTTTGCGTTTGGTTTTTTTTACAGTCGACACCACCGGAAACATCACTGCGAGACACACGTATGAGTGTCTTTATCGCTATCCCTTCCAAGCAGCCGGATGTGGGTCATGCACGCCGTGAAGGCGACGCTTCTCATGCATTCTAATTATCTGTAGCGCTGCTAGCGTATAACGGTGGCAGATACGTGTGGCAAAAGGTGAAGATTTGAGCGGCGAGGGAGAGAGAGAGAGAGAGAGAGAGAGAGAGAGAGGAGAAGGGTATGCGTGTTCTCTCATCATGGCTTAACCCATTCTGGGCCGGGAACCCATTTCTGTTTCAAGCATTATGTTGTACTTTTAGCGGTTGAGAAATAGCAGATCTACAAGCTCTCATATAGCGCGCCACCGAGTGCCGCGCTATATGAGATTGTAGGTCTGCTATTTTTGAAAAATCGTGAAAATGTATAGTGCAAAACTTTGAATATATATATACTTTCAGAGTGAACGTTTTCAACTCATATCTTTGCTTCTGGGGGAGGGGAGGGGGGGTCCCTGGAACAACATATTTTCAGATGGGAGTCGGCGGCCAATTACATATAATATTGGGGATCCTTGACATGGAAATGTTTGAGAATGACTGACTGAATAATGATTTAGAAGGTATGTGTAGAATCTCAGGTCGAAATGGGTTAATAAACGGCGGCTAATTATGCGTGTCGTTCGTTTCCACTCCTCTTCCCCTGTTCCATCCCTCCTGTGTGTGTGTGTGTGTGTGTGTGTGTGTGTGTGTGTGCGCGTGTGTGTGGCCCTCCACTCACAGAGCTGTTCAACCCCATCCTTCCCTCGTCTGCATGCCCCCTCCTCGCCCTTTGTTTGTGTCCCCAAAGGTGTGACATTTGGATCTGTGTGTTGAAGACGGACACCAATCTAATACTAGTTATATCGCGCACAAACACGCGCACGCACACACACACACACACACACACACACACGCACGCACGCACGCACGCACGCACTCACGCACGCACGCAGCGGCAGTTTTTATTTATGCCATGAAGACAAAACTTTAGATCCTGTTGTACAAAGAGGAATCGTTAGACCGTTACATAGATGAAGTATCTGCACAGATGTGTTGGCACTGTGTGTGCGTGCGTGTGTGCGTGTGTGTGCGCGCGTGCGTGTGTGTGTGTGTGTGTGTGTGCGTGCATTGCACATGCATGTGTACGTGTGGATGTTAGTGGGTGGCAGCTGAATGGCAACTAGTAAAGAGGACTGGAGGAGAGATTGTGCCTATACACAACAACATGCGTGGATGATAAAACCCCTCAGATTTCAAAAGTCTGTGGCAGACTATACCGATCATTCCCACAGACAGACAGACACCATTACAATCCCCTGCCGTGCAATGCTTCAGATGGGGGTAATAATAGTCTCTAGATATAATATGTCTAGAGAGCGGATGAGGAGCGACTGTGACTGATGACGAGTACCCCTCGCGCCGCTCTTGTGGTGCCTCTACTGTACGTCACGAAATATATAGCCATGCGTTCATGAATTCAACCTGTGGGCCCAGCCCGCCTGCAGTACCCGTTTTGACCACTATACCGCCGGTGGCTTCAACGTTGCCCAGCCGTTCCGGGGTGGCTAAGAAAAAGGAAATATTTATATATGTATTTATTTTTTTCATGATGGAGAGACACATGCAGTCCAACCAAGAAAAGAGCTTATTTCAAGGATGGGAGGATCCAGACACTATAGTGGGAGAATGGAAGAGGAGAATGCCAGTGACTGGTGAAGAGAATCGTGTGGCGTGTTAAGCCTTTTTGACCTGAGGCCGATTCTAACAAATGGCTTCTAAAACAGTTTTTCGAGAAAACCTCTGTGGTTCTCCACCTTTTCCATGTCAAGGACCCCCAGAATTATATGTATCTGGCCGCAGAACCCCATCTGAACATGTGTTGTTCCAGGGACCAGGGACCAGGGACCAGGGACCAGGGACCACCCCCCCCCCAGAAGCAAAGATTTGAGTTAAAAACTTTCACTGTGAAAGAATATAAAGATTTGCGCCACATTTTCGAGATTTTTCTAAAAAAGCAGACCTATACAAGCTCGTAGCGCGGCATTCACGCTATGAGCTTGTAGATCTGCTATTTTTCAATAGCTACAGTATGATATAATGCTTGAAACACCAACAGGGGGTCCCGCCCAAAATGGATTAAGCTGTCTCCAAAATTGAAGCCACCATTGCCAGGATTTGCTACTGGCAGTCAAACACAGACAACCAAGCATGCACACATACAGTACTGGCGTGCCAATGCGTGCACACACACACACACACACACACACACACACACACACACACACACACACACACACACGCACACACACACACACACACACAGAGACATCTGAAGCGTTCGCCATGAAGGCATGGATGATGGAAGGGGGACATTTCCACTATAATTACATATCTTTCCGAACCATTGAAATGATAAATACCAAAGAAGCAACGTGCATATTATTCACAGCGGGGAACAGTGGGAAAAGGTCTTCCCGAATGGAAAGAGAAAAGGAGGCCATTTGAACAACACAGACCACAGACGGCCACATTTGTTCAGAGACGCAGAAGCATTGTAGGGCTGTTGCTTTCATAATATAATGCCGTACACAAAGTCTTCTTTTGATAAGCAACATTCTCTAAGGTCATACTTTGGCTTTTAACTCATTCAGACCTGATGGTCGATTCTACAAATGTCTTCTAAATCCTGACTGTCAGTGGTTCTCAAACGTTGTCATGTCATGTCAATATCACATGTCATGTCAATAACATACTGTATGTAATTTGGCCACAAACGGCCATCTGAAAATATGTAGTTCCAGGGACCACCCCCCCAGAAACAAATAGTTAATAACGTTCGCTCTGAAAGAACATATATTCAAAGATTTGCTCCACATTTTCACGATTCTTCAAAAAATAGCAAATCCACAAGCTCGTAGCGCGGCCTATGAGCTTGTAGATCTGCTAAAGTATAACATAATGACTTAAAACATCAAAAGGGGTTCCTGTGCTGAATGACTTAAAGGTGGCCATAAAAAAAAGACACATTAAAAAAAACGATTTTTGTACCGTTAAATTAAAAATGCAATGGATATCCAAAATCCATCCGTGTGAAAATGTGAAAAGGCACATCCCGTCCAGAGTTTACATTTAAGTACAAAATAATGTTTCAAAGTGTTCCAGTCATTTTCCATTTTAATGCAACCGAATGTGCAAAAAGCGCATCTGGGAAGCGCGAACGCGGGAAGCGAACGCAGCTCGTAAATTGCAATAACAACAATTAGAATATATTACACTGATTTTTTATTTTTTTTCTACTGTGTGTGTGCGCGCGCGTTTTTTGTGTGATACAGCTGCGCCCTCTGGTGGCGGGCGGGTGGTGTCACAGCGTGACACACATACACAGACATGTTCTGCTGGGTTACATAATAAATGGCTCACTGGATTTCGCAAAAAAAACGAATCATTTCATGCGATTATTTTTCACAGGTTTGCAAGACGTCCTCCCGGAGTTCCTGCGCGGGCGCTTCGTGGAGGCGGCGCTCAGCTACGTGGCGTGCAACTCGGAGGGCGAGCTGCTGTGTCGCAACAACGACTGCTGGTGCCACTGCTCCGCCCGCTTCCCAGAATGCAACTGTCCCTTCGCCGACATCAAGGTCATGGAGGCGAACCTCCAGAAGAGCAAAGAGGCCTGGAGCAACTCCAACGGAGACTTCATGGAGTCAGGTAAGGACGCTGGGCTTGGATGAAATGTTTACGATTAAATATAGACATCATGGAGTCAGGTAAGGACGCTGGGCTTGGATGGAATGTTTACGTTTAAATATAGACTTCATGGAGTCAGGTAAGGACGCTGGGCTTGGATGAAATGTTTACGTTTAAATATAGACTTCATGGAGTCAGGTAGGGACGCTGGGCTTGGATGAAATGTTTACGATTAAATGTTTACGTTTAAATATAGACCTCATGGAGTCAGGTAAGGACGCTGGGCTTGGATGAAATGTTTACGATGAAATGTTTACGTTTAAATATAGACTTCATGGAGTCAGGTAAGGACGCTGGGCTTGGATGAAATGTTTACGTTTAAATATAGACTTCATGGAGTCAGGTAGGGACGCTGGGCTTGGATGAAATGTTTACGATTAAATGTTTACGATGAAATGTTTACGTTTAAATATAGACTTCATGGAGTCAGGTAAGGACGCTGGGCTTGGATGAAATGTTTACGTTTAAATATAGACTTCATGGAGTCAGGTAAGGACGCTGGGCTTGGATGAAATGTTTACGTTTAAATATAGACTTCATGGAGTCAGGTAAGGACGCTGGGCTTGGATGAAATGTTTACGTTTAAATATAGACTTCATGGAGTCAGGTAAGGACGCTGGGCTTGGATGAAATGTTTACGATTAAATGTTTACGTTTAAATATAGACCTCATGGAGTCAGGTAAGGACGCTGGGCTTGGATGAAATGTTTACGATGAAATGTTTACGTTTAAATATAGACTTCATGGAGTCAGGTAAGGACGCTGGGCTTGGATGAAATGTTTACGTTTAAATATAGACTTCATGGAGTCAGGTAGGGACGCTGGGCTTGGATGAAATGTTTACGATTAAATGTTTACGATGAAATGTTTACGTTTAAATATAGACTTCATGGAGTCAGGTAAGGACGCTGGGCTTGGATGAAATGTTTACGTTTAAATATAGACTTCATGGAGTCAGGTAAGGACGCTGGGCTTGGATGAAATGTTTACGTTTAAATATAGACTTCATGGAGTCAGGTAAGGACGCTGGGCTTGGATGAAATGTTTACGTTTAAATATAGACTTCATGGAGTCAGGTAAGGACGCTGGGCTTGGATGGAATGTTTACGTTTAAATATAGACTTCATGGAGTCAGGTAAGGACGCTGGGCTTGGATGAAATGTTTACGTTTAAATATAGACTTCATGGAGTCAGGTAAGGACGCTGGGCTTGGATGAAATGTTTACGTTTAAATATAGACTTCATGGAGTCAGGTAAGGACGCTGGGCTTGGATGAAATGTTTACGATGAAATGTTTACGTTTAAATATAGACTTCATGGAGTCAGGTAAGGACGCTGGGCTTGAATGGAATGTTTACGATTAAATGTTTACGATGAAATGTTTACGTTTAAATATAGACATTATGGATTCCGGTAGGACGCTGGGCTTGGATGAAATGTTTACGATGAAATGTTTACGTTTAAATATAGACGTCATGGAGTCCAGTAAGACGCTGGGCTTGGATGAAATGTTTACGATGAAATGTTTACGTTTAAATATAGACCTAATGGGACGCTGGGCTTGGATGAAATGTTTACGTTTAAATATAGACCTAATGGGACGCTGGGCTTGGATGAAATGTTTACGTTTAAATATAGACTTCATGAAGTCAGGTATGGACGCTGGGCTTGGATGAAATGTTTACGTTTAAATATAGACTTCATGAAGTCAGGTATGGACGCTGGGCTTGGATGAAATGTTTACGTTTGGATATAGACTTGATGAAGTCAGGTATGGACGCTGGGCTTGGATGAAATGTTTACGTTTAAATATAGACTTCATGGAGTCCGGTAGGACGCTGGGCTTGGATGACAGACATGATGAAATGTTTACGTTTAAATGTAGACTTCATGGAGTCTTGTTAGGACGCAGCTGGGCTTGGATGAAATGTTCAAATAGAGACTTGTTAGTGTTGTTTTTGACAGCAAATTTTGATATAGTCTTGAAAAGTTTTCATTTAGTTTCACTCACGTTTTGGCCAGATGGAATGTTTTAGTGTTAGTCTAGTTTTAGTTGACTAAATATCATAAGATTGTATTGTATTTTGGCGGGCCTTGATGCCGTCGTAATGAATGTTTTACACTTGCTGTAAATAGCCGATCGTCTATTTTCAGCTTGAAAACCAAGTGTAAAATGACTTATACTGGGTCTCTTGTCCCTAACATTTTAGTCTAGTTTTTATTTGTCTGGCCTGGGGGGGATATGCTCTCTAGGGAGCATCCCTTTCTAGTTATCATCATTGCGCGGGAGACGCGGGTACATCATTGATGACAAGCTGGCCATGGTCGTCGAGGTCCCTTTGCTTTAACCGCTGCAGGCTATTGCTTGGAAGATGGACAACGTTCATCAATGGCTTTACGATGCTTTCAGCTCCAGCCAGGGTACGGGACGCTGATGATTTATGGGTTCCCGTGTTGGACAAAAGGTTTTGGGCACAAAAAGATTTGGGGCCAGTACAATTCCTCAGTGCTTTGTTTGAGATCCCAAAGAGATCCCATTATAGAATGTTGACGGTAAAACAAATCTGACCTCACTATAGATCACGCCAAATGTATCTTCAACTAAAAAATGGAGTTCAAACTCGCTCTGCCGCTCGGATATACAATCACGATTCTATTAAGCTAGTTCCTGCAGTTCAGCAATGACTGCTAGTCAGGGGTTAGAGGTCAGGGGTCAGGGGTCAAATGGACTTTATGTTGGTGTCTGAATGCAATCATACCAGAGCTCCCACAGACCAATCATACCAGAGCTCCCACAGACCAAAAGCGTCTCCTCAGATGACCATGTCTAGCCTTCACTTGAGGATAATAAACGACAAAAGGGGGGAATCCAATTTGAAGGATAATATCCTACTTTGTTCATTGTCCCCGATGGGGTGACTGGACCAGGCCGCTGCTGCTGCTATTCACAACCTCTGCATTCCAATTACTTATCCAGCGACTAGACACGAAGACAGGGCCAGACGGCCAGTTCTCAAAGGACTTGAGCTCTGTCATGCTGAAAATGAATAAAGAAAAAACGTTTTGCTCCACCTGCGAGTAACCGTAGGTTCGTACGAGAAGACCAGGGTCACTAACAAAGAAAGTCCCCATGCAACCCACTGCCTTATTCACTTCAAGCACTGTGACATTTATCACGCTTTGGAGCTACATAGTGTGCTGTTATCTGTTGTTGGGCATGTTGAAAATGAATAATAGCATTCAAATCATTAACCCATTTTGACCTGAAAAATGAAAAAAAGTCTTTTACATCCTGACAGTTTTCTGAAAAAGCTATAGTTTCTATGTCAGTGGTTCTTCAATTTTTCTAAAATAGCACACCTACAAGCTCATAGCGCGCCACTATGAGCTTGTAGATCTGCTATTTTTCAATAGCTAAAGCATAACACCAAAAGGGGTTCCCGCGCAAAATGGGTTTTAAAGGACGACTTAATCCATTTCCAACCTCTCTTCATATAATTGGTCCTCCTCACTAATGCTCATTATAATTTGGAACCATTTTTTTGTCTACTCACTCTGTGTCTCAGAGGGGCGACCTACCAGTGACATTGTCTATGTCTGATTTAACTAATTAGTTCTAAACTACTTAACCAAGATAAACTAAAAGCTATACTTCAAACATAAAAAGTAGCAAATTCAGCCAAGCTAATTAATGGTGGAAGTGTAGAAGTGAGCATTTCAAAACAATAAACCCAGAAGACATGAATGATGTGGAAAAAATGTATTTGGTTGGTTTGCGAGTCCTTATAGCTTTGGTGATGAAATGTGCAGGGTTTTTAATGTGATCTTATGTGAAACACGCAAAAAAGTTGCGAAATGTGTTATAGGGGTTTTATGTGATTTTGAAAGAAATTGACCACTGAGATAATCTGCACCATTTGGCTGATTATGCGAAAATGTATGCGAACGCATAATCACATTCTTTTGGAGGGTGTATGAAACACGACATCCTTTAAAGAGTAGAGAGAATGAGAGAGAGAGAATATGAGAGAGAGAGAATATGAGAGAGAGAGAGAGAGAATGAGAGAGAGAGAGAGAGAGAGAGAGAGAGAGGTGAGCATCAGCATGCCATTTGAATCACAATCATGAAGCATGTGCCGCGCAGGGCGCTCTGCGCCATGGGGGGCGAGGACACCCCGTCAGGTGCATAATCTCCTCCCAGTTTAAATTAATTTCCACCAAAGCTGGGCTGTTTTCTGAGAGCCATTCATCATCGTGCACAAGGAGAGACGCGCAGGTGTGTGTCACGTAATGGCTCGGGAAAGACGCAGCCGAATAAGCCAGGCGTCACTTCCTAAATTGGCTGGAGGAGTGTTTCCTTTTTCATTTTTTTACTTCGAATCCAGCGACTTCCTAATGACTTGGAAGCTGTCGCTGGGATTTAATTGGGAGCACGGGCAGCTTTCTGGCGGTTTGGCAAATTGGCTGCTTTCCTCTAACAGTGTCTATTCATGCAGAGTTCAGGTGATTCTGGGCGGTGTGTGTCGCCGATTGTGCATGGAAAGTGATATTATCGCGGTGCAGATGCGTGGCGTGCACTCAATTACACACGTGTGCGATCACACACTCGCGAGCGTGTGCGCGCACACACGCACACGCACGCTCAAAATGGACTCTAGCTGTGCCAGCCAGCAGATTTAATTACGTTGAAAAATGAGCACAGTGAGTAATATAAAAGCAGGGCAATCCAGAAGGCAAGTAGTGTTTGACTTTCAGAGCAGCGTGGTGCTCAAAGTGGGGTCCGGGGTGCCCCCCAGGGAGTCCTTTAGAGCGCGTCCAGGGGTCCCCACAGCCAAAAAACAATACATAAAATAACCTAGCATCAAAATCACTTTAACCACATTAACTTACCTTATATACGTCGATCGATTTGAAGAGATGATCTTACGACGTGTTGCGACGCTTGTAGATCTGCAAGGAGAAAAAAAGAGGGAATTCTTGAAAAAAAACAATAGAAATTGCTGTAATACATATACAACTTAACTTACATCTTGTATAGTGCAGAGTCCCTATCTAAGCCGCTGACTTTTAGAGTTGCAACCAAGCACAGTACACAGTATAACTGACATTTATAGGGCTCTATTTCCGTCAATGCTAAACCCCTCATTCCCCAAACTCCTTTGCCTTTTTTGAGTGGTGCAACCGCTGTCTATGAAAGTGGATAGCTGTCTATCCTATATAGACAGCTGTGTGTGTGTGGCTGGGTCCGTCCCTGGCTGTGTCCGAGCACGAAAATAGCGTTAGTTCACCACCAAGTGTCACTGTTGCACAGCCTAACACACAGACACACACAGGCCAGGGAGGAGGGCTTGTACAGTACAGTACAGTACAGTACAGTACAGTACAGTACCACTCACTTCAGACGGGTAGTTCAACTCGACACGTGTGACTAAATTTGACTGAGGGACTGCCATTAGATTTTGTTTGAATTTTCATTTTTTTTCATGTCATATGAAAGCAGGGAATCATAGCTTCAAGTTGACATATTGGTTGTTCAGTTTGTTCAGGTTCACTTCTGTGGTCTCTAACATTACACCTATAGCTACATGTTTAAGCATGTATTTCATATTTCAGACATGCTCTAGTATGTGAAGAGTCTGCCTGTGCTATTAACTCATTTTGGAGAAAAAAAAGAAAAAAATACGTTTTTCTCCTCTGGTGAAAAGCTGTAATTTGCGCGATGGCAGTCTCTCAGTCACACGTTGTGAGCTTGTATAGATCAGCTATTTTAACTATTCAAAAATGTTTTTCAAAATAGTAGAAAAAGGCAGTATAGTTTATAGGGATGTTATAGTTTAGCATGAATGAAAATAGAGCCCATAGAGTTGTATAACAACAGCAGTAGAGCTGTGAGAGTTTCTGGCGGTCACTGAGAGGTCAGACGGTTGTCTTGTCTGCTGGGACGGCTTGATAAGTGTATTGTGGAGAGAAAAACAGCTGGGAGGAGCTTGTGGAGGCAGACATTGATTTTGTCTATACCTCGTTGGGGGCGAGAGAGAGAGAGAGATAAACTGACTTAACCCATTCTGACCTGAGATCAGATTCACACAAGGTTTCCACTGGACACACACTGGTCTGATGAACCCATTCTGACCTGAGATCAGATTCTAAAAATGTCAGTCGTTCTTTGATTTTTCAAAAATAGCAGACCTACAAGCTCGTAGCGCGCCACTCGGTGGCGCGCTATGAGCTTGTAGATATGCTATTTTTCAATAGCTAAAGCATAACATGATGCTAACATCAAAATGGGTTCCCGTTCAGAATGGGTTAAGAAACAAACAAAAGAAAGACATACATATAGTATATTTGTTCATCAAGGCGTCACACCTTTGATATAAGTTTAACCGATTAAGCTGACGATTTGTCATTTTCAAAAGACGTATAGGCTGTGTGGCAACAGACTTGCAACAAAATAACTCGCGTCGTCCTTGGCAGTGCACATGATGCATTGTGTGCACATATTTTTTTCACTTTGTAAAAAGAACACAGATAAATTCTACATGATTTGTACAATGTGTGAACAGAGTAATGATTAATTTCCATCTCTAATCTGAATCCTAAATGTTTCACGCTATGGTTTTGAGGGACGCGTTGTTCTTTTTTTTTCTCAATGTCTTGGAGCCCACTCCAAAACATTCTTGATTCATGCGACACATGTTTGAAAGGTGTCATATTATAAAGGTGTAAATATGTAATAGAAAGGTGCAATATGTCATAGAAAGAAAGGTGTGCATGGTTGCGTTGTGCATGGTTGCTTTGCACCGATCTAGTTGAAGTGTTTAAATAAGACCAGTTTATTTGCAAAAAAACATAATTCATAAGATAACACTAGAGAGGGATTATGTTTTCACGGCCATTTCATCACATAAACATAATGGTGCGCGTACTAAAGTAAACACAGCAGTAAACGGATAAAGACAAATCACAAAGATTATATTGTAATCCACCGAAAAATGTATGGGGCCGTCATATGAAAATAGTTGAAAACCACTACGCACAAGTATGCACAATCAGAGTGTTTGAAGTGCGTATAAAAAGCTATAGGATGTTAAGTGTCTCCGTCACTGCTTCTGTGAAGCAGATTTGAGGCAAGAAGGACGGAAGGAAGGAAGAAGGAAAGAATAATGGTCTATAGCTGGCTTTAATGATCCTGAAACAGCAGGAGGTCCTAATTACAACACTCAGCATATCTTATGTGGGGATATGGTTCCTATACGCGCCACAGGGATCAACCTGCTCATCCTCTCTCTCTCTCTCTCTCTCATATCCCAGTAAGACCCCTATATTCCGTAATCCTTCCCAGAATGATAAACATGCAACACTGCATCGTTTGCCTCCGAGTTACAGCGTTCTGTCCGCGAACATGGAAGCTACAACAATCACCGACAACACGGTGGGCAGGCGGCCAAACGCCATGCAGAGAGCCGCTAAGAAACGCCTCTTTGTTCCGAGCGTTTCTCTCTCTCTCTCTCTCTCCCTCCCTCTCTCCATCTCTCTCTCTACCTCACTCACTCGCTCACTCAGTGGGTGTTAACCCATTCAGACCTGACCTGACATCGAAATTTAAAAAAATGTGTCTGAAACTTTCTGTCAGTGCAGGTTCTCAACTTCTTTTTCATGTCAAGGACCCCCAGAATTATATGTAATTGGCCACCGACCCCCCCCCCCCCCCTCCCCATCTGAAAATATTGTTTTTCCAGGGAGTTTAAAAACGCTCTGAAAGAATATATATCCAAAGATTTCGCACCACATTTTCACGACTTTTCAAAAAACAGCAGACCTTCGAGCTCGTAGCGCGCCACTCGGTGGCGCGCTACGAGCTTGTAGATCTGCTATTTTTCATGCTTTAAACATCATGGAATTGTGGACACAATCTTACGACAACGACAACAAAAGATGCTTTAGCAAAGATTTGCACCACATTTTCACGACTTTTCAAAAAAGAGCAGATCTACAAGCTCGTAGCGCGCCACCGAGTGGCGCGCTACGAGCTTGTAGATCTGCTCTTTTTCATGCTTTTTAAAACAACAAAAATTGTGTTTCCGTCTAGAAGGTGTTAACATGCTTGCCGGCCACCCTGAGTGCAGGGAATTGAATCTAAATTACAGTCTCATGTTTCATGTATGGATGACCTCATTAGCAACACCATTTCTCTCTCTCTCTCTCTCTCTCCGTGGCGCGCGGCGTGATGACCTGGGGGAGGAGCACTTCTATCGCACACAGCGGCAGCGCGGCCTTAACCCACAGCTGTGATAATCATCATGCGATTTAGAAAACCGGGGCATAATGGACGCTGTTTAACGCATTTTTGGCGGGGACCCCTTTTGGTGTTAGCATTACGTTATGCTTTAGCTATTGAAAAATAGCAGATCTACAAGCTCATAGCGCGCCCACCGAGTGGTGCGCTACGAGCTTGTAGGTCTGCTATTTTTGAAAAATCGAAGAACGACTGACATAGAAACATAGCTTTTTCAGAAAACTGTCATGATGTAGAAGATTTTTTTGAATCTGATCTCAGGTCAGAATGGGTTAAAGCCCTGGTTGTTGGCCATGTATAGGCCTAGTAGAAGGTAACAACCACTTTCCCTAACCGGGAACCTCATTAGTTGGGAGTTCTGCAACAGTCTAACCATATACACACAACTCACTGGTTACTGTATGTACAGTACACCACTCATTATAATGACCACTGTTTATGTGCTGTGTGGAATATGGAACAGCGGCATGCATGGACATGCATGCACACACACACGCACGCACGCACACGCGTACGCACACACACATGCATGCACGCACGCACACAGAGCATGAATTGATCTACGTCTGTACCTTCACATTGTGTTCAAGGTGTTTCAGTAGGCAAGTAATTATCATCCATAACACTCCATTTTAAGTAAAACGTGAGGTTTCAAAGTCTGTGTGTGTGTGTGAGCGTGCGTGCATGTGTGGGTTTCCAACCAGTGGTCCGGGGACCACCAGTGGCCCCTGAGGGGGTTCCAGGTGGTCCCCATGAGCTAAATGCTGGAGAGTTGGTAACCAAATGAAATGTGATAGGCATCACTTAATTTACAAGAAGTCTACACAATTAGAGAACGTAGAATAATTGTTGTGCATGGTTGCTTTGCACCGATCTAGTTGAAGCGTTTAAATAAGACCAGTTTATTTGCCAAAAAAACGAAATTCATAAGATAATACCAGATAAAATAAAACGCTTATTGTCCTATAGAGAGGGATTATGTTTTCACGGCCATTTCATCACATACACATAAATGACAATGGTGGGCGTGTGTATACTAAAGTAAACACAGCAGTGAACGGATAAAGACAAATCACAAAGATTATATTGTAATCTTCATACATAAAACACATCCATATAATCGTTGCCGTCCGAAGGAAACCACCTAACTCCATTTTTGAGGTTTTAGATTTTTTTTCATAAATCAGTGCTATACGGTACCACCCTTTCAACTGGACCTCATTAGTTGGGTGTTCTGCAACAGTCTCCCGGACCAACCCCTGGTATGTACACCACTCATTTTAATGAGCGCTGTTTATGTGCTGTGTGGAATATGGAACACACACACACACACACACACACACACACACACACACACACACACACGCACACACGCACACACACGCACACGCGCGCCATGTCTATATATATATGCATGACTCTGGCCTCTGGTCAAGCTTCATCGGGCTGGTTGTCCATGAGTTTAGTGCTTTGGAGGCTATACGTATTTCATTTCTGCTGGATTTACGGTTAGAATCTCCAGTGCAGGGCCCTCATCTTATGCTGTATAATCTAACTCTCTCTCACCGAAGCAGAATGTGTCTGTCTGTCTGTCCTCCTGTCTGTCGTCGATCTGTGTCTATATGAATCCCCACGCCCACATCATGAGAAAAAGGAACAATTGATTTGCGTCACGGAGCCCGGTCGCTATATCATCAGATCAATATGGGCCAAATATAGCTTCAGCAAACTGCGTGCAATGCGATGACAGGCACGCAGAGCGCACTTGAGAAATAAACCTTGTTCTGCAACATGGATGGACCGATGCCGAGTGCAGGGAGAGGAATAAACAGAATAAATCTGTGTGGGATTGATTGTTGTCTCCGACAACGCTCTGTGGACAATGCCGCGTGACGTGTTATAATAAACCGTCACGTTGGAACATGTTGGCGAGAACATCATGATCCTCTTTTTAACCCATTCTGACCTGAGATCAGATTAAAATAAATATCTGTTTGAAAATGACAGTTTTCTTGAAAAAGCTATGTATGTCAGTGGTTCTTCGATTTCTCAAAAATAGCAGGCCTACAAGCTCGTAGTGTGCCACTCGGTGGCGCGCTATGAGCTTGTAGATCTGCTATTTTTCAGTTGCTAAAGCATGCAGCAGAGCAGCCAAAAATATATATCGTTTCTTTTTTTAAAGAATGACGGACAGATGCAGATGTGCCGTTTGATAACTTCACATGTCCTGCGTGCGATTAAAAATGCAGTGCATTGTCAAATGGTAAATGGTGCATTTATATAGCGCCTTTATCCATTTATATAGTGCATTCATCAATTTATAATGTGCCTTTATCCAAGGTAAATGCCAAAATGGTGCATTTATATAGTGCTTTTATCCAAGGTAAATGGTAAATGGTGCATTTATATAGGGCCTTTATCCAAGGTGCCTTACATAGATTGTGCATTACATTCACCCATTCACACACACATTCACACACCGATGGCGGCGGAAACCATGCAAGGCACCAACCTGCACATCAAGAGCAATTAGGGGTTCAGAGTCTTGCTCAAGGACACTTCGACACTAACTCTGGGGGAGCCCGGGTTCGAACTGGCAACCTTGCAGTTACCATCCGGCCACTCTACCCCCTGAGCCACCGCCGCCCATTGTAAGAAACAGAACATCGTCAGTGAGAAAGAGGGAGGTTTCTGTGTTAATTCTATTCAGATTTGCCCGAAGAGTTCCTCTGCTGGACACATCTTTTTAGTAGTCAAAGCAGGAGAATTAGCATCAGGATAATCAGTGAATAAAAAACCTGCAGGGAAAAAACATGCGTTTTCACTCAGAAAACCTCCAGGGAAAGATCAGGAAAGCGTGAAGAGTTTGAACGTCTGTAGGAACACAGAGCTGGAAGGAAGGACTGGATTAGTAGGCTACTCTGGTCACACAAAACATAGCTTTAGGTTTTTCTCTTTTTGATCTCTTCTGTAGCAGATCTACAAGCTCATAGTGTGGCACCGAGTGTCACGCTATGAACTTGTAGGTCAGCCAAATCGTGAAAATGTGCCTGAAATATTTGAATATTGTTACAGAGCGAGTTTTTAACTGAATCTTTGCATGCTACTGGGGGGGTCCCTGGAACAACATATTTTCAGATGGGGGTCGGCGGCCAATGTCATATATATTTGGGGGTCCTTGACATGAATATATTTGAGAACCACTGACATATAGAAACATGGAGTTTTTCAGAAACCCGTCAGGATTTAGAAGACATTCTAAGTGGCTGAAACATTCATAACATTCACAGCAGAGGAGTCACTACGGAAACGTAATGGTTTACTTGTCGAAACTGGAAGCCGAATATGTTTTGTTTTTCTCGTTATGATACAGCCTGTTATGCTAATTATGTGCGAGAGTGTGAGGAGCTCATGCTGCTGTGGAAACACAGCGACAGAAAAAGAAAAGAAAAAACAAATAAGTGCACCAGGTGTTGCCAGCCAGCTATTGAGCCAAAAAAATCTGAATACATTTCTGGGGCAGAGGAAGGAAAAAAAGAAAAAAAGAAAAATGACAGCCTCCATCCTTTGTTGTTTTTACAAATGCAGGAAGTACATAATGCAACATCTAATGGCGGAGGAGACATGCTTTATGACGGCGATAAAAATGAGAAGTGGGTCCGGGAAGTGATTCAGAGCATGGCATGGTGCTGGTTTCACCCCTTAGACCCATTTAGTGATCCAGAGAGGCATGGTGCTGGTTTCACCCCTTAGACCCATTTAGTGATTCAGAGAGGCATGGTGCTGGTTTCACCCTTAGACCCATTTAGTGATTCAGAGAGGCATGGTGCTGGTTTCACCCCTTAGACCCATTTAGTGATTCAGAGAGGCATGGTGCTGGTTTCACCCCTTAGACCCATTTAGTGATCCAGAGAGGCATGGTGCTGGTTTCACCCTTAGACCCATTTAGTGATTCAGAGAGGCATGGTGCTGGTTTCACCCCTTAGACCCATTTAGTGATCCAGAGAGGCATGGTGCTGGTTTCACCCCTTAGACCCATTTAGTGATTCAGAGAGGCATGGTGCTGGTTTCACCCCTTAGACCCATTTAGTGATTCAGAGAGGCATGGTGCTGGTTTCACCCCTTAGACCCATTTAGTGATTCAGAGAGGCATGGTGCTGGTTTCACCCCTTAGACCCATTTAGTGATTCAGAGAGGCATGGTGCTGGTTTCACCCCTTAGACCCATTTAGTGATTCAGAGAGGCATGGTGCTGGTTTCACCCCTTAGACCCATTTAGTGATTCAGAGAGGCATGGTGCTGGTTTCACCCTTAGACCCATTTAGTGATCCAGAGAGGCATGGTGCTGGTTTCACCCCTTAGACCCATTTAGTGATCCAGAGAGGCATGGTGCTGGTTTCACCCCTTAGACCCATTTAGTGATTCAGAGAGGCATGGTGCTGGTTTCACCCCTTAGACCCATTTAGTGATTCAGAGAGGCATGGTGCTGGTTTCACCCCTTAGACCCATTTAGTGATTCAGAGAGGCATGGTGCTGGTTTCACCCCTTAGACCCATTTAGTGATCCAGAGAGGCATGGTGCTGGTTTCACCCCTTAGACCCATTTAGTGATTCAGAGAGGCATGGTGCTGGTTTCACCCCTTAGACCCATTTAGTGATTCAGAGAGGCATGGTGCTGGTTTCACCCCTTAGACCCATTTAGTGATTCAGAGAGGCATGGTGCTGGTTTCACCCCTTAGACCCATTTAGTGATTCAGAGAGGCATGGTGCTGGTTTCACCCCTTAGACCCATTTAGTGATTCAGAGAGGCATGGTGCTGGTTTCACCCCTTAGACCCATTTAGTGATCCAGAGAGGCATGGTGCTGGTTTCACCCCTTAGACCCATTTAGTGATTCAGAGAGGCATGGTGCTGGTTTCACCCCTTAGACCCATTTAGTGATCCAGAGAGGCATGGTGCTGGTTTCACCCCTTAGACCCATTTAGTGATTCAGAGAGGCATGGTGCTGGTTTCACCCCTTAGACCCATTTAGTGATTCAGAGAGGCATGGTGCTGGTTTCACCCCTTAGACCCATTTAGTGATTCAGAGAGGCATGGTGCTGGTTTCACCCTTAGACCCATTTAGTGATTCAGAGAGGCATGGTGCTGGTTTCACCCCTTAGACCCATTTAGTGATTCAGAGAGGCATGGTGCTGGTTTCACCCTTAGACCCATTTAGTGATTCAGAGAGGCATGGTGCTGGTTTCACCCCTTAGACCCATTTAGTGATTCAGAGAGGCATGGTGCTGGTTTCACCCTTAGACCAGTTTAGTGATTCAGAGAGGCATGGTGCTGGTTTCACCCTTAGACCCATTTAGTGATTCAGAGAGGCATGGTGCTGGTTTCACCCCTTAGACCCATTTAGTGATTCAGAGAGGCATGGTGCTGGTTTCACCCTTAGACCCATTTAGTGATTCAGAGAGGCATGGTGCTGGTTTCACCCTTAGACCCATTTAGTGATTCAGAGGCATGGTGCTGGTTTCACCCCTTAGACCCATTTAGTGATTCAGAGAGGCATGGTGCTGGTTTCACCCTTAGACCCATTTAGTGATCCAGAGAGGCATGGTGCTGGTTTCACCCCTTAGACCCATTTAGTGATCCAGAGAGGCATGGTGCTGGTTTCACCCCTTAGACCCATTTAGTGATCCAGAGAGGCATGGTGCTGGTTTCACCCCTTAGACCCATTTAGTGATTCAGAGAGGCATGGTGCTGGTTTCACCCCTTAGACCCATTTAGTGATTCAGAGAGGCATGGTGCTGGTTTCACCCCTTAGACCCATTTAGTGATTCAGAGCGGCATGGTGCTGGTTTCACCCTTAGACCAGTTTAGTGATTCAGAGAGGCATGGTGCTGGTTACACCCTTAGACCCATTTAGTGATTCAGAGAGGCATGGTGCTGGTTTCACCCCTTAGACCCATTTAGTGATCCAGAGAGGCATGGTGCTGGTTTCACCCCTTAGACCCATTTAGTGATTCAGAGAGGCATGGTGCTGGTTTCACCCTTAGACCCATTTAGTGATTCAGAGAGGCATGGTGCTGGTTTCACCCCTTAGACCCATTTAGTGATCCAGAGAGGCATGGTGCTGGTTTCACCCCTTAGACCCATTTAGTGATCCAGAGAGGCATGGTGCTGGTTTCACCCCTTAGACCCATTTAGTGATTCAGAGAGGCATGGTGCTGGTTTCACCCCTTAGACCCATTTAGTGATTCAGAGGCATGGTGCTGGTTTCACCCCTTAGACCCATTTAGTGATTCAGAGAGGCATGGTGCTGGTTTCACCCTTAGACCCATTTAGTGATTCAGAGAGGCATGGTGCTGGTTTCACCCTTAGACCAGTTTAGTGATTCAGAGAGGCATGGTGCTGGTTTCACCCCTTAGACCCATTTAGTGATTCAGAGAGGCATGGTGCTGGTTTCACCCCTTAGACCCATTTAGTGATCCAGAGAGGCATGGTGCTGGTTTCACCCCTTAGACCCATTTAGTGATTCAGAGAGGCATGGTGCTGGTTTCACCCCTTAGACCCATTTAGTGATTCAGAGAGGCATGGTGCTGGTTTCACCCCTTAGACCCATTTAGTGATTCAGAGAGGCATGGTGCTGGTTTCACCCTTAGACCAGTTTAGTGATTCAGAGAGGCATGGTGCTGGTTTCACCCTTAGACCCATTTAGTGATCCAGAGAGGCATGGTGCTGGTTTCACCCCTTAGACCCATTTAGTGATTCAGAGAGGCATGGTGCTGGTTTCACCCCTTAGACCCATTTAGTGATTCAGAGAGGCATGGTGCTGGTTTCACCCCTTAGACCCATTTAGTGATTCAGAGAGGCATGGTGCTGGTTTCACCACTTAGACCCATTTAGTGATTCAGAGAGGCATGGTGCTGGTTTCACCCCTTAGACCCATTTAGTGATTCAGAGAGGCATGGTGCTGGTTTCACCCCTTAGACCCATTTAGTGATTCAGAGCGGCATGGTGCTGGTTTCACCCTTAGACCAGTTTAGTGATTCAGAGAGGCATGGTGCTGGTTTCACCCCTTAGACCCATTTAGTGATTCAGAGAGGCATGGTGCTGGTTTCACCCCTTAGACCCATTTAGTGATTCAGAGAGGCATGGTGCTGGTTTCACCCTTAGACCAGTTTAGTGATTCAGAGAGGCATGGTGCTGGTTTCACCCCTTAGACCAGTTTAGTGATTCAGAGAGGCATGGTGCTGGTTTCACCCCTTAGACCCATTTAGTGATCCAGAGAGGCATGGTGCTGGTTTCACCCCTTAGACCCATTTAGTGATTCAGAGAGGCATGGTGCTGGTTTCACCCTTAGACCCATTTAGTGATTCAGAGAGGCATGGTGCTGGTTTCACCCTTAGACCCATTTAGTGATTCAGAGAGGCATGGTGCTGGTTTCACCCCTTAGACCCATTTAGTGATTCAGAGAGGCATGGTGCTGGTTTCACCCCTTAGACCCATTTAGTGATTCAGAGAGGCATGGTGCTGGTTTCACCCCTTAGACCCATTTAGTGATTCAGAGCGGCATGGTGCTGGTTTCACCCCTTAGACCCATTTAGTGATTCAGAGAGGCATGGTGCTGGTTTCACCCTTAGACCAGTTTAGTGATTCAGAGAGGCATGGTGCTGGTTTCACCCCTTAGACCCATTTAGTGATCCAGAGAGGCATGGTGCTGGTTTCACCCCTTAGACCCATTTAGTGATTCAGAGAGGCATGGTGCTGGTTTCACCCCTTAGACCCATTTAGTGATTCAGAGAGGCATGGTGCTGGTTTCACCCCTTAGACCCATTTAGTGATTCAGAGAGGCATGGTGCTGGTTTCACCCCTTAGACCCATTTAGTGATTCAGAGAGGCATGGTGCTGGTTTCACCCTTAGACCAGTTTAGTGATTCAGAGAGGCATGGTGCTGGTTTCACCCCTTAGACCCATTTAGTGATTCAGAGAGGCATGGTGCTGGTTTCACCCCTTAGACCCATTTAGTGATTCAGAGAGGCATGGTGCTGGTTTCACCCTTAGACCCATTTAGTGATTCAGAGAGGCATGGTGCTGGTTTCACCCCTTAGACCCATTTAGTGATTCAGAGAGGCATGGTGCTGGTTTCACCCCTTAGACCCATTTAGTGATTCAGAGAGGCATGGTGCTGGTTTCACCCTTAGACCCATTTAGTGATTCAGAGAGGCATGGTGCTGGTTTCACCCTTAGACCAGTTTAGTGATTCAGAGAGGCATGGTGCTGGTTTCACCCCTTAGACCCATTTAGTGATCCAGAGAGGCATGGTGCTGGTTTCACCCTTAGACCAGTTTAGTGATTCAGAGAGGCATGGTGCTGGTTTCACCCCTTAGACCCATTTAGTGATTCAGAGAGGCATGGTGCTGGTTTCACCCTTAGACCCATTTAGTGATTCAGAGAGGCATGGTGCTGGTTTCACCCCTTAGACCCATTTAGTGATTCAGAGCATGGCATGGTGCTGGTTTCACCCTTAGACCCATTTAGTGATTCAGAGAGGCATGGTGCTGGTTTCACCCCTTAGACCCATTTAGTGATTCAGAGAGGCATGGTGCTGGTTTCACCACTTAGACCCATTTAGTGATTCAGAGAGGCATGGTGCTGGTTTCACCCTTAGACCCATTTAGTGATTCAGAGAGGCATGGTGCTGGTTTCACCACTTAGACCCATTTAGTGATTCAGAGCATGGCATGGTGCTGGTTTCACCCCTTAGACCCATTTAGTGATTCAGAGAGGCATGGTGCTGGTTTCACCCTTAGACCCATTTAGTGATTCAGAGAGGCATGGTGCTGGTTTCACCACTTAGACCCATTTAGTGATTCAGAGAGGCATGGTGCTGGTTTCACCCCTTAGACCCATTTAGTGATTCAGAGAGGCATGGTGCTGGTTTCACCACTTAGACCCATTTAGTGATTCAGAGAGGCATGGTGCTGGTTTCACCCTTAGACCCATTTAGTGATTCAGAGAGGCATGGTGCTGGTTTCACCCTTAGACCCATTTAGTGATTCAGAGAGGCATGGTGCTGGTTTCACCCTTAGACCCATTTAGTGATTCAGAGAGGCATGGTGCTGGTTTCACCCCTTAGACCCATTTAGTGATTCAGAGAGGCATGGTGCTGGTTTCACCCCTTAGACCCATTTAGTGATCCAGAGAGGCATGGTGCTGGTTTCACCCCTTAGACCCATTTAGTGATTCAGAGAGGCATGGTGCTGGTTTCACCCCTTAGACCCATTTAGTGATTCAGAGAGGCATGGTGCTGGTTTCACCCCTTAGACCCATTTAGTGATTCAGAGAGGCATGGTGCTGGTTTCACCCTTAGACCCATTTAGTGATTCAGAGAGGCATGGTGCTGGTTTCACCCTTAGACCCATTTAGTGATTCAGAGAGGCATGGTGCTGGTTTCACCCCTTAGACCCATTTAGTGATTCAGAGCATGGCATGGTGCTGGTTTCACCCTTAGACCCATTTAGTGATTCAGAGAGGCATGGTGCTGGTTTCACCCCTTAGACCCATTTAGTGATTCAGAGAGGCATGGTGCTGGTTTCACCCCTTAGACCCATTTAGTGATTCAGAGAGGCATGGTGCTGGTTTCACCCCTTAGACCCATTTAGTGATTCAGAGAGGCATGGTGCTGGTTTCACCCCTTAGACCCATTTAGTGATTCAGAGAGGCATGGTGCTGGTTTCACCCCTTAGACCCATTTAGTGATTCAGAGAGGCATGGTGCTGGTTTCACCCCTTAGACCCATTTAGTGATTCAGAGAGGCATGGTGCTGGTTTCACCCCTTAGACCCATTTAGTGATTCAGAGAGGCATGGTGCTGGTTTCACCACTTAGACCCATTTAGTGATTCAGAGAGGCATGGTGCTGGTTTCACCCCTTAGACCCATTTAGTGATTCAGAGAGGCATGGTGCTGGTTTCACCCCTTAGACCCATTTAGTGATTCAGAGAGGCATGGTGCTGGTTTCACCCTTAGACCCATTTAGTGATTCAGAGAGGCATGGTGCTGGTTTCACCCCTTAGACCCATTTAGTGATCCAGAGAGGCATGGTGCTGGTTTCACCCCTTAGACCCATTTAGTGATTCAGAGAGGCATGGTGCTGGTTTCACCCCTTAGACCCATTTAGTGATTCAGAGAGGCATGGTGCTGGTTTCACCCCTTAGACCCATTTAGTGATTCAGAGAGGCATGGTGCTGGTTTCACCCCTTAGACCCATTTAGTGATTCAGAGAGGCATGGTGCTGGTTTCACCCCTTAGACCCATTTAGTGATTCAGAGCATGGCATGGTGCTGGTTTCACCCCTTAGACCCATTTAGTGATTCAGAGAGGCATGGTGCTGGTTTCACCCTTAGACCCATTTAGTGATTCAGAGAGGCATGGTGCTGGTTTCACCCCTTAGACCCATTTAGTGATTCAGAGAGGCATGGTGCTGGTTTCACCCCTTAGACCCATTTAGTGATTCAGAGAGGCATGGTGCTGGTTTCACCACTTAGACCCATTTAGTGATTCAGAGAGGCATGGTGCTGGTTTCACCCCTTAGACCCATTTAGTGATTCAGAGAGGCATGGTGCTGGTTTCACCCCTTAGACCCATTTAGTGATTCAGAGAGGCATGGTGCTGGTTTCACCCCTTAGACCCATTTAGTGATTCAGAGAGGCATGGTGCTGGTTTCACCCCTTAGACCCATTTAGTGATTCAGAGAGGCATGGTGCTGGTTTCACCCCTTAGACCCATTTAGTGATTCAGAGAGGCATGGTGCTGGTTTCACCCCTTAGACCCATTTAGTGATTCAGAGAGGCATGGTGCTGGTTTCACCCCTTAGACCCATTTAGTGATTCAGAGAGGCATGGTGCTGGTTTCACCCCTTAGACCCATTTAGTGATTCAGAGAGGCATGGTGCTGGTTTCACCCCTTAGACCCATTTAGTGATCCAGAGAGGCATGGTGCTGGTTTCACCCCTTAGACCCATTTAGTGATTCAGAGAGGCATGGTGCTGGTTTCACCCCTTAGACCCATTTAGTGATTCAGAGAGGCATGGTGCTGGTTTCACCCCTTAGACCCATTTAGTGATTCAGAGAGGCATGGTGCTGGTTTCACCCCTTAGACCCATTTAGTGATCCAGAGAGGCATGGTGCTGGTTTCACCCCTTAGACCCATTTAGTGATTCAGAGAGGCATGGTGCTGGTTTCACCCCTTAGACCCATTTAGTGATTCAGAGAGGCATGGTGCTGGTTTCACCCTTAGCCCATTCAGTGATTGAGAGCGTGGTGCCGCATTTTTTGCTCGTAGCGCGCCACTCGGTAGAGCGCTACGAGCTTGTAGATCTGCTATTTTTCAATAGCTAAAGTATAACATAATGCTTAGTTAAAACACCAAAAGGGGTTCCCGCCCAGAATGGGTTAGAGTATATATTAATAGAGACGGCACCCGTCGGCGAAATGGGACATATTAGTGGTCGAATTTGGCATTGCAGCTCGAGCCAAAACTGGTCCGTTGACTATCATTGCAACACGTTCATGTTATTGGGGTCCATGACACGTGACCGCTATATGTTTACGTACGTGAACGCGCGCAAACGGCGCAATGATATAGTCAACGGCACAGCGCGTTTACGATTTGGCCAAATTCATCCCGGAATGTTCGTATACGCGGAAGGAGGAGTGAAATCGCCTCATGCGCTTTTGAGCAACTAGTTATCCAATGAGGCATGGTGCTGGTATCACCCCCACCAGGATCCATGCCAGAACTATTTGTAAGTGGTGGTGGTGCCGAGTATCAACCAGCCCCCCCCCCCCCCCCCCCCCCTCCCTCCTCTAAAGGCATGCTTTTAATTAACATAATGGAAGCACATCGACAATTTAATGATTTGTACTACAATACGTGGAGAGAACAAAAACTCCGGTTGGGAGAAGGGAAGAGCGGAGGAGACGCGAACTAGAGAGAGAGAGAGACTGCAAAGACACCGAGACAGAGAGAGAGAGAGAGAGAGAGAGAGAGAGAGAGAGAGAGAGAGAGAGAGAGAGAGAGAGAGAGAGAGAGAGAGAGAGAGAGACGGGGGGGGCATGGAGACGGGGTAGGAAAGAGACAGTGAGAGAATTTATTTAACGTTTACTGCCTGGATTTATGGATTCTGTGGGGCTCTGGATCTGGAGCTGCACAGCTGAGACGGAGGAGATGATGACTAAATAGCATTCTCTGTCAGGCTCCTTAAAATACCACCCGGGCGAGCGGGGAATACAAACGGCACGAGGTTATCTTTAAGACCCGTCGTTGCCGCCGCCGCCGCCGTCGTGTAAACAGCACGTATTCAATTTAGTCGGCGAGGAAATTGAAATACAACCGAAAGGAGAGATAAAGCGTCTGGCTGTGCCCCGCCGCCGCACGAGAGAGACGTGGCGCGTTGGCCCTGAATGCAGAAAAAGCCAACAAACCGCCGCCGTCGCATGCTAATGCCAGGGTCGCTCGCGCAGTCTGGACCGTTAGCTGGCGCTCCAACAGGGCCTTTCATTAACCCGTTTCGACCTGACTCTATAGATTCTACAAAATGTCTTCTAACATTTTTCTGAAAAGCCCATGTTTCCATGTCAGTTTTCATGTCAAGGACCCCCAAAAATATTATGTCATTGACCGCCGACCCCCCCCCCATCTTAAAATATGTTGTTCCAGTGTCCACCCATAGAAGAAAAGATTTGAGTTAAAAACACTCTCTCTGAAAGAATATATATTCAAAGATTTGAGGTACATTTTCACGACTTTTCAAAAATAGCAGATCTACAAGCTCGTAGCGCGCCACCGAGTGGCGCACTACGAGCTTGTAGATCTGCTATTTTTCAATATAGCTAAAGTATAACATAATGCTTTAAAACACCAAAAGGGGTTCCCGTTCAGAATGGGTTATAACCGGGGCCTGTCATGTTGCAGCTCGACATTGAAATGAAAGCCTCCATACAGAACAGCTGAACAACTATACATTCAGTCAATGGGAAATAAATACAATATTATCGAGCTACACGTTCACAGAATATACTCACAGTATATATATTTACAGATGTTTCTCGTCTTACAGGAGGAATAGTATGCATGCTGTATAAAAACGACAGCTGGGTTCAAACGTGAAAACATTGAAAGATGAGAATTTGCTCACACAAGCACACACACACACACACACACACACACACACACCCCCCGATTCAGGTTGATGTTGGCTAGACCACTCTCACAACTATATTTCTGTCTATGGCGTCAGGAATGTGAAGAAGGGCTTCAAATCACTTTCACCGCTATTTCACACGTTTGCCTCATTTATATGATTCACAAACGATCGTTACAAGAATAACATCGAAGACAACCGATCTACAAGCTCACGGCACGTAAGCATCCCAACGTGCCGTTAGCTTGTAGATCTTTTCTTCTCCCCCTGTCTACATGTTGAAGGGTCCTTAGGCAAGACACTGAACCCTGCATTGCCTCCAGTGTCTACATGTCAAAGTGTCCTCAGGCAAGACACTGAACCCTGCATTGCCTCCAGTGTCTACATGTCAAAGTGTCCTCAGGCAAGACACTGAACCCTGCATTGCCTCCAGTGTCTACATGTCAAAGTGTCCTTAGGCAAGACACTGAACCCTGCATTGCCTCCAGTGTCTACATGTCAAAGTGCCCTTAGGCAAGACACTGAACCCTGCATTGCCTCCAGTGTCTACATGTCAAAGTGTCCTTAGCCAAGACACTGAACCCTGCATTGCCTCCAGTGTCTACATGTCAAAGTGTCCTTAGCCAAGACACTGAACCCTGCATTGCCTCCAGTGTCTACATGTCAAAGTGTCCTTAGGCAAGACACTGAACCCTGCATTGCCTCCAGTGTCTACATGTCAAAGTGTCCTTAGGCAAGACACTGAACCCTGCATTGCCTCCAGTGGTTGACACCATTGGTGTGGCAACCATTCATCCCTACGAATGAATGAATGAATGAATCATTGTAAGCGCTCTGAGCATAGGAGCATAGACAAGCGCTATATAAAAATGCAATCCATTATTATTATCACTAGCAATTATTTATTATTTAACAATTTAACGGGCAAGGGCTAGTAGCCCTTTACCCGTACATTGTTAAATGGGAAAAGGGGCTTCGTTAAGACCACCCTATTATTATGGTCAATGCCTGTGTGAAAAGTGGGAGCGATACGGCAGTGTTTCTGACAGACAGACACTCAGATATTCAGACAGACATTGACTGAATTATAGTGTGATGATTAGTAAAAGCTGTAATGCCAGAGTATATCTACGTTGTGGACAGTATTTGCTATACTTTTACTTAGTGGATGAATATTTGTACTATACCGGTACAAATACTACTAGTTCTGCTGTGACACCTGAAGGTCCTCCCACAGCGATCAATAAAGGTTTATCTGTATCTTGACGTGATCTAATCTTGTATGAAAGGCTGCATTGGGGCAGATTAACATGTACATGCAAGCCTTTAGATGTTTAAAGCCTCAATGCCTAAATAGGAAAGGGTTTCACTAATACTGTGTTTGCTCAGTAATGTTACGACAACAACATGTACACATTGTCAGCTAAGCTGCCCTAGTTTCATTTTGGTGTTTATACTAGTATAAATATGAGTATGAGAATACAGCGCTGGGTGTTATAGTACAGTAAACACATATATATATACTGGTCCTGTGGGTGCATGATAATCACGTACACATGCGCGTAAACATACTGTACAGTCAGTCCACCATGGGCTTTAATACATTCTGTGCGGGAACCCCTTTTGGTGTTTCATTATACTTTATATACTTTAGCTATTGAAAAATAGCAGATCTACAAGCTCATAGTGCGGCACTCGGTGCCGCGCTATGAGCTTGTATAGCTTGTAGGTCTGCTATTTTTGAAAAATCGTGACAATCTAGTGAAAATCTTTGAATATATATTCTTTCAGAGCGAACGTTTTTAACTAAAATCTTTGCTTCTGGGAGGGGGTCCCTGGAACAACATATTTTTAGATGGGGGTCGGCGGCCAATTACATATAATCTTGGGGGTCCTTGACATGGAAATGTTTGAGAACGACTGACATAGAAACATGAGAACGACTGACATAGAAACATGAGGTTTTTCAGAAGACATTAGAATCGTTTCCCAGGTCTAAATGGGTTAAGCCAATATAGATGTTTTTTTAATCACATCATGCATGCATTTCTCCCGTCTCCATGTATTGGCAGCAGAAGACATGGATATTGAAGAGCAATATCATTTTCTTTAACACTCGGAATGAGCCGCTGATTGATCGCCGTGCATGTGGACGTGCACACACACACTGTAGAATTGATTTGGTTTTAATGGGTTTTCATGGAGCCTTTCATACGAGGTCAACCGTCGCTCACACCCCCGTCGTGTTCGTGAAGTTAACGATTGAAACGATGTTTCGGTGGTAATTGCCGAATGGGATTATAGAATTATTATAGCGATCGTATATACGTAGGTCTCAGTTTACTATGAAAACCCGGCATTTTATTGTAGTGGATTATTTAGACCTTTCATCAGAGTCTTTAACGCATTTTTGACCCGAGGACGATTCTACGAATGCCGTCTAAATCCTGAAAAGCTTTCTGAAAACCCATGTTTCTATGTCAGTCGTTCTCAAACATGGACCCCCCAAACATTAAAATTATATGTAATTGGCCGCCGAACGCCATCTGAAAATATGTTGTTCCAGGGACCTCCCGGAAGCAAAGATCTGAGTTGAAAACATTCGCTCTGAAGGAATATACGGATGCTGAAAATAGCCAGTCTTACAAGATCAACCGCAGCATGACACGTTGTGAGCTTGTAGATCTGCTATTTTCAGAACGCAACACCCCGAAACACAACCAAACATAGAATGACTTGTCTTTTAGTTCTACTGGATCTCTTCTCCACTATAGTCCCTCCATAACATTGATTGATTGAAGTATGTATTAACAGTTTGCAGAATTACAGTACATTTGACTTCAACTCATCTTAATCTAGTTTTCATTTAGTGACAAAACAAATTGTCAATTATTGTATTAGTTTTAATCATCATAACTTACATGTACATATGACTTATTTAGTCTTCGTCAGTGAAAAATGGTAGTCGACAGACAAGTAGTTTTAGTAGCTAGTTTTAGTTGACCTAATCACAGTATTTAACCCATTCTGAACGGGAACCCATTTTGGTTTGGTGTTAGCACTATGTTATGCTTTAGCTATTGAAAAATAGCAGATCTACAAGCTCGTAGCGCGCCACCGAGTGGCGCGCTAAGAGCTTGTAGGTCTGCTATTTTTTTTTTTTAATCGAAGAACGACTGACATTTTTAGAATCTGATCTCAGGTCAGAATTGGTTAATCAGACCAGTGTGTGTCCAGTGGAAACCTCGTATGAATCTGATCTCAGGTCAGAATGGGTTAATTGTATTACAGGCAGAGAACCAGAGAACGGATGTCGATGGCATTCTAGGAAACAAACAATGACTGCAAATGGATAGATCATAACCCCGCTGATTGAAAAGCTAATTTGCTTAATTGAAATGTGTTGAACGCTGGCAATAGTAATACGACATTCATTCACAGTAGTATTATTGATATCATTGTGGTTGGTCGAATTATTAAATCCAAGGCAATTATTATCATTGTTATTTTTTTTCTGGCGAATGAAAACATAATCTACAGTTCCTAGGGCTATTAGTGACATCTATTGTGTCAAAACATAATTGATAAGAAGAACCACATATTTACAAAAAAATGTTTTGGTTTTTAATTTCAGTGTGACCGTGTAATTATTCTTCTTCATTGAATGCTCACACGGATGACAATGCTAGCCAAGCCTGCAGGCTTACACTCACAATGATGGCATTTTAATTTGTGACATTAGTTAATGTTTTTCTTCTCCGGAAAACGTATTGCAAACTATACACAACTGGATCAAGTCATGTGTTGTTGTGAGCTTGTAGATATGCTGTAGCAGTCGCACGCACGCACGCAGGCACGCAGGCACGCACGTGAATGGGCAGTGGGGCGACAATGGAGGACCTTTGAAGGCCAGTGGGGACTTGGCCATCAGAAGTTTACGAGTAGATTGTGCGTGTGAGTGTGTGTGTGTGTGTGTGTGTGTGCTCGCGCAGACGCACACGTGTGTGCGTGCGTCTATGTATGCATGTGTGGCTGCGTGCGCTGACCCAGAATGCCCTGCCTGTCATAACCCTGGAGGCATAACACTTCTTTTCACAATCCTCTCTCTCTCTCTCTCTCTCTCTCTCTCTCACTCTCTGACACTTTGCTATAAGCGAGAGACAACTCTAAGAGATGTTCACACATTAGCCGCATTCCATGAAGAACATAAGACAGACTGCTTCAGTAGAGGCTATCTAGAGCTCTTGTTGTGATGACAAGTACAAAAGAAGAGGATAGGAGGGGACGGGGAGCAGTCGCAGAAACGACTGAAAGGGCCTTCAATATAGCACTTGGCCAAGTGCTCACAGCGCTTTACAATGGTTCATTCATTCATACAAACAGTCGTCCTGACTTCCCACATTCACACACCAACGGTGTTACCTTGAAACGCACCGGCCGACTGATTGGAGTGTCCTTGAGAGGCCCAAGGACACATGATGATGATGCCACGCGCATAAAGTCTTCTTTATCAAAGATGTTTCTCTTTGTCTTATAAGTCTCTCTTTCTGTGAAATGCTGCCCCGGGGCCAGAGTAATACACTGGATGTGAGGGCGCGCTACAAATCCTGAACCTCTGAACCTACAAGAGAAGAGAGCCGAGCCGAGCAGAGCAGAGCTGAGCAGAGCAGAGCGTAGAGGAGAGGAGAACGTATTACAGTACAATCTCCACCACAAAGCTTTTCAATCTCCCTCCATGACAGAAGATTAAAGGGAACATAAACAGACAGCCAGAGAGAGCGACAAGGGGAGTTGAAGGAATGAACTGTTTTAGGGTTAAGGAGAATTCCATACTAAAAGGCTTTCTTACCTTTCTTTGTAGTTGTTACGTCCCCACCAAAGAGGTCCAGGTGTTATTTTGTGCAAAAGCTCCTTATTGGCTATTTCCCCTACCATAAGCCCTAAATGAATTGCATTGAATGGAATGGGAATTGAATGGGGCTATGGGGTGTTGTGCTAATTTGCTTATTTACATCTCTCAAAATTATAATTTCTTTGTATAGCCTCTCTTCATAATGTAAATAATATACCAAGCGGCACACTTTACTACTTCTTTCGATGGAAATAAGCAAACTAGCATAGCACCCCATAGCCCCATTCAATTCCCATTCAATGCAATGCAATTCATTGAGGGCTTATGGTAGGGAAAATAGCCAATAAGGAGTTTTTGCACTAAAAAACACCTGGACCTCTTTGGTGGGGACGTAACAACTACAAAGAAAGGTAAGAAAGATAAGAAAGCATTCTAGCATGGAATTCTCCTTTAAGCCTGATTTATACTTGGTTGCAGGCCAATGTGCACCAGCAAAATAACTGATCTACAAGCTCACCGTGTGATATATGTATAGGGTCGCCAACCACCACCTTATGGCCATTGGGTTATTGTGGTTCATTGCTTTTCTAAAATCTATAGATGCTAAATGTATGCCAACATGAGAAACAGACAAATCCCAATTAAAACAGTTTGTATTGAGAATAGAACTACAAGATGAACTATCATTTATACATGAAAGGAGTCCACACGACTGCCTGTACAAAAAAAGGGAGGTTAAATGGTAAATTGGTGCATTTATATAGCGCCTTTAATTATCCAAGGCGCCTAATATGTGTATATTCACACACACACACACACACATATTCACACACCAATGGCAGCGGAAACCATGCTAGGCACCAACCTGCACATCGGGAGAAATTCGGGGTCCAGTGTCTTGCTCAAGGACACTTCGACACTAACTCTGGGGGAGCCCACAGGGTTCGAACTGGCAACCTTGCGGTTACCATCCGGGCCACTCTACCCTCTGAGCCACCGCCGCCGAAGTTGCTGTTGCAAATGCGGGGAAGCTACTGAACACTACAGTACGGTATTGCGGTATAGGATAGCCTATATATAAATGGTAAACGGTGCATCTACAGTATACAGTATACAGTATACAGCGCCTTTATCCAAAGCCATTTACATAGATTGTGCATTACATTGTCTCACACACCTATGACCTATTTTATATTTTATTTCATTGCTTCTCGTCGTTTGTGATTTTTTTTCTTTCCCACTGCTGCACTATGGATAATAGATAACATTTAACCCATTTAGGCTTGACGTCGAAATAAAAAAACAAAGTCTTCTAAATCATGACAGTTTTCTGAAGTACCCCCATGTTTGTTTGTATATCAGTGGTGCTCAATATTTCATGTCAAGGAAGGACCCCAAAAATGTAATTGGCCGCCGAACCTCCATCTGAAAGCATGTTGTTCCAGGGACCCCCGCCCCCCCCCCCCCCCCCCCTTCCAGAAGCAAAGATACGAGTTAAAATCGTTCCCTCTGAAAGAATATATGGTCAAAGATTTGCGCCACATCTTTACGATTTCTCAAAAATAGCAGACCTACAAGCTCATAGCGCGGCACTCGGTGGCGCGCTATGAGCTTGTAGGTCTGCTATTTTTCAATAGCTAAAGTAGAACGTAATGCTTTAAAACACCAAAAGGGGTTCCCGGCCAGAATGGTTTAACACCGTGCTATTATTATCATTATTCTGGTGTTGTTTCCTCTATGCTATAGCGTGACCTGCGGTCTGTTCACGTGCACGTGTTGCGCTACACACACACACACACACACACACGCACACACACACACACCTCCGAGTTTGACCCGAACAAGAGGCTTGACTCGAAAACGTTGTGGAATAAAATAACGCTAGTCGAGCGTTAACGAGAGCGATGTTTTTTAGAACAGGCATTAGAGGATATATGAGAGGAGGGCAAAGTGGGCAGGAGAGGTAGAGAGAGCAGCAATAATGAATTCTGAGATGTCTTCTTCTTAAATTATGTACATGATAGCAAGATGTGTGAGTGATTTTGAAGCTTGGCGCGTGATGTTGCCAGCCACACTGATGTGTTTTGACAGCACATTTTGATGTATAGTTTTTACTCTTTTATAGTCTTCTAGTCATCACAGTTTTAGTCAAATTTTAGTTGACTTGTGAGTTTGTAGAAGAACAGCCATTTTCAAAATGCAACCAAATGCATAATGACAACTTTTCTCCACTAGTCCCTCCATTTTAGTAAATTTCTTTCTGTATTTGTTGACAACATTGTTAATATATTTAGTTAGTTTAAGTCATTATAGCTTCGTTTTTATTCAGTTTTCGTCAGTGAAAAAATGGAGTTGACTAACATTTTTCCCCATAGTTTTAGTCGAGGAAATCAACAAATGCCACACTGGATGGAATACATGCTGTGCTTAGGTACCATGTTGAGGTGGTCCGGGGACCCCCAGGGGTCCTTGAGGGAGTTCCAGGGGGTCCCCAGCTCAATGATAGTTTGGAACCAAATGGACCCTTATGGGTCTGTAACATGATTAACATTGACTTTACAATATACATTGGGGATCTCAGAGATAGAAATGCCATTAAATCAGGGTCTGTAGACTAATTGATGTATGTCTGCTGAATCACTGCTAGAGACGTAAAAAAAGTAGTATACAAATGTACCGGTAGGCTACTTTTTATTTTTTCCATCCCTGCTTTTAAATGCATGGCTTCAGAATATATCTCACTCAGTGGGAGAGGATTAACACACACACGCAAGGGGCACGCACGCAAGCACGCACACACGCACATCTATCACGTCTTCCTGGGTTCTCTCTGACTATCTGTCTTTTTGCACCTGCTCCTTTGTCTCTTCCCCCCCTCTCTCTCTCTCTCTCTCACTCTCTCGCTGCCTGCAAGTTTAAAATAAATATACATTATTTTTCAAACTCCCAAAGGTAGCGACTGGTGGTGGTGGTGGTGGTGGTGTGTGTGTGTGTGTGTGTGTGTGTGTGTGTGTGTGTGTGTGTGTGTGTGTGTGTGTGTGTGGGGGGGGGGGGGGGGGTGGTGGGGTGTGTGTGGGGGGGGGGGAGGGGGGATGCATGGATCCCTCCAGGGGGTCTGCTGTTGTAATATATACTCACTTATCACACACAGCCAGCCTCACTCCCAGGAAACTGTCCCCGGGGAGCACACACACACACACACACACACACACACACACACACTGTATAACTAAAATAGAAGTAGGCTAGTACGGGAGTGGTCGCTAAGCAGATGCATTATTTAGTGGTAGGTGGTGCGTGGCCGGGAATCAACGACTAGATGATGTGGTTTAACCACTTTCAATGGCGTCCCTATTTTTGGGTCAGACTCATAAATGTCAAAGAATTTCTACAACGTTGTGCAATTCCCGGAAACGTTCAAACATGGCGAAGAATATCTGCAAGCTGGCAGCAATTTGGTAGTATGAAAATATAGGGCTTAAATAGATAACTGAGCCCCTTGGAAACTGTACATCTCAAGGGTTTATGTTTAATATCATCGTTTGCAGCTTAAAAGAAAATGGGGCTTGATCATAGTTGTTATTTCATCTGTAATAAGGGTAAAAACACATCACAACCTTTGATTGGATCAACAAGTGGATCAAATTGGCTCAAAAATAGTGCACGACAGATGACACTATTAAATGTCTGTCTGTCTGTGGTGTGGGGTTGCCAGGTCCCAGTAGCATAACATAACATAAACATGTGGCTGCACACGGAGTGCCAAAACATCTGTGCCGATACTTCGTCTGTATAACGTTCTGCTATTAACACCTGCAGAAGATGCCGCTGTGTGTGAGAACCCCTGGGCTATGGGGCCGTGTGCAAAGCTGGCGTATAACCCCATAGGCGGGGGGGATACGGATATAATTATCCGCAGCTGGCAAACACAGGTCTACACAGCAGAAGCTCTGAGAGAGAGAGTGTACAGATGGAACCAAATGGACTGGGCATTTATGTTTTGGAAGACTTCCAACTATGAATTAGAAGCACAATTAAAGTGTCTAAATTATGGAAAGAGGCTCGGCTGCTTTTTGCCGGTAACATAATTATTATTACATGTCTGGTACATTTCAGTTGCGCGGCCATAAAATTGGAGAATAATCAATTATGGAAATAATGTCCATCTGTGCAAAAAGGAAGGCTGGAATAGCTGTTTTGTGCCAGCCAGGTGCTATGCAGCTATCGAGTAGTTGTCAGCATGGCGTCGTGCAGTGCATATAAATTTGACTGCCATTGGATTTTTGGGGAATTTGTCATGTGAAAGCAGGGAATCATAGCTTCAAATTGCCATATCGGTTGTTCAGTTTGACCCACCAGTTTTGGAGATATGGCTTATAGAGTATAATGTCTTGCAGAGAAACAGCGAGTTGAGAAAACAGGCTTGAAAGGTTCACTTCTGTGGTCTCTAACATTTACACCTAGCTACATGTTTGGGCATTTATTTCATGTTTACATGTCTTCTGTGGTCTCCAACATTACACCTAGCTACATGTTTAAGCATTTATTTCATGTTTACATGTCTTCTGTGGTCTCCAACATTACACCTAGCTACATGTTTGGGCATTTATTTCATATTTACATGTCTTCTGTGGTCTCCAACATTACACCTAGCTACATGTTTAAGCATTCATTTCATATTTACATGTCTTCTGTGGTCTCCAACATTACACCTAGCTACATGTTTGGGCATTTATTTCATATTTACATGTCTTCTGTGGTCTCCAACATTACACCTAGCTACATGTTTAAGCATTCATTTCATATTTACATGTCTTCTGTGGTCTCCAACATTACACCTAGCTACATGTTTGGGCATTTATTTCATATTTACATGTCTTCTGTGGTCTCCAACATTACACCGAGCTACATGTTTGGGCATTTATTTCATATTTACATGAACTCTCTGACTCTGAAATTTACATTTCAACTCTGACTGCATCTACACAGCTCCAACCCTTAAAGCTTAGTTCAGAGTTTTGCGTGGACTTTCTATAAGTGGTTGCAAAGGTATTAACACTTATATTAGTTGTATGATAAAGGGGGAGGGGGATGATATTGTGATGTCACTATATCACTGTTTTTTCCCCCTTCCATTGGCACGTTTGCCTACGTTTGGGTCTACTTTCACCTCATGAGAAACTTGCGACACTCCATCTTTAACCCATTTAGGCCTGACGTCGAAATAAAAAAAATGTCTTCTAAATACTGACAGTTTTCTGAAACAAAAACATGTCAGGTTCTCAAACATATTGGTAAATGGTGCATTTATATAGCGCCTTTATCCAAGGCGCTTTACATAGATTGTGCATTACATTCACCCATTTATACACCGATGGCAGCGGAAACCATGCAAGGCACCAACTAGCACATCGGGAGCAATTAGGGGTTCAGTGTCTTGCTCAAGGACACTTCGACAGTAACTCTGGGGGAGCCCGGGTTCGAACTGGCAACCTTGCGGTTCCCATCCAGGCACTCTACCCCTGAGCCACCGCCGTCATGTCAAGGACCACAAATATATATGACATTGGCCGCCGACCCCCATCTGAAAATATATGTTGTTCCAGGGACCCTCCCAGTAGCAAAGATTTGAGTTAAAAAGTCACTCTGAAAGAATATATATATTCAAAGATTTCAGGCACATTTTCACAAATTTTCAAACATAGCAGACCTACAAGCTCGTATATGAGCTTTGTAGATCTGCTATTTTCCAATAGCTAAAGTATAACATAATGCTTGAAACACCCAAAAGGGGTTCCCACCCAGAATGCGTTAACTTTAATACAGTGTGAAGAAATGAAACAGCGTTTTGGCTGCATGCCCCGAGTCTCTCCATCCATCAAGTCCCTCTCGGTAACATTCAATAATAATCCTGCTGATGTGCAGTGGATTAGTGATTAACCCATTCTGAACGGGAACCCATTTTGGTGTTAGCGTCATGTTATGCTTTAGCTATTGAAAAATATCAGATCTACAAGCTCGCTTGTAGGTCTGCTACTTTTGAAAAATCGAAGAACGACTGACATTTTTTTAGAATCTGATCTCAGGTCAGAATGGGTTATAATCAGACCAGTGTGTGTCCCAGTGGAAACCTCGTATGAATCTGATCTCGGGTCAGAATGGGTTAAACTGGTCTATCGACATGCACTACTTCATGATATCCGCCCGGGAGGTGCACCGCGGTGCATTTACAGAACCGCCGTGGAAATAATTTATGGGTAATTATAAATAAAGCATGGACAGGGGCATTTTGTTGACTATTACGGTGTGTATATCTGCTACTTGCCCGCCGGCCAGGGGCCACACTCTCAGCACTTTTCTGCCCAGCCCTGGTGGTCTCTCTGCTTTGGTTGGTTAGACCATTCTGACCTGAGATCAGATTCTAAAAACGTTCTTCTACATCCTGACAGTTTTCTGAAAAAGCTATGTTTCTATATGTCAGTCGTTCTTCGATTTTTTCAAAAATAGCAGACCTACAAGCTCGTAGCGCGCCACTCGGTGGCGCGCTATGAGCTTGTAGATCTGCTATTTTCAATAGCTAAAGCATAACATAATGCGAACACCAAAACGGGTTCCTCGCCCAAAACGGGTTAGGGGAGATTTGGTGCTTCCATGCATGTCAGATCAGACCTACTATACTCACTGCAACATTTCTTATCTCGCCGTTTGCAGATTCTTTTGCGTTCTGCCTCATTGGCGTTTATTTTTTTTAACAAAACTACCAGCAACGGCACAGAACTGCCGTATAAGAGAGCCATTTACTGAATGAAAAATGATGGGAGTCCATTTTTTTTATTACCGCATTAACTTGCTGCTCAAGGTTGTGTGCGTTGTAGGACTCGATGTTAACAATTGGACGTGCTGTGAAGAAATGGATAAGCTTTACTTTCAGCAACGTATATCGTTGTCAGCACGTGTACTAATTCAGTCCTTTTTCATGCACGCACACACCGAGAGAGAGAGAGAGAGAGAGAGAGAGAGAGAGAGAGAGAGAGAGAGAGAGAGAGACAAGCCCTACAACGTTGCCTCCAGTCATCCCAGTTTCTCCATACATCCGACCAGCTCGTTGGTGCTTTGCGCTCCTGCGTCTTTCTTGAGTACGTGCACATTACGTTAACACATTCAGTCCATAGGAAACTGGAATTCTGGAAACGTCACAGGGAATCAAACCGACGCATACATAGGACACGTGTGTACACGACTACACGTCCTAGCGCATCCTCAATGATATGATATCAGGCGAGGAAATAATATTCAGATTTTTTTTTTTTTTTAGTCGGACGCTTCGCTCTTCGGTCATATTAGCGTTGCGTTCACTAGCCTGTTAGCGCGTCTCTCCTGATCCAGGGCGCTCTCCGTGCGGTTTTGATCTGATGGATATACTAAGCGCTTCATTTCTGCTCCTCATCAGTCTCTCGTTCAAAAAAAATATGAACGCTCTTTGGATCATGTACTGTATCGTATGAATGAAAACGAGAGCAAGGTAAGCTAGCAAAAATATTTCTCCGGATTGTTTCTGGGGACACTACTTTGCTGGCTGGTCAGTTCTTGATGTCTTTGTCAGTGTCCTGCTATAGTCTCATTCTCCTGGCAGCTACTTTCTGGCTCACCCTTGGTATTCCCTACACCGTCCTACAGGGTATTGTTGGTAACATGTCCGTTCTTGCTGATGTTAAGTATACTACACGCGTCATTCTGGTGTAGCACCCGTCAAGGGACTTCTGCAGGATTGGCGTCAGGGTCCAGCAATCGCTGCTATATAGGAGAACAGATTCCACCGTTGTACAAGAAGCTGGTCACTATAATACTATATAAGGACATAATTTGGGAATGGAATGACCCTTCATTTTATACCAGGGGACATCATGCTATTTATAGACCCCGACTCATTACTCACCTTCAATAATGACAGCTTATTGGTTCGCTTTAATTGAGCCCAGATTTGCTATTCATATATTCAACAATGAACTATTTTTTTTTTTTGGCTTAACAACGGCGGGGCTTTTAATTATCCCCCCATGTGTAAAGGTTACGCGGTGGGAGGGGAGGGGAGGAGAGGAGATAAGCCCTGTTTCAATTCTTCAGCACTTTGGAAAAGTTTGCCTTCCCCCCCCCCCCCCCCCCCCCCCGAGCGAACGGTCCCCCACAAAGCCCCACGCAGGGGTCTTCCACTCCCTGCACTGCCCCCCCCCCTCTCTCTCTCTTCTCTCTCTCTCGGAGTCTGTCTCTCTCTCTCTCTCTCTCTCTCTCTCTCTCTCTAGCCCATTTAGGCCTGTCTTCTTTCTGAAAAACCTGATGTTGTTTCTCTGTTTGTGGTTCTCAATATTTCATGTCAAGGACCCCAAGAATTACATGTAATATAACGTTTCCCTGGTTGGACGAAGGAACACGCTATTCCAACAAGGTTCCTTCCCTCTCCCATCAGGTGCCCCGGGCTGGCCAGGGGGAAGTAGTATATATATATATAGACCAGAATTACTACACACACAGTGGGAGACGCTCTAGCTGTGGGGGACGACAGCACTTAGAGTATATATGAATAGAGATGACATCAGAGTTCTCCTCTCATCCACTTGCATTAAGTTGCTCAAAAGCGCATGAGGCGATTTCACTCCTCCTTCCGGGTAGGAACAGAGTGCATTCTGGGACGGATTGGCCCCAAACACATGAACGCGCACGAACGCGAACAAGCGTGCGTCCGTCGTGAACGTGCACAATGATAGTCAACGGACCAGCGCGTTCATGTGTTTGGGGCCAGGCTGCAATACCTTCATTCGGCCACTATGTCCATTTCCACTATGTCCAAAAAAAAAACGTATTCGCATTACTAGTTGCAGGCTAACGTTTCCAAAAGTCTCATCTTCTTATTGTCTTCCGACAGCAGCAATTAAAGCTCAGTCTAAGAACTAGGTCTGGGAGAGCTTCGGGAACGGCTGATCAAGAGGGTTTTGAGGGACCGCAAGCTGTGCATCACCACAAACTTTATGAAGAATTGTTATCTGAAGTTAGGAGTTAACCCATTCTGGGTGGGAACCCCTTTTGGTTTATTAAGCATTATGTTACTTTAGCTATTGAAAGATAGCAGATATATATATAGATAGATAGATATATAGATATATATATATATATAGCTCATAGCGCGGCTACTATTTTTTGAAAAATCGTGAAAACGTGTCTCTTCTTCTGGGGAGGTCCCTGGAACAACATATTTTCAGATGGGGGTCAGCGGCATATTTCATATTATTTTTGGGGTCCTTGACATGAATATTGAGAACCACTGATATAGAAACATGAGGTTTTTCAGGAAAAAAAGACTGTATAAATTTCGACATCAGGCCTAAATGGGTTAATAAAAGAAGGAAAAAAAATCCAAAATCTAAACAATGTCATGTTACGCCACAGGGGTCATGGAGAGAGAGAGATACAGAGAGAGAGAGAGAGAGAGAGATGTCCCTGCATTCTTTCAAAGGCATCGTCATCTCACAATAGCAGCCACTACGCCTTGTAAGTACAGCGTATATGAGGTGAATGAAGGGCCGTGTGGGATTCACATCAGAACTACAGGCTTTCTTTAGACCCAACGAGGAGAAGAATATAATATCCATATGGGCTCTGCAGTGTAATCAGGTGTTGGAGGGGAAAGGAACTGGTTGGAATAACGTGTTCCTTCCACGCGCTACGTCCAACCAGGGAAACTCCCCCCTGTCAGGTGTAAAGGAGACACTTGGACACTCATGCATGAAGGAAGCATGAGTTCAAGTCCGTTGCTCTCCCCATGTCCCCCATATATGGGGACTAGGTTGGTGGAGGGTGTGTAGAGCCCTGGATCACATTAAATGATTGACACAGGGGTGAAAAATGGGTTACAAAAATCGCGGGATAAGAAAAAATATATTAAAAAAGTAATCAGGTGTTTTCTACCACTGGAGACGGCGCTCTGGAACTCAGGGGGAGTGTCGGGGCTGATGGAGTCGCTCGTTGTGGAGGCGAGTAGATCGAGGTGGAGTGAAACTATTGATCGGCTCATTGATCCACTCGCTCCTCGCTAACGGAGGGCATTTATGTTTGTCTCGCCTGTCATTGCAGAGCAACGAGTACTACCTCAGTTGAAGAAAAGGTATTGGGGAGGTTTTAACACAATCCTTGCCATGAACGAACGCGGGACCTGGTTTTTCTCTCCCCACAACCCATGAGCCTTTTGCCTTTATTATTTAAAAATCACACCTGTGTGAAATGAGGGGCGCTCTTATCATCGTACATCATCATCTCATACTGACACACACACACACAGGCCAAGAGTAATTTCAGCCTTCCATGCTTAAGACAACAACTGTGCTTGTCTGAACCGCTCACTTCACATCTGGTATAATTTGAGTTACTCGCAATTGCAACAATGTCAAAGTGAGTGCCTGTATGAACTTGGTCAAACAACAACAGGGTAAACCCAGAATTAGAGAAGTAGAAGGAAACACGTACAGTGCTGTATGATAGATCTAACAGACCTACAGTACTGCAGCTATCATCAGCTTAAATAAGAACGTAATGCACTGAGGCACTGAGACACCACTCTAAAGATGATAACAGGAAAACATAAAGACAATGTTGATAATCATGTAACTGTAACTGTAATTGGCTGTACCATTCTCAGATAATAAATAATAACAATCCACCTGGGATAACACATCCTAAACCTTTCTGAATGGGCATACGGAGCGGGTATAATATAATGTATAATGTGTTCATAAATGGCTGGAGAAAAGTGATACCACATGCCATGGAAGCTTTTATAGGTGAGGTTTTATTGCAAAAAGCCTGGAGTTTTTAGAAATATGCATAGCTGGGGGTCATTTAAAAATAAAATGCTGCGCTTCATGAAATGCGAGAGAGGCCGGGAGAGAGGGGGGGGACCCATCCAAGGTACTGTGCCTCACAAATAACCCCTTTAGACCTGAGAAAAGATTCTGTACAAATGTTTTCTAAATCCAGTTTTCTGAGAAACCCCATGTTTCTATGTCAGTCGTTCTCAAAAATTTTCATGTCAAGAACCCCCAAAAATATAATGTAATTGGCCGCCGATCCCCCATCTGAAAATATGTTGTTCCAGGGACACCCCAGAAGCAAAGATTTGAGCTAAAAAAAAAATGCAAAAATAGCAGATCTACAAGCTCGTAAATAGCACGGCACTCGGTGCCGCGCTATGCGCTTGTAGATCTGCTATTTTTCCCAATAGCAAAATAAAACATAATGCTTTAAAAACACCAAAAATGGAATGGGATAATAACCGCCCAGAATGGGATAAATAACAAGCAGTTTAGCATTTGGCCTCATATACTGTAACCTTCACGTATAACGGGGGATTATGGGTTATTATAGGATAATGTAGGCGATGTAAAATAAAAAAATAAAACATAAACCGTATAACTTGAGATAGTTTTCAGCTTGAGCGAGAGCGCCGTTGTAAAGGCCATCTGTCTGCAGATACGACGTAGCGCTGTGGCCCATCTGGGGCTTCCTTTTTATCTCCATATTTTTTTTGCATCGCAGACCTTGGGAGCGCTCAAGGTTAATGCCCCGCTTATCCCATTCTGGGCGGGAACCCCTTTTGGTGTTTTAAGCATGGTGTTGTACTTCAGCCGTTGAAAAATAGCAGATCTACAAGCTCGTAGCGTGGCACCGAGTGCCACGCTACGAGCTTGTAGATATGCTATTTTTGAAAAATCGTGGAAAATGTGGCCCAAATGTTTGAATATATTCTTTCAGAGGGAAAGTTTTTAATTCAAATATTTTGCTTCTGGGAGGTCCCTGGAACAAGGGTCCCTAGATGGGGGTCGGCGGCCAAATACATGTAATTGTGGGGGTCCTTGACATGAACAAGTTTGAGAACGACTGACATAGAAACATAGGGTTTTTCAGAAAACGGTCAGGATTTAGAAGACATTTTGTCGAGTCAAGCTCAGGTCTAAATAGGTTATTAGGCTCAGCCATAACACACCCCCTAAAATGTCTTTCTCCACTAATGAGGTATTCGCGTTAACGATCAGCGTGCAGTGGTTAAGCACAGTGGTGGGTGCACGGACAAAGTACTCTTAATGTTTTACTTTAAGTAAAAGTATCAAAACTGCAGTTCAGAAATAGACTAAATAGAATATAGAAATAGAATAAAACAGTATTTGCATAAAAATGTATACTTAATGTATGTTACGATGTTTTTTTTTATTGTTCCTTTTTGTAGAGCACTTTTGTAACGTTTGTTTTGAAAGGTTGCTATAAAGCTTTATTTATTACCAAAAGTAAAAGTACTCATGTGCAGCAGCATGTCCCATTTCGAGAAAACAATCTCACAATGCGACCCATTGTGAGCTTGTAGATCGGCTATTTCCAAACAATAGGGCTGAAGTGGTTAATGTATGTTTTTAATAATCGTATGTATTAATAATCAAAATCAAACTAGTTACTAAAGTTTTCAAATAATTGTAGTGGAGTAAAAGTACAATATTTGGATCTGTGATGTAGTGGAGTAGAAGTAAAAGTATTTGGAAATTGGAAAATACTCAATTCTAAAACAGTTATAGTCCCAAGGCTTGATTCTGATTGGCTGGTTTCTGATTAGACCACGTAGTAAATCTCACAGTAATCCAGTCACCTTCAAACACTTGAAATCATTCCCAGCTGCGTTACACTGATCCCACAGCTCTGCAGCTGAGCTGGGGAAGGGGAGCGCTTGATAGATCCCACAGCTCTGCAGCTGAGCTGGGGAAGGGGAGCGCTTGATTGATCCCACAGCTCTGTAGCTGAACTGGGGAAGGGGAGCGCTTGATTGATCCCACAGCTCTAGCTGAACTGGGGAAGGGGAGCGCTTGATTGCCGTATAGCCGGGAGGAGCCAGCACCAAAAAAAAAGTTACGGCCATTTTTGTATAAATCCACCATAGACAACAAATATAAGGCAAAATGTCATCATACTTTAAGTAGCATGTGACAACAGTGACATGTCAAACTAGGGGGTTTTCATGATTCTGAATCCATTCCAAGCGTTAGTTAAAGTATGTCGTCTATGGTGGGTTTATACAAAAATGGCCATAACTTCTTTTCGCAATGTTTCCGGCAGAGCAGACCTCTCATTCTGTGGACCTTAATGACCAAATTAATATAAAAAAACACAAATACAAAGTATGTCATGACATGCACCGTTAGGCTTTTGGGCCTGTGGCTCCCCGGCTATTACAAACCCAGGCTGTGCGGGCGGGCATCTACAAAGCACCACCCGGCCACGCTCACATGAATGTGAGGCTCCTGGCGGCCCTGTAAACACATCAAGCGCACTATGACTGGTGGCCCTTCTGTTGGCATTGTTTCTTTATTGTCTATGTACCGTGTGATCTGTTTGTTTGCATTATGTTTTATGCATATCCTGATGACTGCTGTACACAAAAAAAAATCCGAAAGGACAAATAAAGTATCCATCCATCCATCTATCTATCTATTACCCCGTCAGAGACTGGCCTGAGTTAAAACAAGGAAGTGTCATCATGGCTGGGCGCAAAGCGCCGGAAATTGTAGCTCTTTTTGTGAATTAGTTTACAATTCGTTTGTAACCGGTTTAGAAAACCAATAAGCCACTCGAGGTCTCAATGATAAAATACCCGGTATAACCCGAGACCTCTTGTTGGCTTATTGCTTAAAACCCCTTTTGGCGTTAGCATTATGTTATGCTTTATAGCTATTGAAAAATAGCAGATCTACAAGCTCGTAGCGCGCCACCGAGCGACTGACATTTTTTTAAATCTGATCTCAGGTCAGAATGTGTTAATCAGACCAGTGTGTGTGGAATGGGTTAAGCATGAGCCGACCAATCTGTTCCCGTCTGCTGAAGACGGGTCTTTGTGTGCCGCTCGCTCACTCGCTCACCCCGAGCAGAATACTGACGCCGTTTGTTGATATGAAACCCATGTCTCCGAACCACAACAACAACAACTACTGCCCCTGGTTCTTTGAACCCGGCCATGCAGTCTAGATCTGCTGCTGCAGAAGAAGCTAAATGAGAATGTCCCCAAAGCGTGCTGCTTCTTGTGGCATGAAGGGAGGACGTTCAGCATCAGCCATGCAAAACCCAGCGCTGCAAAAAGGCAGTAGCTCTGCTTTTATCTTTTTATAGTTACTGTAGGTCCCTCGATATGCAAAGGAGGAAAGGAAAGGAAGGAAGGAAGTGAGAAGCAACAATGAAAAACAGCAATATGAGAGTGTGTGTGAGAGAGAGAGAGAGAGAGAGAGAGAGAGAGAGACACACCAGTCATAGTTGGAGGAGACGATAGTAATGAAGTGGAACAACAACCTCTTACATGCCACAGAGAGCGTTCACTCTCTCTCTCTCTCTGACCCCTTTTCCACCAGTTGGTTCCAGTTCTTTTCCACCGGTTGGTTCCCAGTGGGAACCGGTTCAGTTCTTTTCCACCGGTTGGTTCCCAGTGGGAACCGGTTCAGTTCTTTTCCACCGGTTGGTTCCCAGTGGGAACCGGTTCAGTTCTTTTCCACCGGTTGGTTCAGTTCTTTTTGGTTCTTAGTCCATGAGCCAGAGCTCCAAAATTGTTGGGAAAAACTAGACCTATATTAAATTGCTTAAAGGATCAGTACAAGTAAATTAATACATGATAACCCTTCCACAGTATAGTAGCTTTTTTCATATTTTCTATCATTTTTCATATTTTCCTACATAATGCCTCATTTGCATATTTAAAAGTAAAACAATTGTTAATACAAAAAGGAAAAGGGGCCTCAGTGATGCAGAGGTTCTGTAGCCTCATAGAACTATGTGTGGAGCCAGGAGGCTAATTAACCCATTCTGACCTGAGATCAGATTCTAAAAATGTCTTCTACATCCTGACAGTTTTCTGAAAAAGCTATGTTTCCATGTCAGTCGTTCTTCGATTTTTCAAAAATAGCAGACCTACAAGCTCGTAGCGCGCCACTCGGTGGCGCGCTATGAGCTTGTAGATCTGCTATTTTTCACCAAAAGGGGTTCCCGCACAAGATGGGTTAAAGGGGATGTGCTGCTGCCGTGCTTTCTGTGTCCTAACCTAAGCAATCATGCTTTGCTTCCACAATCTGACTGTACTGACTAGTTATAATATCCAGTTATAATAAACGCACACCGCAGTACTTATAACACACAAAACATGCAAATACTGTTTACGTACGTGTGCCGTTTTCTGTAGTAGCTATAGTGACGCACGCGTGAAGCCTGATTGCGAGGCCCTTCTGAGCTCTCGCATTCTGACAAACTATGCAGAAATCAACCGCTAAATGGGTATTGTTTGGAGAGGGAAAAAAAGAAGAAAACAAATTGTAGTATTTTGAAGTCCCTTGTGTTGATTGATGCCGCTTCAACAGTTCCCCATGCAAATGAGTCGGTGCAGAGCGGTGTTTGTGGTGCAGAGCGTTCGCCGTGCGTCACGGAGTCTGTGGTTTGGGCATTTATATTCCTGAAAACGGGTTATAACAACGTTTCAACGCTCCGTTTTCCTCAGAAGTCTCGAACGCCGAGACGTTCAAAGCGTCAGTCTGCTGTGTGTATCTTTTGTGAGGCTTTTCATCTAGACCATTCTGACCTGAGATCAGATTCATACGAGGTTTCCACTGGACACACACTGGGTCTGATTAACCCATTCTGACCTGAGATCAGATTTTTTTTTAAATGTCAGTCGATTTTTCAAAAATAGCAGACCTACAAGCTCGTAGCGCGCCACTCGGTGGCGCGCTACGAGCTTGTAGATCTGCTATTTTTCAATAGCTAAAGCATAACATGATGCCAACACCAAAATGGGTTCCCGTTCAGAATGGGCTAGACAAGGCACCTCAAAGCATACATCATTTTTTTCCTTGATCCATCAGGGAAAACATACAGTACAACAACAACATGACTTTGCATTTGTAAACGGGTTTCCTCGCGTGAAGAAGAATTACAAATTAAAGTCAATTGTCTTGCCGTTTACCAAGTACAGAAGTATAAATTCCATTTAATTTGCATGTTTGTATCCGTTAGGACGAGATTTGTCACCGTTCACATTTTGATTCTGCGTCACAAGGGTGCTCGTATCAAATATGTACTAGTCTCAAGACAACACATTTATAAATGTCACAGTCTGCCTTTCTGTAGTAATGTTGTATATAACTTGTATTTTATTTAGGAAACCAAATGAGAGACTAAAAGAACACTAACCCATCTCTCGACACGCACAGCAAGCAGTAGACAGCATGTCGTACAAATACACCCTTAACCCATTTAGGCCTGACGTCGACATTTAAAAAATGTATTCTAAATTCTGACAGTTTTCTGAAATACCTACAGTATGTTTCTCTATCAGTGGTGCTCAATATTTCATGTCAAGGATGCCAAAAAATATATGTAATTGGCCACCGACCCCCATCTGAAAATATGTTGTTCCAGGGACCGCCCCCCCAGAAGCAAAGCTTCGAGTTTAAAAACGTTCGCTCTGAAAGAATATATATTCAATGATTTGCGCGATTAAAAAAAAAAAAAGCAGACCTACAAGCTTGTATAGCGCGGCACTGGCGCGCTATGAGCTTGTAGATCTGCTATTTTTCAATAGCTAAAGTTATAACATAATGCTTAAAAAACACAAGAAAGGGGTTCCTGCCCCAAAATGGGTTAAACAGTTCTAAGAGACGGCTCCTCAGACCGTACGACGGGGCATAGAGGTGTCCTCGTGCAACCTCCAGTGCTGCTCCAACCAACCAATAAGCTGCTCAGAGGTGTGTGTGTGTGTGTGTGTGTGTGTGTGTGTGTGCGTGCGGTATACAAGTGTGTGAATGCACAGGGCAGCTCCCGGGTGACATCGTGAGTAACTGCGTGACTGTGTGTGTGTGTGGGGGAGGGGGGGGGTGAAGCGAGGAGGCACGGTTAGAGAACAGCCCAACGTGCTCCGTCAACCTCCCAACAGTTATAGAGAGGTTAACCCATTCTGAACGGGAACCCATTTTGATGTTAGCATCATGTTATGCTTTAGCTATTGAAAAATAGCAGATCTACAAGCTCATAGCGCGCCACCGAGTGGCGCGCTACGAGCTTGTAGGTCTGCTATTTTTTTAAATCATTTTTTTAAATCTGATCTCAGGTCAGAATGGGTTAATCAGAACAGTGTGTGTCCAGTGGAAACCTCGTATGAATCTGATCTCAGGTCAGAATGGGTTAAGAAATGGGCGAAGCAGCACAGCAGCGCTATAAATCCCCCCCCGGGGGGAGGGGGGAGGGGGTGTACGCTCCACTTGTATAGCTAGAAAATTGCCAGCCGGCGGGGCCAGAAATTGAAACCCCCGGTTTCAACCCCTGTGTTCTGTTAATCTAAATCCATTACCTCTGCAGACAGAACCCTATTTCTGATCTCACGACATGAGGGGAAAGTGAGATATAGTTCATCTCCAAACAGCAACGAGAGAGAGAGAGAGAAGACACAGACAGGGGGGTCGAACAACCTTCAACAAGGGGAATCAGTAGTTTCAAGTCGTCCAGGCAGGAATATAGAGGGGATTTTAAAGTGGAAACCAGAACATTGGTGGTGAATACAATTTTGACCATACAATAATTATACTAGTAGGCCTACATCTGTAATGTTTTTTAATTTTTTCAGTAATTTTATTTCTACTAGATTTGGATTATAATTACCAAACATACATTACCTACATACAGTACAATATATATATATATATATATATATATATATATATATATATATATATATGTATATTATTTTTTAAGTGCATGAGTATTTCTAGATTGCAGTATTCATAGCCTACTATCACGTAAGTAAAAATCACACCCGTGTGAACCGAGTGGTGCAACTCCGTGTGGGGGGGTCCCTAGTGGGTCCCCGGAACGTCCAGGAACCCACAGGAACGTGCCCAGGGTGCCAGCCCGGTTCCGGGGAGCCGTCCCGCGTCCGAAACGGTCGAGAAATGACAGAGTTACTGTGTGGAGGAATTAGCATTTAGCAGACACCTCTCCCCTCTCTCTCTCTTATAATTAGCAGGCAACAGTGCAACACTCCATCTCTCTCTCTTTCTCTCTCTCTCTGTTTCTAGCACTACAGCGCCACTTTTGCCCCTACTGGTACTCTAAACATAGGGACACGTGTACACGTCGACATAGGGACAATGCTGTTCCTTGGAGTGGTTGCACCACTCAAAACAAAAAAGAGACGAGCAGCAACAGATATCCTCAAACGGCTACACACACTTTACACACAAATCCCCTCCTGGCCCATTTTGACGTTTCCTCAAACACGTATACATACATCAGCTTTCAATCAACCCCTCAAAGACAACCTGGACACATCTTGGCATTATGCTATAAATCACAGTTCTAATGTGACTATAACCCATTCTGGACGGGAATGCCTTTTGGGTGTTTTAACTACAAGCATTATGTTATGTTATACTTCAAGCTATTGAAAAATAACAGATCTACAAGCTCGTATAGCGCGCCACCGAGTGGCGCGCTACGAGCTTGTATAGGTCTGCTGTTTTTTGAAGGCCTAAATGGGCTAATGTGACTGCCAAGCAGCTCGGTGTATACCGTATGATAGTCACGCGTAAACAAAATAATCAAAGAAGGACATTCAAAAGGAACACCATACAGTGACAAAATGTACACTGGCGTGCGTGTGTGTGTGTGTGTGTGCGTGTCTTCCTACACGAGGCGGCATGTGTGCAAAACGTTGATTGTAACGCGAAACACGTGTGCCCCTATATATGCATGAATGCCATAATATGCAGCGATGGCACCGACTGCGAAACATGCACTGAGAGCATGGCTGTGATCACGTTGAGCGTGTTGGAACAGGGCTGGGTATTTGATGTACTGTATGGGCTGTCACTTCCATTCTATTTATCCCCACTTTGAGGCATTAAGAGATTAATGTCTTAATGTTGTGTTTCTGCAGAATATATAAACACGGTGGCATTTCAAAAGGGACAGTGTGTCTGTTGTTGTGTGTGTGTGTGTGTGTGTGTGTGTGTGTGTGTGTGTGTGTGTGTGTGTGTGTGTGTGTGTGTGTGTGTGTGTGTGTGTGTCGTGTCAGTGTTGATTTTGTCGACTAAAACTATGACAGAAAACGTCCGTCGACTACCGGTATACCTTCGTTTCACCGACAAAAATCTAATAAAAGCAAAATAAAAACTAGGCTATGATGACTAAAACTAAGACTATACATTCATTGGCAATTTTGTCAACAAATAGACACACACACACACACACACAATCCGTGATCAAAACGAGCCGCTCTTCTGGCATCACAACACATCTTTAATCCATTCTGACCTGAGATCAGATTTAAAAAAATGTCTTCTACCTCCTGAGAGTTTTCTGAAAAAGCTTCTATGTCAGTCGTTCTTCGATTTTTTTCTAAAATAGCAGACCTACAAGCTCGTAGTAGTGCGCCACTCGGTGGCGCACTACTATGAGCTTGTAGATCTGCTATTTTTCGATAGCTAAAGCATAACATGATGCTATAACACCAAAACGGGTACCCGCCCAGGATGGATTAAGCATCTTTTTCTCTCCCTCAAACCTTTCGGCCTTATAGCTCAAGAGGTATACGTGGGTGTCAGCTTTTTATGTTACCACGCCAACCTTGGAACGAGGGAGGGAAAGGAAATGGGAGCCTCTGCTCCAGATTTATTGTCTTTTACGGCTCGGCGGCGGCTAGCTCATCCTCTTTTCATCCTACAATCACCCACAGGAGTCCTATAACCCGGTGCCACTGCTACGTAGCAGCCTGTGGTGGGGTGGGGTGTGAGGCGAGGCGAACAGGGCACATAGTGGTTGTCTGAATAGTACCGTATATACCACTGGCGAGGAATGATTGCTCATTTGAGACCCGTATAGCAGTGCAGGTTCCCAAACCTCTTCATGTCAAGGACCCCCAGATCGACATGTATTAGTCCGCCGGACCCCCGTTAGAAAATATATTCTATCTAGAGAGCAGTGATTGACTCAACCCGTTTAATTTCAAGGACCCCCATTTTGACATGAATATTAGTCTACAGACCGCCCCATTTAATGGCATTGACCCCAAATTCATATTGTAAAAATCAAAGTTAATTTAACTCTGAGAGTGTACAAATGGAACCAAACGGACCCATTTGTACACTCTCAGAGTTACAGACCCATAAGGGGTCCATTTGGTTTCTAACTATCATTTAGCTGGGGACCCCCTGGAACTCCCTGAAGGACCCCACTTTGGAAACCACTGCCGTAATGGAAATTTCAGCATGAGGTGCTGGGGGTGGTGAAATGTAAATGCGCTATGCAGCTCTGACGCGCGTACTGTACGTGTGTGCGATGTGCGTGCATAGTTACGTGCACGTGCCTGACGTTTTTCAATATTACTGATAAACTTGCAGACCAAGACGTCATTCAGCTTGTGTAGTGAAATGAGAACGGTGTGTGTGTCTTCATGTGGTTTTCTTCACAAAAGAAAGCTGCAATTCCTCATAGCTATGTGTCTTCCATTTTCACAGAGATCCATAACTGTGACAAAATTTAACTGAGGGACTGCCATTGGATTTTTTTTGATTTTTTTTGTTTTTTCATGTCATGTGAAAGCAGGGAATCATAGCTTCAAATTGACATATTGGTTGTTCAGTTTGACCCACCAGTTTTGGAGATATGGCTTATAGAGTATAATGTCTTGCAGAGAAACAGCGCGTTGAGAAAACAGGCTTGAAAGATTCACTTCTGTATGGTCTCCAACATTACACCTAGCTTCATGTTTAAGCATTTATTTCATATTTACATGTCGATTTCAGCTCTGACACTTATTTCAGACATGCTCTAGTATGTGAAGAGTCTGCCTGTGCTATTTACTCATTAAAAAAAATATATATATATAGTTTTTCTCCTCTGGTGAAAAGCTGTAATTTGCACGATGGCAGTCTCTCAGTCAAATCTGGTCACATATGTATAGCACGGAGCGATTATTTTCTCATATTCTACCCGAATTAAATTCCTACTAACGATCCAAATAGTCATTGGACGTTTATTTTGCATGTATGCACACATACAGTACATACTGCTGGTTCATCTCAAGTGGAAAGAGCTCTCCTCTCCTTCAAGGATTCTCAAGTAATTACATAAGCTGTGTTTGGGAGAAAAAAAACTGACAGTCTCGAGGAGATTATGGGGCTAATCTGAAAACAAAGCTTTTTATTTATTATTATTATTATTATTATCAAGAAGCAAATGTAATTAGTGTACAGTCACGGATCACAAACTGCTGAATCCAAGGGGCCAATTTTACAGTTTTTTAAACAAGTTTTGTTTTGGTCTGTTTGTTTACAGATATACCAAGAACCTAACCTTCCCTGTGACCTAGATTTATGTGTGTGCGTGTGGTCCGTGTGGTCCGTGTGGTGCGTGTGTGCGTGCGCATACACATAAAAGAAAGAAAGAAAGAAAGAAAGAGATATACTTTGGTCAGTCATTTTCACGGTTCTGCATTCACTCAACTATAAAACGTCAAGAGAAATAACTGAGCTGTCTTCTTATATTAAGTGAGTTCATGGGTTTTAGAGAACTAATATACAACATACACTATACAGTGTTATCCCTGGTTTCTCAGACTCACAGTCCTACAGTATATATGTAATGTGACTAAAAGTCATGCAATTCATTTATCAGTTAGTTTAAAGTGATTTGACGGCCTGGAGGAGGTTCAACGTTCAATGACGTGTCACTCCATACAACCACAGAACAAAATGTGTTACCGTAAATAAACTACACCTAAACTTTACATAAACAGGGGAGGGACGGGGATGTGCCCACGTGCTGTGGCTTACATACTGTAGCCTTGTTGCTGTGGCTTACATACTGTAGCCTTGTTGCTGTGGCTTACATACTGTAGCCATGGTATACTGCTGCTTAAATCCAATTATCTGATCTGGAAGAAGCTTTAAGGCTAGACGGACAAAATGTTCCCAAATAAAAGACAAAAAAAAAACGGAGCTAAAGTTTTCCACAGCACTTTTCCTCAGTCCATTGACTCTTGATACACCTTCACTAAAGATCAAAAGTGTCAGATTAAAACCCCTTTTCACTTTTGTCACGTCAGGACGCAGGAGGGTTGTAGGAGGTTTCAACGTAACGTGCCATGCAGGAAGGAACAGTATGAATCGAAAAAAGAAAAGTAGACGATTATCATTTCAAACGGCAATCTAAACCTTTTATTCGTACACCGGCGACAGAACGACACGACGACAACCGTGAGCGGCGTGTTTCGCAGAGCGCAGAGAGAGACAGCCACACTGAGGAGGCTTGATAGATGGTGCCTTTAACCCATTTAGGCCTGACGTCGAAATTTTAAAAAAAAATGTCTTTTTAAAATGTCATTTTTTCTGAAAAACCTCATGTTCCTGTATCAGTGGTTCTCAATATTTCATGTCAAGGACCCCAAAAGTTATAAGTAATTGGCCGCCGATCCCCCCATTTGAAAATATGTTGTTCCAGGGACTCCCTGGAAGCAAAGTTAAAGTTAAAAACGTTCGCTCTGAAAGAATATATATTCAAAGATTTGCACCGCATTTTCACGACTTTTCAAAAAAAGCAGACCTACAAGCTCGTAGCGCGCCACTCGGTGGCGCGCTATGAGCTTGTAGATTTGCTATTTTTCAATAGCTAAAGCATAGCATAATGCTAACACCAAAAGGGGCTCCCGCCCAGAATGGGTTAATGTGTCAGAAACAGACACTGACGTGATAGAGATAACGGCTTCGAGCGGACGGCCTCCGCCTCATCACTCCCAGCTCAAACGGATATTGCTCTATTACGGAGAGAAAGTGCGAGGGTGGCGTCTGCGAAAGAATGTCCCCCCCAACTACCGGGTATTTGTCGTGACTGTCACGCTTTCTAATTGAAGGGAATGCAAGGGAGGCGAGGACGAGTGGAGGGAGGCTTGGTTGCTGTGCTGAGGAGACTCGTGGGAGAGAGCTAGATAGCAGCGTTCGCTGAGATGGAACTGACAGGAACCGAGTCAAGAGGCATCTTTAACAAAGAGGCGTTTTCTTGCTCTCCACCTCCTCCTCCGCCGAGACCCGCCGTATGTTACACAAGCAGCAGAGGCACTTAGCGTGCCAAACACATCTGCTCTGGGGAGCTCCAGTTGAACAGTAATAGTGTAGGCCAGCAGTGGGTCAACTTCATGAGACAAAGCATGCATAAACGGAAACGCGCAGGTTGAGTTTTAGGGGCTTTCATGCACTTCACATTCAACCTGTGATATAATAATCACTGTCTGGGGCAGAAAGCTTGTATATTATGTCCAAAACCCTTGCCTTTTCCATGCAGGTAATGGAGAAAAATAACTTCCAAATGGATCTAATGTAGTTAAAACTGTGTCAGACAAGACACAAAGTCTTGTCTGGGTGCATACTTAGTTTAGACTAGTCATTGGTTGGACATGGGTTAAGGTTAGGTTTAGGTGTGCTGCCCCGTGGGAGGTTAGGTTTAGGGTGAGGGTTTGAGATAGGTTGTAGATATAGGACTAATGAAAATACATTTCATTGGTTAAATATGTATAAAGCAGTGGCTCCCAAAGTGGGGTCCGGGGACCCACAGGGGTCCTTGAGGGAGTTCCAGGGGGTCCCCAGCTAAATGATAGTTTGGAACCAAATGGACCCTTATATGGGTCTGTAACTCTGAGAGTGTACACATGGAATCAAATGGACCTTAACGGGTCCATTTGATTCCATTTGTACACTCTCAGAGTTACATTTACATTGATTTTACAATACATAGAGGGTCCCATTGATAGAAATGCCATTAAACGGGGGGTCCGTAAACTAATATGCATGTCAAACTGGGGGTCCTTGAAATTAAACGGGTTGAGAATCACTGCTAGAGCCGTACAAATATTCTCTTATGGGGGTCCCATGACATGCCTTTTCAGATGGGGGTCCACGGGATAATTAGTGTCAATTTGGGGGTCCTTGACATGAAAAAGTTTTGGAACCACTGGTATAAAGCACACAGACACACTCATATGCAATAAGAAATAGTGAAAACAGCAGATCTACAAGCTCACAACAGCCTGCAACATATGCCATTTCCACTACATTTTGTCATTAAACAAAAGTATAAAGTAACGTTATAAGATTAACTAAAGATGATACGGTACTGTACTGTACTTTTTTCTTTTTTAACTGCCAGAAAGCGAGGGACGTACAGTAAGTTAAATGTAAACGCCTCAGGCAGCCTGGCAGTGAGACTTTGGGCTCCATTTTGGTCACCGCTAAACCCCTTATCCCTAAACTTCTTTGCCTTTTTTTTTATATTTTGCTAAACATTTTTGAATAGTTCAACTAGTCAATCTATACATTGACACATTGTGAGCTTGTAGACTGGCCATTTTAACTATTCAAAAATGTTTAGCAAAATAGTAAAAAAAAAAAAAAAAAAAAGGGCAAAGATGTTTAGGGATAAGGGGTTTCGGGGCACGGTGGCACAGTTGGTAGTGCTGTCGCCTCACAGCTAGAAGGTCCTGGGTTCGATTCCCGCTGGGGACGCTGTGGGCACTGGCGGCGTGTTCCCTCCTCCGCGTCATCATTGCCCATACCCGAGGCGGGGGTTGGCGAAAGGGCCTTTCTGTGTGGAGTTTGCATGTTCTCCCCGTGTCCCCTAGGGTAGATACCCTCACAAAAACATGCCGTAATCCTGGTCTCTAAAACTACCTCCCCCTGGCCAGCCGGGGCGCCTGATGGAGGGGAAAGGAACTGGCCGGAATAACGTGTCCCTTCCACGCGCTACGTCCGGCCGGGGAAATTACCCTCTGTCAGGTGAAAAGAAGCAGCTTGGACTCCTCATGCATAGAAGGAGGCATGAGGTCAGTCCGCTGCCCCCCCAGGTTGGCAGAGGAAGTGTAGCGCCCAGGATTACATTAGACAATTGGCACTGGGTGAAAAGAAAACTGGGTTACAAAATCATGGGATAAAAATTTTAAAAAAAAAGGGATAAGGGGTTTAGCGGTGACCAAAATGGAGCCCTTTGTTTGCGCATGGTGATGTCATGGATCACCACCTCGCCCCCAGAGAGACTCCCAATCCCGGAGGCGTTGCGAAATGCATCGTCTCTCATTATGGAAAAAATAGCTCCTCTTTATCTGGCTGATTCTCAAGAGAACCCAATTGTCCATAAATGTAGGGACACAGAGACATATAAACGTCAGGAAAAGGGAACCAAAAAAAAATATGAAGAAAAAAATGAAACGACAAATTTTTCCGGCGTGATGATGGCGACGATGCTAATGATTGAAAAGAATGTGATGATGATGATGGCAATGGAGGATAATGTGAAGGAGGAACTGAAGACAAAATGGAGAGTCAGTCAATTCAAGTTGCATAAAGAGTGAAAGGAGAAAGAGAGTGGGTCAACAGTGAGTGAATGCAGAGAGAGAGGACTCGGCATGTGTGCGTGCATGTGAGAGAGAGGGAGAGAGAGAGAGTAAAATGTAAGTACGAGGGGAACAGTGGCAGGCGCTGACCTCGAGAGCTAATGGTCATTCTGAGACAAGCCGTTCCTCTCCGGAGCGCGGCAGAGCGTGGCAGAGTCTGACCGACAGCGGCGGTTTATTTTCCATGAGGTCATTCTTCAAACGGTGATAAGGTTGATAAGATCCTGTATATGCCGGGAGAACACTATGTGACGTTATAATGGAGGAGGCGATGATATAACAATATATTTAACCCGTTCTGGGCGGGAACCCCTTTTAAGTGTTTAAAGCATTACGTTATGCTTTAGCTATTGAAAAATAACAGATCTACAAGTTCATATCGCGCCACCGAGTGGCACGCTATGAACTTGTAGGTCTGCTATTTTTGAAAAGTTGTGAAAATGTGGTGCAAATCTTTGAATATATATTTGCTTCTGGGGGGGGGGTCCCTGGAACAACATATTTTGAGATGGGGGTCCGTGACCCAATAGAGATATTTCTGGGGGTCCTTGACGTGAAAAAGGTTGAGCACAACTGACATAAAAACATGGGTTTTTCAGAAAACCGTTAGGATTTAGAAGCGTTTTTTTTATCAGTCCAAAATGGGTTAAATACAGCGTCCTTCTATGAAAGTCATCCAATTGTTTTATGATTTATTTGCATACTGATAATAATGGATACGTGCAATCTAATTAGGTTTACTACAAAACTGTATCGCTATAGATACTTATAAAAGCATGAAGGGAGATATTTTGATAGCAGAGGAAGTCGTGTTATTGTCATTTAACCACATGTATGGGGGAAAAAAACAGATCTACACGCTCACAGCACATTTCCAACGTGACGTATCGTGAGCTTGTAGAGTGGCCATTGATTTGGCGAAGAGATTCGGTGTAGAGGGGAGGGGACCAAGTGCTCAAACTTGTCCATAATCTGACATATCCTCAAGAAGAAAGATACTCAGGCCAGACCACTTGATAAATATAATTGGAAGACTAAAGTGGGGCTCAAACTAAAATGTCTTCCTGGACCAGAGGGTGGTTATACTGGCATCCCAGAGGACTCATCTGACTGACAGGAGAGCACCAGGAGAGACCTGCAGCTAATATAGTCAGTAAGCTGGCTGCTGATTAGATGACACGCATAGAGGTAACCCATTATTTCCTAATAATTAAAGATGGGCCTTGGATAGTAGTACTGCACATTAGCTGCGGTCGCTGTCTCTGTTGCTGAAATATCCACCCATCTACTGTAACCATCTAACTTAACCCATTTTGACCCGAGATCAGATTCTGAAAATGTCTTCTGCATCCTGACAGTTTTCTGAAAAAGCCTATGTTTCTATGTCAGTGGTTCTTCGATTTTTCAAAAATAGCAGACCTACAAGCTCGTAGCGCGCCACTCGGTGGCACGCTATGAGCTTGTAGATCTGCTATTTTTCAATAGCTAAATTATAACATAATGTTTAAACCACCAAAAGGGGTTCCCGCCCAGAATGGGTTAAGCCGGAGTTGATGTGCCTGGTGCTTAGAGCTGTCACGATTACAGAATTAAAGGTAGAGTCAGTGATTTCACTTAATTCAAATATCACTTATTTTTTTGTTTTGTTGTGATAATCCTCTCTACTATAGAGTGTGCTGACCATATAAGGAGTTCCTCCCTGTCCCCAGTTAACCCCTGGGGGTCAAAAAACCTTAGGTTTCGTTTTTGACTCTCTATCCTGATTGGACGAAGGCTTAGGTCCCACAGCCAAAAATGAAACCCAAGGTTTTTTGAGTGAAATCACTTACTCTACCTTTAAGTTGACAATTGTCACACAAATACGATTAACGATTACATAATAATTTCTGTTTGCCTTTTAGGGCTTCGTAATAAAGACACTGCACAGGGCAGATATGACACAAATAACTTAAATAAACACAGAAGTGGCGTGTTGTAAAGCCTGTACAGATCAGCTATTTTATATATGGAAATGATTTTGATGATTATGGAAAAGAATTGTGATTCATCTCGAATAATTGCGATCATTTTGACCGTCCTACTGGTGCTAAAATAGCTCTAGCTATAACTATCTTACATAGCTGTGGTGGCTGTCCCTGGTGCTGAAGTTTCTACCATCTAACTATCTTACATAGCTGTGGTAGCTGTCCCTGGTGCTGAAGTTTCTACCATCTAACTATCTTACATAGCTGTGGTCGCTGTCCCTGGTGCTGAAGTTTCTACCATCTAACTATCTTACATAGCTGTGGTAGCTGTCCCTGGTGCTGAAGTTTCTACCATCTAACTATCTTACATAGCTGTGGTCGCTGTCCCTGGTGCTGAAGTTTCTACCATCTAACTATCTTACATAGCTGTGGTAGCTGTCCCTGGTGCTGAAGTTTCTACCATCTAACTATGTTACATAGCTGTGGTAGCTGTCCCTGGTGCTGACGTTTCTACCATCTAACTATCTTACATAGCTGTGGTAGCTGTCCCTGGTGCTGAAGTTTCTACCATCTAACTATCTTACATAGCTGTGGTAGCTGTCCCTGGTGCTAAAGTTTCTACCATCTAACTATCTTACATAGCTGTGGTAGCTGTCCCTGGTGCTGAAGTTTCTACCATCTAACTATCTTACATAGCTGTGGTCGCTGTCCCTGGTGCTGAAGTGGCTACCATCTAAATACCTTACATAGCTGTGGTCGCTGTATCTGGTGCTGAAGTGGCTACCATCTAAATACCTTACATAGCTGTGGTAGCTGTCCCTGGTGCTGAAGAATATACCATCTAAATATCTTACTTAGCTGTGGTCGCTGTCCCTGGTGCTGAATAATCTACCATCTAAATATCTTACTTAGCTGTGGTCGCTGTCTCTGGTGCTGAAGAATCTACCATCTAAATATCTTACTTAGCTGTGGTCGCTGTCTCTGGTGCTGACATATCTCTACATATACAAGGCTGGCAGGATTACAAATTTCAGTTAATTGGGATTAACAATTTCTTAATTTTTTTGCATTGAACATTGGAACTAGTTTGCCTAGTAATCAAAAGACGGACAGGGCAAATATGGAGCGCCACTCCCATGCACTATCGGTCGGGCCCCACGCACAACGTGCATCACCCTCACAAAACGAACAACATCCGTCCTTCAAATGTCTTATCTATATCATAAACCTTTCTATCTTTCCCTAAAGCGAATTATTAAATGTAATTACCTTCTTTGCACTCAAATTGGCCATTTATTTACCCAGCCGTTTGTTGACTGGGATTCATGCCATTTTTTCAGATCTTGCACTTTGTGAGTTGCCGTGGCAAAAAGCACTTGCTAAATGCCTTAATTGTACATTGTTTGTGGTAAGCACACGCTACAATAGTAGTGAATTATTAAGTATTTTTCTGCTGCTAGCTGTTGGCATAAATGTAGTTAACCTGTGCCACCGCCTGCTTTGAAACCAGGTAAATGGAGAGGAGTTTTAACGTCCCATAGCTGGTGGTGACGGAGGCGTTGCATAGCAACCGTATCAATGTTAAAAGCAGCTCTGGGACTCTCAACCACTGAGAGTGTCGCCACTCTGCCATTATAAAATACTCAACGTGGTCACGTCTTCTTCGTATTCAAACAGCATGGGGGATGGAGGGGGAAATGCTGGCTATTACCAGGTGTTGTTGTTTTCCTACGTTGACGTGGCAGACAAACAGACAAAGCAGCTTTCACTTCTTTCACTCACACTCTTTGCAACTATAATGAATTGTCAAGTCGTACTTCTGAGGTTGCCTCATTGTAGAATCTTTTAAACTATATGGTTTGGGATTTAAAAGTCATTGCCCTGTGTGTGTGGCTCCTAATGGGCCTTTTTATCAGTCTCAGAAAGAGTGGCAATGTGCTTTTACGACTCTGGTCCCCAGAGTGAAGTTACATTTCTGAATGAGTTTAAGAGCCCCTGTCTAAATGAAGTGTGCTAATTTGTGAGTGCTATAATTGCCCGGTTATATTGCACCTTAATAATGTCACACAGTTATATCGGGAGCTCTACTATATTCATAAATCATATTAATGTGCTCGTGCTGAGCTATATGTAAAACAATTGCATCCAAATATGCTTCTATACATCTATATTCAGAACCATTATAATATGCTGCTATACATCTATATTCAGAACCAATAGGAAATTGTGAGGATATTCTACAAATTGACAATGTCAAAACATATGTATCCATCTTCAACCGCTTATCCGTAGTCGGGTCGCGGGGGCAACAGCTCCACCAGAGTGTTCCAGACTTCCCTCTCCAGAGCAACATTAGTGACTTCCTCCTGGGAGATCACAACTGTGCCTTGCTCTGTCCAGGGGTCTCCTCCCATGTGTCTCGAGGACCTCCCTAGGGAGACGCCTGAGAGGCATCCTGCCACTGCCCACTCCCTCACAAACTGCCCACTGCCCACAGCACATCCCCTCACAAACTGCCACTGTCCACTGCACATCCCCTCACAAACTGCCCACTGCCCACAGCAAATCCCCTCAAAAACTGCTGCACTGTCCACTGCACATCCCCTCACAAACTGCCCACTGCCCACAGCACATCCCCTCACAGACGTCCGCCTCCTGCTAAGTTCACACCCGACTGCAAAGACATGCGACAGCTTTAAACGGCATCATACATCGATGTATAATTGCTATAATTACTATCCGTCTGATTCATCGGGCGAGGTGGCCTATATTGCATCCTGATGATCGAATCATCACAATTCATCAGTCATTTAACCCATTTTGACCTGAGATAAGATTCTAAAAATGTCTTCTAAATGCTGACAGTTTTCTGAAAAAGCTGTTTCTGTGTCAGTCGTTCTTTGATTAAAAAAAAATATCAGACCTACAAGCTCGTAGCGCGCCACTCGGTGGCGCGCTATGAGCTTGTAGGTCTGCTATTTTTCAATAGTTAAAGCATAACATGATGCTAACACCAAAAGGGGTTCCCGCTCAAAATGGGTTAAGCTGTAAATTGCTAATCACTAATATGTTAAATGAGATATCCATTTATATTTTCTCGAGGAATGAGAAATCCCAAAATAAACTTGTTTATCTTCCTGCATTAGCCACAGACTCACAGACTGAAGTATACTTTCATCCCTCCCCTAAAGAAATGGAAAGGGAAATTCTTGGCCGAAAACCGAATACCGAATATGATTAATATTATATATTTTTTTCCTACATGGCCATACCTTAAAGCTACCTGATTCATGGCAAAATAAATGGTTATGGCAAAACTTAACTTATACTAATAATCACTATTATGGGTCCAATTGCATACACTATTCAGTGATATATGTTCTGCTTATTCAGGCTGAAACCGAATGCCGAATATTTTCCCTATGCCGAATATTGGGTGCATCACTAGTTTCCAATGTTCTCTCAGCCACTGGGTGAGATGGGCTTCGTCTGAAGGTCTCCCATAGCCTGAAATACTGCACCTCCTAGAGCAGAAACCTCTAGAGAAATGCCCCATTACTATTCACTGCAATTACCACTTATTTTCCCTCAATGTCAAGCCATGAGAAAAGGAAGAAGGAATGAATTGGACACTGTCTATTATCGTGGTGTCTATCATGGCTAATGGAAGCTATCACAACTTCTGAGATGATTAGCGGGAACAACGAGCCGGACAGTTAAAAGCAAAACGATCCTGTGAAACATAGCACACCAAACACTTAAACCATTCAGGGCGGGAACCCCTTTAAGTATTATGTTATATACGTTAGCTATTGAAAAATAGCAGATCTACACATTCATAGTGTGGCACCGCGCCACGAGCTTGTAGACCTCGCATTTTAGAAAATTTGTGAAAATGGAAATCTTTGAATATATATTCTTTCAGAGCGAACGTTTTTTTAACTCAAATCTTTGCTCCAGGGGGGGGGTCCCTTGAACAACGTATTTTCAGATGGGTGTCGCCGGCCAATTACAGATATTTTTGGGGGTCCTTGACGTGAAAATGTTTGTGAACCACTGACACAGAAACATGAGGTTTTTCAGAAAAGCGTCATAATTTAGAAGACATTTTGAAGAGTCTGGTCTCAGTCTTAAATGGTTTAAACACCCATTCATTGTTATCATTCTCACTTAGCTTCGTGAGAGAACAGATGAGTGGCAGGCAGTGGTGGAACGTAACTAAGTAGATGTACTCAAGTACTGTACTTTTGAATAATTTTACTTCTACTCAAAAGGCAAATATTGTACGTACTCCAATTATTTGAAAACGTTATAGTTACTTTGTTGATTTTTATTATTATTATTATTATTACAAAACATACACTAACCACTTCTGCCCCTATATACAGGCCATTTGAAAATTGACGATCTACAGGCTCACAATGTGTCACGATGCAACGCATTGTCAGCTTGTAGATCTTTTTGCATCGGATTTGTATACGTTTGAAAACTTGCGAAGCATAATGAGTACCCGCTATATACTTTCTACTTTTGGTACTTCAAGTACACTTATTTATATACCAATACTGTTGTACTTTTACTCAAGTACACTTATTTATACTAGTGATCGACCGATATGGTTTTTGGCCGATATTTCCGATCACCGATTAGTGGAGAATCAAAAAGCCCGATAGCCGATATTATGACCGATATTAATTTAAGTAAACTTAAACTAAAGTAAACTAAACTTTTACAGTAACTAAATTCTAACACAACAATTCCTTTAAATGCATTGGAGAACATTTATTGCTTATAAAAAGTTAGTGCAAGAAGCACCAACATCGTTTTCAGTAACAACCCCCCCCCCCCCATCAAATGCAGCTTTAATTTAGTGCAAACATGTACTGTAGCAGAATATGGAACATAGTGCTGTATGAAGTGCAGGCACAGGCTTAAAACATTTATTTAAAAAGAAATCAGGGAAAAATAATCAGTTTATTTATCCAAATTGGTGATCTACAAGCCCACAGCACATTGCAGCATGACATGTTGAGAGCTTGTAGATCTGCTGCCCAAACTCCCCAAAGCCATGTGACCTTGTTGTTTTTACTCCACCACTGAAATTTGCCACTTTCAAGATCATAATTTTATAGCAATACAAGACAATAGCCTTGTATGTCTCAAAACACTGGCCTACCGTTACATTATTGTCAACTAAATACATATGAATTAGAAATTAAGACAAATATTGACAATGCTACTGATTGGTTCATTCTTCATTGGCTTGCAGTTAGTTATTGCACATAGCCAAAATGCAATAATAATAATAGGCTGGTCAGGATGGGGGGGAAAAGTTGTCCTTTTAGAGAACATTCAGTTGGCTCGCATGCATGCATGCACACACACACACACACACACACACACACACGCACACACACACACACACACACACACACACACGCAGCATGTGGGCACGCGCGCGCGCGCACACACACACACACACACAATCAAAGAACCGTTTACATCTGCTGTAAGTTTGCAGCGTTAGCATAGGAGCTAGCGTTGGCTAATGCAGGTCTACCACTGTTACACCTTCTGTCCCTCTCAGTGTGGATTTTATTTTTGTTAATGCAAGATGAAAACAGCAATGTTTATGGTTACAAGGTTAGTATTACTCCTTCTAGCCCTGGTCCTCTCTCTTTTTACTCCGTGTGTGTGTGGAACTGGGAGGGAGGGAGGAGCACAGGCAGAGCGTGCTGTGCTCTGTGTGTGTCTACTCCTCCGTGTTAGACACGCAGCTAAGCTATATACATCTCCTTACAACCGTACTCTACCGGATTTTCAATGAGAGTGGAGTGGTTTTTGTACTTTTTTGCGCATTTATGACAAAATATAATAATCGGCCGTTTTTTTTCGATTATTAACTTTTACCACCGATACCGATATTAATAAAAAACATGAATATCGAAGCCGATAATCGGCCGTGGCCGATTATCGGTCGATCACTAATTTATACCAATACTGTTGTACTTTTACTCAAGTACACTTATTTATATACCAATACTGTTGTACTTTTACTCAAGTACATTCCGTACTCTTACTTGTAACAGTAGTACTTCTACATTGCAATATTAATAGACTACTTTTAAAGTAGTAAAATAAAACCACACCCGTGTGAACTGAGTGGTGCAACTCCCCTCTCTCCACCATACACCATATTGCTCATCTTATATCCAATAAATATATATTCCATCCATTCTTGAGTTGTCCTGACTGAACCACTGAATTACTGCAGGTAATCAATTTGCTATTTGAATAAACTAAACAAAGAAAAAAACCGCAGTCCATCCATGCAAGGGCAGACAAGAACAGCCAGGTACAGAATTCATATTTTCCAGACAGTTGTCACATCATGCAATCATTGCAATGCTCTCTAAAAGCTTGAATGTTGTTGCGTGCACTTTGTCTGAAAATTATAGAGCCACAGGGACAAATTATAGTTATTATCCAATGCTGTTTTGTCCAATCCTAGGACCATATTGGTACACATCTCTCTCTCTGTGTCTCTATCTCTCCCTCTCTGGCACAACAGCGCCACTTTTGCCCCTACTGGTACTCTAAACATAGTAACGTAATCACATAGGTTAGGACGGACATTGCTGTTCCTTGGAGTGGTTGCACCACTCACAAATTAAAATGTAACTACTTTTTTCCTATACCACTAGTGGGCGAGGTACAGAATGAGAGCAATGGAAAGACTGTCAGAGAGAGAGAGAGAGAGAGAGAGAGAGAGAGAGAGAGAGAGAGAATGATGTGTCGGTAGGGATCAGTAAGCAGTGTAATAGGCTTGCGTCTCGCCTTAGCTCCGTCTTGGCTCCAGATCTCTCCTCTCTGCCAAGAAGAGGAGAACCAAGTCACAGACGGAGTCCTACAAGGTCTCTCACTCAACTCGGATGCCTTGGAGGGACGTGAGTGATAGGGCCACCGTTCCCCCAAAGGCTTTAGTGCAGGCATAATCTTTGTCCATTGGTTTATAACCCATTCCGACCCGAGATCAGATCCATACGAGGTTTCCACTGGACACACACACTGGTCTGATTAACCCATTTTGACCTGAGATCAGATTCTAAAAAAAATGTCAGTCGTTCTTCGATTTTTTTCAAAAATAGCAGACCTACAAGCTCGTAGCGCGCCACTCGGTGGCGCGCTACGAGCTTGTAGATCTGGCTATTTTTCCAATAGCTAAAGCATAACATGATGCCAACACCAAAATGGGTTCCCGTTCAGAATGGGATAATGGCATTCAAATGATCTGGGTACAGAAATAGCTTTTGGCAATCCCCAGTCTGAGAGGAAGGAAAGGAACTGTAGTGTTCCAGGGCGGCGGCCATTATTCTGACAGTTCAATCTATTGTAGTTGCAGTGCTCAACTTTGTTTTGTTTTTGTTTTATTTTAAGTCAAGGGCTGCTCACAAAGATATGCAGGCTCCTTTGGCTATATAGCAAGCAAAATGATGGCGATTTACATAAAACACCTAAACTAGTATCTAAATGCCATTGAAGGTGTGTGTGTGTGTGTGTGTGTGTGTGTGTGTGTGTGTGTGTGTGTGCGTGCACAAGTGCATGCGAGAGTGCTTTCGTGTGCGTGTGCCTGTGCGTGTGTGTGCAACTGTGTGCGTGCATTTTGCATTTGTGAATGAATTAACTCATCTGCCATCGTTGTTCATCAGTATTATGTCAGCGATGCACAGGGGAGCCACGCCCTGTCTTGTTTGAGCTGATGTTGCCGATTGCCGATTGCCTGAATTGCATTTTTATGGCGCTTTTCTATGCACTACGTGCCTACTCAAAGCGATTACAACGGTTCATTCATTCATTCATTGGGAGGTGAAGCGGCGAACAGTCGACGCCAGCGTCCTCACTTCCCACATTAACACACCAATGGTGGCGAGCTAGCACCGACTGACTCACTGGAGGCAATGTAGGGTTCAGTGTCTTGCCAAAGGATTGTGGACAGGAGGAGCCGGGATTCGAACCCGCCCACCCATGGATCATTGAGCCACAGCTGCCCATTAATAATCTGGGGACCCCCCCCAATATAATTTCGGGTTGAAAACCCCTGGCCTATACTAAGACTGCATGCCAACCAACAGGCAGGAACCCTTTTTGGTGTTTTAAACATTATGTTGTAATTTAGCTATTGAAAGATAGATCTACAAGCTCGTAGTGCGCCACCGAGTGGCGCGCTACGAGCTTGTAGGTCTGCTATTTTTGAAAAATCGTGAAAATAATAAAATGGGCTACTGCTTGTTTGTTTTGCAACTAATGCACACAAGCCTATATCCACAAGACAGTATCCCATGCATTCTCATTACATTTAGTTTAAACTAAATTACTAATTAAATAACATGTAATCTTTACCATCTGCACATGAAGGAATGCCATCACTCTTCCCATAAGGAGTGAGTTTGTAAAATGACAATATTGTACAAAGCAGTATAATTGTAACTTCCGTGGGCTTTTAATGGTGGGGGTGTGTGAGCGCATAATTGCACATAATCGCACATTAAGGTGCAGGTGTTCACTTTGGAAACGACGACTCATTAAAATATCACAGGTACTTTTGTTCCGTCTGAAAATACGTGTCAGGAACGTTCTCGGTCGTCCTTTTTGCACATCACCAGGAATGTGACGACATTGAAACGAACAGGTTCTCACACATAATGAGGTGTTTAAAAGAATCTCCTTTTCAACCCCAACTACCCGTCTCCGCAATTAATTCCACTTTTCTTGTTTTCCTCTCCTCTCTCTTCACCCTCTCTCTCCACTTGCACCCTGCCGTTTCATTTCACACCTCGCCTCACCACCTGTTCTACCCCCCACGCCCTCCCCCTCCCATCCCCTCCCCCCCATGTTCTACCACACCCCCCCCCCCCCTCCCCCCCTCTCTCTCTCTCTCTAGAAGACTTCAAGGCCTTCCTGAGGCACTTGCCCACGGACCGCTTCCTGAACGTGTCGACCATCGCCAAGTCGTGGTCGGGCGACCTGTCCCTGCAGAAGCGCTACGCCCAGCTGGAGGCCAGCACCGCGCTGGTCCTGGGGAAGGCCCAGAAGATCATCCGAAAGCTCTTCACCCTGAGCAAACGCTGCCCCAAACTGCCCCGCGTCAGCCTGCCCCGAGACAGGTATGTATACAAACGCTGCCCCCAAACTGCCCCGCGTCAGCCTGCCCCGAGACAGGTATGTATACAAACGCTGCCCCCAAACTGCCCCGCGTCAGCCTGCCCCGAGACAGGTATGTATACAAACGCTGCCCCAAACTGCCCCGCGTCAGCCTGCCCCGAGACAGGTATGTATACAAACGCTGCCCCCAAACTGCCCCGCGTCAGCCTGCCCCGAGACAGGTATGTATACAAACGCTGCCCCCAAACTGCCCCGCGTCAGCCTGCCCCGAGACAGGTATGTATACAAACGCTGCCCCAAACTGCCCCGCGTCAGCCTGCCCCGAGACAGGTATGTATACAAACGCTGCCCCCAAACTGCCCCGCGTCAGCCTGCCCCGAGACAGGTATGTATACAAACGCTGCCCCCAAACTGCCCCGCGTCAGCCTGCCCCGAGACAGGTATGTATACAAACGCTGCCCCAAACTGCCCCGCGTCAGCCTGCCCCGAGACAGGTATGTATACAAACGCTGCCCCCAAACTGCCCCGCGTCAGCCTGCCCCGAGACAGGTATGTATACAAACGCTGCCCCCAAACTGCCCCGCGTCAGCCTGCCCCGAGACAGGTATGTATACAAACGCTGTCCCAAACTGCCCCGCGTCAGCCTGCCCCGAGACAGGTATGTATACAAACGCTGTCCCAAACTGCCCCGCGTCAGCCTGCCCCGAGACAGGTATGTATACAAACGCTGCCCCGAACTGCCCCGCGTCAGCCTGCCCCGAGACAGGTATGTATACAAACGCTGCCCCAAACTGCCCCGCGTCAGCCTGCCCCGAGACAGGTATGTATACAAACGCTGCCCCGAACTGCCCCACGTCAGCCTGCCCCGAGACAGGTATGTATACAAACGCTGCCCCGAACTGCCCCGCGTCAGCCTGCCCCGAGACAGGTATGCAGTGGAAAAATCACACCCGTGTGAACTGAGTGGTGCAACTCCCCCCCACCTCTCTCTCTCTCTCTCTCTCTCTCTCTCTCTCTCTCTCACATTAGCAGTCAACAGTGCAGCGCTATCCCTCTCTCTGTTTCTGGAGTCCGCTACTGGTACCCATAGTCATATACTGGTGCTCATTAACATCACATACGTAGGTGGACAACACTTGGGTGAACACGGACATTGCTGTTCCTTGGAGTGGTTGCACCGCTCAAAAACCATAGAGATCTTTGTTCAATGATGAAATGAACAAACTATAGCCTGCATAGATTATAGAAACTTGCCGTATAGCACTTTCTCTATAGCCTCGACGACCTTGGAGTCTCACACTAGAGTTAAAACGTGATTTATTCATTTGTTGTTCATTTGTTTACCTATAGTTTGTATAGTTTCAATGTGCATGTTATTTATTTTTTGATATTATAATAATGTTCAGACTGTTGGTAGGTTCTTGGTTTACCATAATTTATGATCCTTAGATCACTTATATGCATTTGATGCATTACCTTGAGTTTACCCTGCTTATTGAAAGTGTTTTGGGTTGAGAGCGTGTTGTGAGCTTGCAGATCGGCTATTTTCAGTGAAGAGGTTCGGTGTAGAGGGAAAAAAAGGCAAGTTTACTTGGTTAAGTTATATATTCATATTAACAGTAAGTCAACACATCGATAGAAAATATACGGTGTGAAACAAGAAAAAAAAATTTTTTACAAGTGCAGTCAAACAAGCTACTTTTGTCTTTTAAACCATTCTAGGTGGGAAACCCCTTTTGGTGTTAGCATTATGTTATGCTTTAGCTATTGAAAAATAGCAGATCTACAAGCTCATAGCGCGCCACCAAGCGGCGCGCTACGAGCTTGCAGGTCTGCTATTTTTGAAGAATCGTGAAAAGTGACATGAAAGTGTTTGAGAGAACGACTGACATTGAAACATAGCTTTTTCAAGAAAACTGTCAGGATGTAGAAGACATTTGCAGAATGGTTCCCAGGTCAAAATGGGTTAAAGAAGTGAGAGGTGTCCTTGAAGAGTTGCAGAGCAGCAGTGTTCTGTTCCAGATATGTGCTACACGTATGAAACTGAGAGCGCTGACTCTCTGTGTTTGGGTCAGACTCCGGGGACAGAGAAAGCAGAACCGTCCCAGACAGGATGGTTTGTGATGTACTGTACTGTACTGTACTGTATATAGAAAAATATGAAAATTTTATTTGGGCCCCATAACCATTCAATAATTTATTAACCTCGCCTCACCAGGCTTTCCACCACCTCGGAGGAAAGCCTGGTCTCTGTTTCAAAAGTCCGTATGATCCTGTCGGGAGAGGATGATATCGTTACGTCATGTTGTAGTATTGTTTTGTAGTCGACAGGTAGGAACAACAGGCAGCAACTTCCTTTTCCCTCAAACCGATTTTTCTCAATACAAGCTCTCGTAGCCTGCAGCTTTTATTGAGAAATATCGGTTTGAGGGAAAAGGAAGTTGCTGCCTGTTGTTCCTGCCTTGAAATTCAGATCAGAGTATGTTTTCATTTTTTAGTCAGCTGTAATGTTTTAGTTTTTGTCTAGTTTTAGTCTACTAAATATCATAAGATTTTAGTAGACAATGGGCTCCATTTTCGTCACCGGTAAACCTCTTATCCCTAAAATGTTTTGCCTTTTTTACTATTTTGATAAACATTTTTGAATAGTTCAACTAGCTGAGTACATTGACATGTGAGCTTGAAGACTGGCCATTTTAACTAGTTTAGGGATAAGGGGTTTAGCAGTGACGAAAATGGAGCCCTAAATGTACAGTTGGTTTTGTCGACAAAAATGTATCACAGTGTCAAAACAAAAGGGCCACAATGTAAACGTTGGACTGGTTCAATACAGCATTTTCTGTTCCGTTTGTTTTACTCCAATTATTTCCTGGGAAGAAAGCTGGGAGATTGTCCTCAGTCGCTAATGAGCAAAGTGTTTAGACAATGACTTGTGTGCGAGTCTACATTTTAGCGCTCTCTCTCCCATGCCACACTCCTCTGAACTATTTGAATAATGTCCATTGTGTCACTATGCCACAAATACAATGCAGTCCACTTGCCAGAATGTGAACCCGGACATTTTGAGTACCCTAAAGTTTTATGTTAGAAATGTTGAGTATGGGTCCCCAGCATTTAGAAACTGCCGGATGCTAACTTGTATACGCTGGGCAATTTTCATAATTAGCATAATAAGCTGGGGTACCATTAATAATATGCCGGCCTATATAAGGCAACATGTGACGTGTCAAACTAGGGGGTTTTCATGATTCTGAATCTATTGCAAGCATTAGTTTTGCATGAAAAACACTCCTTCGGTTCAATTCGGCCATAGGCACTTATGTGCCCAAATGTGCTGACCTCATCACTTTTGTGTTGACGGCTATGGCCGTTTTTAGCCGAAAGAGTGTGTTTTTTACATGAAAACCCCATAGTTTGACATGTCACTTCAACTTTAAAAGCACAATGGAATTTAGAAAATGTTGCCTTATAGGTTGTCAGTGGTACCCCAGCTTATTATGCTAATTATGACAATTGCTCAACAATGCAAGTTAGCATCCGGCAGTTTCTAAATGCTGGGGACCCATACTCAACATTTCTAACATAACTTTATAGGGTACTACAAAATGTCCGGGTTCACACAATGGGGCTCTATGTGGGCTGGCAAGTAGAAACAATTGGTCCTCAAAATAGTCCCATCATAGAGATAAGTGGACCAACATAATTATTACAGAAAGAGGAGTACATTTTATGCCTCTCTACTATTCCATTTGACATGCGCTTGCAACCAAAAGCCCTCGGAAATTTGACCTCTGGATAGACACCCTGTGCCACCCTGAAGACCGTTCTCGTATATAAACCCTTAACTTTGCACTGAGCGGTCTGCAGTGGTCTCTTGAACGCCATTAAACGTTCCGTTTACAGAACTTTACACCGCCTTTAAAGTCATCGTTCAGTAGCCTAACGGGACAGCTTGTTGGCGGTGTTTTCCTGCCGCGGTAGAAGGACTGCCTCCTCCTCCTCCATAGCCTCGGAAACCCAGACGTTTTTATTTCCAGGGAGAAGGAAAAAAAAAAGTCTGGGACCGAGTCCACTTCAATACGGCATAGAGTAGCACAAACGTCGCTCACTCTCTGCCGATTTCTGATCGTCTGCAACTTTGTTAAATTGACACACACACACACACACACACGTCTAGATTATCCTTCCGGGAGCTGCCTATGCTATAGAAAGCATAGGTGGACCCCAGGCTACCTCCTCCAACACTCTCTCTCTCGCCTCTTTTCCACCGTCCGGGAACTGGTTCAGTTCAGAACTATAGTTTTTTAGTCCATGAGCCTGATATAGGATTAATATAAGTAATGTATTATAATGATAACAACGCTTTCACAGGAGTAGCTTTTTCATATTTATCACACATTTTGTCATTTTCACCTACAGTAGGCCGATATGTGAATAGGTAAAGAAATTGTTATCGATAGTTATCACCGTGAAAAAGGCGGGCCGTGATTGAACGATGTGGAGTCAAAGGGAGAGATTGAAAGAAGGAAAGAAAGATGACAAAGAGGCCCAGAGGAAGACAATTATAGATAGCCGAGACGGTGCAGGAGGAGAGAGAGAGAGAGGGGGGGGAGAGAGAGGGGGGGGGGGAGAGAGAGAGAGGGGGGAGAGAGAGAGAAAGAGAGAGAGATGAAGTGCATGGGGGATTGGTGCTGCGTTGCAGTGCAGTGGCATGTTATAATCAAGTGCTCTCGCAGATCGACAGCTCAGCATTCGTTTACCGAGGACTTTAATTTCCCTGACAAGCCTTTCCCCTTTATCCGTCAATCCAACTCCCTCTCTCTCACCTCTCCTCTCCTCCTCTCCCCCTCTCTCTCTCCCTACATGTCACTCAAAGTAAAACTCTTAACCCCCCCCCTCTCTCTCTCCCCCTCCCCTGTTCGTTCCCTCCGACGTGTCACTCAAAGTAAAACTCTTAACCTGACTCCGACAAGCGGCAACAAGCTATCAGGAGGCCGTTCAGCGAGCACAAAAACGACATCTATATTTATGTTTTAACCAGGCGGCACAAATCCATTTGTTTTATAATAACTGTAATTTTAGTTTGGGTTTTTTTTTGCAGGCCTGATTTATGCAGGCCTGAGGGAGAGAGCAGAGGAAGTGTTTGGGCATAACGTTGTGTGTGATTTCCCCCGCAGTAACCCATTCTGAACGGGAACCCATTTTGGTGTTAGCACTAGTATGTTATGCTTTAGCTATTGAAAAATAGCAGATCTACAAGCTCATAGCGCGCCACCGAGTGGCGCGCTACGAGCTTGTAGGTCTGCTATTTTTTGAAAAATCGAAGAGCGACTGACACATAGAAGACATTTTTAGAATCTGATCTCAGGTCAGAATGGAAAACTGTCAGGATGTAGAAGACATTTTTAGAATCTGATCTCAGGTCAGAATGGGTTAAGTCGGTCAGGGAATGAATGGAGGGAAATCACCGCATGTGCAGAGACCATATTTCCAGCGTGCGGTGCGGTGCCAGTCTCGTACTGCAGTAAAGTGGAGGGTAATTCAACACACGCGTGTGTTTTCACCCGAGACGCCGGCAGCAACCCGCCCACCCACCTACCTACACCAAAATGTCATGTCGTCGCGGTTCATCTACAAATGAATCACGCTCAGACTCTGCAAATGAGATCCTGATATGGAGGAAAGGAGAGAAACGCACAACGCTCAGCGGAGCACACATCATCTATACCGCCCGGAGGCACGCTCTATTAAACCATTTTGGGCGCGAAACCCCATTTGGTTGTTTTCAAGCATTGTGTCATGTTTTAAGCTATTGGAAAATAGCAGATCTACAAGCTCGTAGCGCGGCACCAAGTGCCGCGCTACGAGCTTGTAGGTCTGGTATTTTTGGAAAAGTCGTGAAAATGTGGCCCAAATGATTGAATATATTCTTTCAGAGTGAATGTTTTTTAACTCAAATCTTTGCTTCTGGGCGGGGGGGGGGGGGGTCCCTGGAACAACATATTTTCAGATGGGGGGTCGGCGGCCAATTACATTATATTTCTGGGGGTCCTCGACATGAAAATGTTTGAGAACGACTGGCATAGAAACATCAGAAAACTGTCAGGATTTAGAAGGCATTTTGTTAGAATCATCCTCAGGTCTAAATAGGTTAACGATGGAGATGTATGGAGTGGATTTCTCTTTTTTTTATACCTGCGGCCTTGAAAGTAGCATCATGGTGGTACTGTATGTGACTCTAATCCTCATGTCATTTTAGTTCGTATCACTATTATTCACTAGTCAATCAAAGGCAGACCATGATGTCATAGTTAATGAAGTCATAGTTAATGATGTCATATATATAGTCTCAGGAGAGAGACTTCAGACATGGCTGTTCGTGTCTGACGACATTCCACATGAGAGAGAGAGACAGAGAGAGAGAGAGAGAGAGAGCTATCAGCCCACACATATAGTGTATGTACTGTATGTCTCAATCCTGATCCAATCACAGATAGTATGCCATTTTTTAACCCATTTTGGCCTGAATTTAAATGTCTTCTACATGTAAATCCTGACAGTTTCTGAAATACCTATGTTTCTATATCAGTGGTGCTCAATATTTCATGTCAAGGAACCCACATTTTTTATGTAAGAGGACGCTGAACCCCATCTAAAAATATGTTGTTCCAGGGACCCCCCCCCAGAAGCAAAGATTTGAGTTAAAAACGTTCATTCTGAAATAATATATATTCCAAATTTGCGCCACATTTGCAGGATTAAAAAAATAGCAGACCTACAAGAGCTTGTAGATCTGCTATTTTTCAATAGCTAAATTATAAACACAATGTTTAAAACACCAAAAGGGGTTCCCGCCCAAAATGGGTTAAAATCAGTGCACTCTCATTCGTTAGCTGTGTCATCGTGTCATGCGATGACTGCTGTGATTCTATGACAGCGCTCCATTAGCCTTGATTAGCTCTGGGCGTTGAATGAACATTCTCACACGGTTCTGCTGCCGCAAGAACAAACATGATGACCATCCATCCCACAGCCCAATCCATCATCAGTACCGGCAGGTCGGGGCTTGTGCCAGGCAGGCAGATTTGCATGTCTGAAAAACGGGCCAGCATCGGTACCGTCCCAGTTAGCAGTATACACAGTAGATATAAACCATTCTGACCTGAGATCACATTCTAAAAATGTCTTCTACATCCTGACAGTTTTCTGAAAAAGCTGTTTCTATGTCAGCGGTGCTCAACCTTTTTCATATCAAGGACTCCCAGAATTATCTCTATTGGGCCACGGACCCCCCATCTCAAAATATGTAGTTCCAGGGACAACCCCCCCCAGAAGCCAATATTTTAGTTAAAAATGTTCGCTCTGAAATATATAGATATTTCAAAAATAGCAGATCTACAAGCTCGTAGCGCGCCACTCGGTGGCGCGCTACGAGCTTGTAGATCTGCTATTTTTCAATAGCTAAAGCATAACATAATGCTAACACCCAAAAGGGGTTCTTGCCCAGAATGGGATAAGCCAGAGGGACAGCGGCCCCCAGATTGATGTACCCCACAGTTTTTGACCGATTACAAACATCAGAATTGATGCCCTTGGCCTGCTGTCAGCGCGTACAGGAAAAATTACAGTGTGATCAGCCCTAGAGTACTATATGAGATTATATTATAGCTGCAGAAAGACACCACCCGTTTCAAAACGCCAACAGTGCATTGAAAAGGACATAATCAAGTTTAATCAGAGCATTGAATGCTCTCACTAGCCGTCTATACTGACATATCACCTACATACTTCAAAACACTGTAGGTGGTTTCAACCCAACACCAAGTCACTCAGTCAATAAAGGCAATATTTATATTCCACACACAGAAAGTTCCACACACAGAAAGTTCCACACACAGAAAGTTCCACACACAGAAAGTCAGGTTGTGTGTTGAAAATTAAATGCAGTCCAAACCTTTGGGATTAAATAAAGTGACAATTTGTACAATCCCATTGCCATTATCCAAATTAATTCCTTATTATAATATTTTTACATTTTGGAAAAAAATATTTTGCAATGTGAAATGCCACCGAATTCGTAATCCTTTTCCTTGTCTGTCCTTTTCTTGCCCTGTCTGCAACCCCTCAGATTATTAAGTATTTCAAAGAGCAAGGTGTGAAGGCCAGCGGTGAAAGAGCGAGGCTGCTAGAGGATGTTTGGTATGGATGGATGGGAGGATGAAGGATAGAATGCCTGATGATGTTTTGGTTTCTGAGAGGCCGATTTGAGTACGTTTGTTGACTACGTTCTGAGGTTCTTCAGTGTTTTCCACTTCACACACACACACACACACACAGTACAACAGGAAGAGAGAGGGAGTGAGTGAGTTATGGCATAATAATGTATGTATATAGTCTTGCGTAGCTCCAGACAACTATTCCACAATCTCTGAATGCTAGCATAGAGTCTAGATTAACTACACCTCCCGAAGTCTGAGTAATCTCTTATTCTCTTTGTCATTTCTGAATATCTTTAGATTATTTTAGCTTTATTTCCATTTCTGCTATAGCAGCAAGCTATTATATGTTTAGGCGTATGCATGCACAGGTGCGTAGGCCAGTGGACATCAAAGAAAGCAATAAGGTATACACCGCGCACAATGTGTATTTTCTCGGTACACGAATGAAGCAACGTGTCGGTCTCTCCGGGCCTTCCTCAGGCATAACTTGGTGTCAGTAATAAAGGAACATCACAGCTGCAGCATGGTGACTGCAGGGCATATCATGTTTGTTTTCCCCAAAAAAGTTGTTTAAGCAAATTCCACATAAACTAGGCGGAACAAGGCAGAAAGAGCCTGCTGGTCAGTGTTGTTTTTGTCGACTAAAACTAAGACGAAAAATGTTCGTCGACTACCTTTTTTCACTGACGAAAACTAAATGGAAACTACATTAAAACTAAGCTACGATGACTAAAACTAAGACTAAATATATTGACAATTTCGTCAACAAATGAAAACTAGACTAAAATGTAAGGAAGGGACTACTAGTGGACAAGAGATCTAGTATAAGTCATTTTACACTTGGTTGCGAGTGTAAAATCAGTCGTTACAACGGCATCAAGGCCCGCCAAAATACATTTTAGTTGACTAAATCAGCCGTGGATTTAGTTGACTAAAATCTTATGATATTTAGTCGACTAAAACTAGACTAACACCAAGACATTCCTGGTGACTAAAATGTGACTAAAACTAAAGGAAAACTATTCAAAAGACTATGACTAAAATGCTGCCAAAAACAACACTGCTGCTGGTTAGTCAGTCAGTGAATTGCGAGAGAGGCAACAGTCCGACCATGTGAGACTCACAGACTACATAATATCAATATGTGCCACAACGATGCTAAGATGAATGTAGTTTGTGCTGTACATTCATCATTCATGGATTAATATTATAGGCAGATGTCTGGCTTGAAATACTAATGTTCCCCCCATTCGCACTATACTTCAAAAAACCTGCATACCCATAACCCATGTATCACTGTCTTTGGTATATAATAAAATAAGGGAGCTGAAGTAGTTGGAATTAAATGGGGAAAGATGCCCTCATGAGGGTGAATTAAAACATGGTAATCAATATGATCTCGGTGTGGTAGTTATAGGCCTATGGGTCCAGAGGGGACCAGAGAGATTTTTTGTTTTGTAGATAAATATTTATGCATGCAGCCCAAAATGCGTCACTACAGAGTACAAGAGTACAAGAGTGAGGGAAAGTTCAAATAAAAGTTATACTTTTGAAAACTATAAAGCCAGATATTTCCAGTGCAAAGATCAGGAGTTGGATTGTTAAGCTTTACTGGTACAATAACACACACACACACACACACACACACGTAGCCTACAGCGCCACACTGTGGTTAAAACAAGGCCTCTCTAAAATGCTTAGAGCTTGAACAATGTGCCCATACTTGTAAATAATGTCTACCTATCCTATATAGTACCACAACCATGAACCATCCATAATGTCTATTAAATTAGACCCACAATGACCAAATGCACTTTAGCCAACCTGTGCCAAAAACACAACACAACAATAAATTGCAGCACTGCGTCGGCGCACAGTCTGTAACTCTGTGAGAGAACAAATGGAACCAAATGGAACCAAATGGACCCGACGTGGTTCCAACTTCCATTTGTAGCTATATATATATATATATATCTATCTCTGTCAGAGTAAACCGTGCACACGCACGCACGCACACACACCCACACACACACACACACACACACACACACACTTTTCCTTGTTCCATTCACTTCAAGTCCGCTGTTGTTGCGTGAATTAATTAATTAATTAGCATTGGCAGGGCCGGATCTACCATATGGGCACTTTGGGCACGTGCCCAGGGGCCCTTGGGCAACAGGGGCCCCTCAAAAAAAAAAAAAAAAAAAAACGTTTTTTTTTTTTTTTTTTTTTTTTTTTACAGAAAATGTCCCTGCTAATCGGAATGAAATAAATGGTGTCTAAAAAGATTAGTGTTTTATTGTTGGTGAGAAGGGGAGCTGAAAAGTGCAATTGTGTGTAAAGCAGCAACAATGTGCTAGATTCGCTGTCATTCCAGGGTTTCCTGCACAATGTTGTTGGCATGCGCCATGCTTGAAATAAATCACGCCATGCCAAAGGTGGCTAGTGAATCATGGTGTGTGTGTGATATGAAATGTCTAGTACCTCCCCAGTGCCACCCCAGTGTCTGCCCTGCAGTGTCTGCCCAGTGTCTGCCCAGTGCCTCCCCAGTACCCCCCCAGTACCTCCCCAGTGTCCCCCGAGTGCCTCCCCAGTTTCCCCCTGAGTGCCTCCCCAGTGCCTCCCCAATGTCTCCCCAGTGCCTGCCCAGTGCCTCCCCAGTGTCTCCCCAGTGTCCCCCCCGAGTGCCTCCCCAGTGTCCCCCTGAGTGCCTCCCCAGTGTCTCCCCAGTGTCTCCTAGTGTCCACCCAGTGCCTCCCCATTGTCTCCCCAGTGCCTCCCTGAGTGCCTCCCCAGTGCCTCCCCAGTGTGCCCCTGAGTGCCTCCCCAGTGCCTCCCCAGTGCCTCCCAGTGTCTCCCCAGTGCCTCCCCAGTGTCCCCTCAGTGCCTCCCCAGTGTCCCCTCAGTGCATCCCCAGTGTTCCCCTGAGTGCCTCCCCAGTGTCTCCCCAGTGCCTCCCCAGTGTGCCCCTGAGTGTCTCCCCAGTGTGCCCCTGAGTGTCTCCCCAGTGCCTCCCCAGTGTGCCCCTGAGTGTCTCCCCAGTGTCTCCCCAGTGCCTCCCCAGTGTGCCCCCGAGTGTCTCCCCAGTGCCTCCCCAGTGTGCCCCCGAGTGCCTCCCCAGTGTCTCCCCAGTGTCTCCCCAGTGTCTCCCCAGTGCCTCCCCAGTGCCTCCCAGTGTCCCCCCAGTGTCTCCAATAGCAATACAAGAGCAATAATACGAATTAATCTTAATTTATTAATCTTATTTAATTAATTAATCAAATTCATTCATTCATTAATCAAAATTTTCGACGCGCGGCCTTAGGCCGCGCGCCAGAAGGCCCCCCCGCGCCCAGCACCATGCCAAAGCTTTTTCCTGCAGGAAACACTGCACTCTGGGGGGGGGGGGTAGGCGACCGGAAATAGGCCAATGTAACGGCATAAAACTGCCACAAAACAGCAAAATTGTTGCGCGAGCGTGAAGGGGGGCCCTTCGAGCTTCAGTGCCCAGGGGCCCTCAGAGGTGTTAATCCGGCCCTGAGCATTGGTAACACCTGTGTGTTCTGTTCACCTAGCTAGTGTACGTGCTAATGTGTCAATAATTGCTGCCTTGAAAGAGAATAAAGGAAATAAAGGAAGCCAGCATAGCAGGGATTACAGTTCCATTTTCGTACCTTTGTCGTCGTCTTCTTCCATAAAGTGCTCCCCCCCAACACTTCAAAGAACAGCTGTTCACAATCACCGGCGACCTCCGTGATTTCGGGGGGCTCGTCCGGCTTCACCTGTCCGCCCACGGTGCACCTTTCTGGGGCAGTGGGAGCTCGTCTCTCCGTCAAGCTCCAGCGAATCACTAGCATCTCTGAGAGGTCTGAAAAAACATAAATATGAATTTAAGCTTCATTAATGCTACTTGTGTCCCTTTTTTCTTCAGTCATGCTAGTGTTGAAGGCTGAAGCTCATAATGAATGACGCAGCAATATAATATCCATGTCATGCCGAAAATAACAAGTCCACAAAGTTTGTTGAGTTGTTGTTTTCGGCGTTTGTGGCACAAACGCCTCCCGCGACGTCGAGTTCTGTCTCCCCTCCATATTTTTTTTTAACAAGACAACGTTGAAACGAAAGAAAACATTTAAAAACTAAAATTCACCTCCTCTTCTCTACAGTGTCGCCGACTCTCCGTTCTGCGTGGTGCACACGTCACGACGGACGGTGAGCCAGAAAGCAGCAGATCAGTCCACAGCGTGTCGCCGATGCGACGCGCTGTGGACTTGTAGGTCTGGTATTTTCCGGCCTCACTGTGCTGCGCAGCACTGCTGCTGACAGCTCGAGCGCAGAGGTTTGTAAACGCCCGCCACAAACAGCCAGCTGTGATATGATTGGACAAACTGCAGCTCAGACGATGTAATGCAATGAAGATAGCCTACAATAATAAATACCTACTGTAGGCTAAATACGAATGTTTGAATAAGCAGGCGCACTGTCAGCTATATAATACGCATTTATTTTTGTTAACCAAAGAAAATCCCACTAACCACCAGTAGTGGGCAGTAATGAAGTAGCCCACTGCCCACAATAACTGAAAATAGCACATCTACAGTACAAGCTCACGATGTGTCACGAATCGATGCAACGTGTTGTGAGCTTGTGGGTCGGCTATTTTCACAAGAACATATTTGAATAGTTTGAATGAATTAATGAAAATAAGTACATTTCAATACAGTATTGCATTGATATTAAAAGGATATGGTAGCCTATTCTTTTATTTGTACTTAAGTGATATAAAGCAAGTATATTAACCTGCCCTATAGGCCTACTAAATGCTGCATCCATGAGGCGTTTTTCATAATATTCATAATATTATATGATTTTTATTTATTTATTTATTTTCTAGTGGAAACTGGAAATGAATAAATCTGGGTGACTCTTTGGGGTTTATAAATTATACAGTATTATATCGTGTGACTATATTGCATTCATAACATCATCGGATATACACTGGAACAGTGGTCCTCAACCAGTGGACTCTTATAGATCTTCAACTCAATAATATAAAATGAAACAAAGTGGGCTATTTTTTGTTTCATTTTACACCCTCAAGAGTTCATAAACGATTGTTAAACATCTGCAAGACGTCTAGACACAATTAGAGAATGTAGAAGAATTCTTATTTTGTTCAACATTTTGCCTGCAGTCTCTCCTATATGGCAGGGGTTCTCAAACGTTGTTGGCCGGGGACCCTCGGAGATGCTTTGGCAGTGTCTCGGGACCCCCGCCCCGCCCACTCCCTCCCCCCAATATTTAAATTGACTGCTATACAATAACCTCAATAATCGAGACAGTACACCATAAATAAATACCAGCTATAATCATTAAAGGTATGTACTATGTATACTATATGTAAACTCTTCATTTTCATTTTCCAGCCATTCAGTTGCAAATATATATATTTGGGGACCCCCCCAAAATCATTTGGTGACCCCCCCCCCCGAGGGGTCACTACCCACGGTTTGAGAACCCCTGTCCTCTGGTACCACATCAATACAGCATGGATGGAATTGTGGACAAAATCTTATCTGATCATACGTCTTGGGTCTGAGAGGCTAAATCTCATTAAAATGGTGGTTCCGCGGCTCAAATACGGAGATTCTTTTTTGACATGACATGAAAAAGATTGAAACCCTCTGCACTGGACATGCAGTGGCCTAGACCGACAGACAGCGATGATGTGCTTTATCTGCCTTCAGACATGAGACATAGCACTAACTTGATTAACCCATTTAGGCCTGACGTCGACATTTTTAAAATGTATTGTGTTTCTGTATCAGTAATTCTCAATATTTCAAGTCAAGGACCCCCAAAAATTATATGTAATATCCCGCCGACCCCCATCTGAAAATATGTTGTTCCATGCAGGGACCCCCCCAGAAGCAAAGATTTGAGTTAAAAACTGAAACTCTGAAAGAATTAAAAGATTTCAAGCAACATTTTCACGATTTTTCAAAAATATCAGACCTATACAAGTTCATAGCGCGGCACTCGGTGCCGCGCTATGAACTTGTAGATCTGCTATTTTTCAACAGCTAAAGCATAACATAATGCTTTTTAAAAACATGCACCAAAAGGGGTTCCCGTCCAGAATGGATTAATGATGTGTTGGCTGACTGCCCCTGCCGGACTCCCTGACCTGGATCTTTCTCTCCGTCCGACACTCCCCCTTGGCTGCGCCGAGGGACGGAATCACTGTTATTTAGACGTCACGTACACTCCCGCTAGCAGCAGTAAACTGACAGACATAACGGTTAGAGGGCTACGAGGGAGCGAGGATCAGCAGATGCCAGTGGTGGCGGTGGTGGTGCTGTGCAGTGTGCGGTCGGTGCAGTCATTCGAGATATGCGTTGGGAATACGTGCAGGTCAAAGAGCTAACAGCCTTTTACTTGAGCGATTATAATTGGGGGAGTATAAAAGCTTATGTCATTAGATTCTAATAATGTGACACTGGTGCAGAACTGCATGGTACATATGCAGCATCTCCACGGGCGATGTTAGGGCGTATATGCAGCAGCTTTTATGATGTGCTGCTCACGGCTGCTTAGATTCAAATCTCTGCCAAAGAAGAAAACCGCCTTAACCGATTTTGGGCGGGAACCCCTCTTGGTGTTAGCATTATATTATGCTTCAGCTATTGCAAAATAGCAGATCTACAAGCTCATAGCGCGCCACCGAGCTTGTAGGTCTGCTATTTTTTGAAAAATCGTGAAAATGTGCCTCAAATTTGGATTTTCTTTTTCAGAACAAACGTTTTTAACTCAAATCTTTGCTTCTGGGGAGCATTTTTGGGGTCCTATTGAGTGATAATACTGTAGGCCTAGAAACATAGGTATTTCAGAAAACTGTCAGGATTAAGAAGACTTTTTCTTTTTTCAGGCGTAAATGGGTTAATGAGCGAAAAGCAAAACAGAAAGAAAGTCTGTGGATTTCATGCATTTTCTTTTTCCACATGCAGCGCTAAAGAAAAGATCTATGAGAGAACTGTCAGTTTGAGAAGCGAATCTATAAAACCACGTGTAAAGTCCAAGAAGCGGAGCACACACATATAACGGCGAACATGTGGCTTAAGAAAGCTTGTCAGTAGCTGTCAGCGGAGACACATGTCTGCTGCGCTGAAACCAAAAGCAGCAGGCGTGTGAAGGGCTTTGCTCCTGTCCTCTGTAAGGCTTCTGTAAGTAGGCCGATAAGCCTCCGCGCAGCATCAATCATGAGCCAGACAGAGTCACTCGCTATGAATGGGATTATGTTAAATTAAAAAAGAAAAGAAAAAAGCGAAGAAAACATCTCTCCGCTGTCCTGTTATGCTTTCCATCTGTCCCCTCCCATCCCTCTGCTGTGCGTGCGTGCCTGAGTGCGTGCGTGTGTGCGTGCGTGCACAATAGTGGGGTTTTGCCGGTCAAAGGGAAAGCAGTCACGGCTAGTGAGGAATTGATTCGCACTAAATGAAGGACATTTGCTGGCGCTTCTTGGGAGAGAATATTATGCTCTGAGTTAGGGTTGCTTAAGTATGTGTGCTGCTCTGTTTTCTTGCAATGCACCTACTGTAATTACCAGCGATAAAAAACAAAACATTTGCCCATGAACAACATTATTTTGAGAGGTGTTTAGATTTATGAAGATGCAGTGACGCTGGATGGTAACCGGAATGCTCGCCTTATAACACACTTGCCCTAAATGTCTTCCGTCGACCTCACACATAGAGGCTTGGCTGGTGGCGGTTCCAGTATTGTTGTATTTGTTTTACTGAGAATAAGGTTAGAATAAATAGGTTTAGGGTTAGACATAGTTTTTATACTGGAATGGGGTTAGATTTACTGGTTAAAATGTTAGATTTAACCGTTCAAGCATAGTTTACTTATAGGTTAACGTTTAGGAATATCAGGCTGAGCATCTGAGCAGGAGAGGGAAGTCTGGTGGATCACTCTGGTGGAGCTGTTGCCCCCGCGACCCGACTATGGATAAGCGTTTTGAAGATGGATGGAGGTTGAGCAGTTCCACCGGCTGTACGCCTGGGGAGTATTCGGCGGGATGTATTAAACGCTGAGGTCCTTAGGCAAGAAAATGTCCGGGACCTCATTAGTGGTGTACTAGTGTAGGTGTGCATGTCCACATTAAAAGAGTCCAAATATCAGTGACTTTCTTTTGTTCTTTTTTTTTTTTTACGATAATGGGTTTGGAAGTTGCAGGAAATACCACGGGACATTGGCAGGAAAGGGCACTCGCAGGAATCAATTACACTTTAGTCATTAAGCCATTTTGGCCGGGAGCCCCTTTTGGTGTTAGCATTACGTTATGCTTTAGCTATTGAAAAATAGCAGATCTACAAGCTCATAGCGTGCCACCGAGTGGTGCGCTACGAGCTTGTAGGTCTGCTATTTTTGAAAAATCGTGAAAATGTGGCACAAATCTTTGAATATATATTCTTTCAGAGCGAACATTTTTTACTAAAATATTGGCTTCTGGGGGGTCCCTGGAACTACATATTTTGAGATGGGGGTCCGTGGCCCAATAGAGATAATTCTGGGGGTCCTTGACATGAAAAAGGTTGAGCACCACTGACATATAGAAACATGGGTTTTTCAGAAAAAGGTTAGGATTTAGAAGATTTTCTTTTAATCGACTTCAGTCCAAAATGGGTTAACAGGCTATCTCAGCGTGTTGCCAGGAAGCTGAAACTGACTCCATCTGAATAAAGCAGAACAGTCTGACATTAGATTTGGGCTCATCGTAGTTGTGTGATGGTGCGGTCGTCCTCTCCAGTTGTCCACACTGCTCTTTATAGAAATCTGCTTCAGCAACCTCGGCCAGATTGTCGTATTTAGAGTCGAGCTCAGTCAAAATTATATTTCATTCCAAACGAGTAACGGCACGACTTAAGTCCAAATCAAACAATGACCTTTATACCATCTTTCCTCACAGCTCCAGGGCCAAGTGGCATAGGCCTAAATATATCATGGCAAACATTAGCAAAATGGCTTTTAACATGAAGTGTTATCCCTGCCAAAAACAATATTTTTATTATAACTCTTGCCAATGATCTTTTCCCACACAATTTAGTGATTTTTGCCCAAGTGTGTGTAGTCTTTTCACTGCAGAACCCATACCACACACATTGGTGTACAGAAACTTTAGCCCTGCCACGATCAATCTTGATATTATCTTTATATTACATCACAGTAATGACTCCTCTCCTTTACATAATTTCTTATTATTTTATTTTTTTCAGCTTTTTTATCCGACTACAGCATATCGTTTTGCTGTCGTGGAATAACTTTTTTTGGGGGGGGGGGGGGAAATCAATGCCATTCTTTGCCATTTATGTAATAATACAGTACAAAAGTAACAGATCTACTAGTCTCTCAAGACAGACTGTTGCCTCGCGTCAGGGGAGGGAGGCGCTGTTTTCCCGAATATTTGACGATGGGATTCTCAGATTGCAGATCTACAAGCTCGAATCAGGTTTTCATCAGAGCATCCTGAGAACATTTACTTTTGTCTAGCTTTACATTTACCCCCCTTTAGTACCTCTGCGTACCCCCCTTTGAGAACCAGTGTACCAGGCGTGTTTTCACTGTGTATTCCAGGCCCGTTCGGTTCTGGCTCCTCAAGGCCCATTCCCTGCTGTACTGATTGTACTGATTCACTGTGTATTCCAGACCCGTGAGGTTCTGCCTCCACAAGGCCCAGTCTCTGCTCTACTACATATAAGGCTGTGTTTTCACTGTGTATTCCAGACCCGTGAGGTTCTGGCTCCTCAAGGCCCATTCCCTGCTGTACTGATTGTACTGATTCACTGTGTATTCCAGACCTGTGAGGTTCTGCCTCCACAAGGCCCAGTCTCTGCTGTACTACATATAAGGCTGTGTTTTCACTGTGTGTTCCAGGCCTGTGAGGTTCTGGTTCCACAAGGCCCAGTCTCTGCTCTACTACATATAAGGCTGTGTTTTCACTGTGTGTTCCAGGCCCGTGAGGTTCTGGCTCCTCAAGGCCCAGTCCCTGCTCTACTGCAACGACCACGGCGTGCTGGGCTCCTTCTCGGAGGAGGCGGGCGGCTGCACGTGCCCACTGGACCAGCCCTCCTGCCAGGGGGTGGTGCCCTGCGTGGTGGGCTCCTCCCCCTCCACCGCCTGCTCGTCGTGCGCGGCGGACAACGTGACGCGCTGCGGCGGCTGTCACCACGGCAACCTGCTGCACCTGGGGGCGTGTCGGCCCGCCACCGCCGCCTCCCTGGACCACTACCTGAACTTTGACCTGGACATGTCCGACGCAGAGGTACCGTTCTGTTCTGTCCGTCCGTCCGTCCGTCCGTTCCGTCCGTCCGTCCGTCCGTCCGTCCGTCCGTCCGTCCGTCCGTCTGTCCGTCCGTCCGTCTGTCTGTCTGTCCATCAGAGGTGTGGCTTCCAGAGGTACCTATCACATCAAAGACTCTGATGGGTACCTCTAGGCGTCGGCCTGGTATAGACGAAGGGGACTTCACTGTATGTCAGCGACTGTCTATGTGTGGGCGACGGTGGCTCAGGAGGTATAGAGCAGGTCGTCCAATGATCCATAAGGGTCGGCGGTTCGAATCCCGGCTCCTCCTCCTCCTCCTGTCTACATGTCGAAGTGTCCTTGTGGGCATAAGACACTGACCCCAAATTTCTACCGATGTGCTGGTTGGTTGGTACCTTGCATGGCTTCCGCCGTGAACGTGTGTGTGAATGGGTGAAGGTAATGCACAATCTATGTGAAGCGCCTTGATAAAGGCGCCATATAAATGCACCATTTACCATTTTATGTCTGTTTGTTAGTGTGTCTCTCATCTCACCATCGCATGTCCGTGCATGCCTGCAGGTGTGTGTGTGTGTGTGTGTGTTTAACTCATCCTGACAGCGTGTGTGTGTGTGTGTGTGTGTGTGTGTGTGTGTGTGTGGTCCACTCTCCCGACAGGTCAAGTATCTCCTGCAGCGTCTGGACAGCCGCATGGAGGTCCACGCCATCTACATCAGCAACGACGTGCGCCTGGGCAGCTGGTTCAACCCGGCGTGGCGGAAGAGGATGCTGCTGACGCTGAAGAGCAACAAGAACAAGTCCAACCTCATCCACATGCTGATGGGCATCTCCTTCCAGGTGTGCTCCACGCGGAACTCCACGCTGGAGCCCGTGCCCGCCGTCTACGTCAACCCCTTCGGCGGCTCCCACTCGGAGAGCTGGTTCATGCCCGCCGGCCAGCCCGACTTCTCCGACTGGGAGCGCACGCGGCTGGACGCCGGCGCCACGGCGCAGTGCTACAACTGGACGCTGACCATGGGCAACCGCTGGAAGTCCTTCTTCGAGACGGTGCACATCTACCTGCGCAGCCGCATCGTCACCGCCGTGGACGCCGACCCCGCCGCCAACGAGACGCTCTTCTACGAGCCGCTGGACCTGGACGACCAGACGTCCAACCTGGGCTACATGAAGATCAACACGCTCAAGGTGTTCGGCTACAGCCTGCACTTCGACCCCGAGGGCATCAAGGACCTGGTGCTGCAGCTGGACTACCCCTACACGCAGGGCACGCAGGACGCCGCCTTCCTCATGCTCCTGGAGATGAGGGACCGCGTCAACCGGCTGTCCCCGCCCGCGCCGCGGCCCCTGGACCTCTTCTCCTGCCTGCTGCGCCACCGCCTCAAGCTGTCGGCCGGCGAGGTGGCGCGCATCCGGGACTCCCTGCGGGCGTTCAACGCCAGGCTGCCAACGCCGCGCCCGAGCCGGAGCTGGCGCAGCTGTGCAGCTAGCTCGACTTTTATCGCTCTTCGTGCCCGGAGTCGAGAGTTGTTGCGCCGTTATTGAGAGGAGGGCGGCGGGGGGAGGGAGGGAATGGGCGGGAGGGAATGGGGAAAGAGGGGGAGGGGGGGGGGGGGAGAAAACACCGCCGGTCACGTGGTTGGTTCGTGTATAACTCGAAAAATAGTGACAAAACGCTCCAGTGCATTCCGTAAACTTCCGGGTTCAGGGCTCTGTCACTATATTCACCAATAGGTGTGTGTGTGTGTGTGTGTGTGTGTGTGTGTGTGTGTGTGTGTGAGTATAGAAGACCTGCAGGCCCCCCCCGGGGTGAAGTGAGCAGAGATGACGCAAGCTCTCCTTCGACGCATGGGCACGTGGTTGCTCGTACACTGCAGACTGCAGTACTCGTCTCGTACTGCAGGGGGGGCATCAGGGGGATGGATGCCATGCTCGTATACTGCAGAGGCGTCTGCAGGCGTCTGCAGCTCGTACTGCAGAGGCGTCTGCAGGCGTCTGCAGCTCGTATACTGCAGAGGCATCTGCAGGCGTCTGCAGCTCGTACTGCAGAGGCGTCTGCAGGCGTCTGCAGCTCGTACTGGATGCCATGAATACTGGAGAAAGCAGAGTTGGGCTGGGGGGGGGGGGGGTTGTGATCCCAAATGCAGTTTTAATCCCCGAAAAAGTGTGGATCAATTCAATATACTGTATAGGTCTCTCTCTCTATATCCACAAGATATACCGGCCGGATAGTCGGATATAGCTGAGCTTTGTATTTGGGTCTTATTGGTTTTTCCCAGTTTGTGGTCAGTTTTAACTTTTTTGTTTTATGTTGTTGCTTTTTTTGTTCCTGGGGTGGTTTGGGGGTGGTTTGGGGGTGGTTTGGGGGTGGTTTGGGGGTGGGGGAGTGTAGCCTGATGTATACTTGGATCCGCGCCACGGCACGCACCAAAAATAGCCGACCTATAGGCTGCGCTATTTCTGGTGCGCGACTAAGCAAGCGAATCACCTTTAAAAAGGGAAACTTCACCCTTTTTGCACAAAAAATAATATGTTAATGACGTTTAGAGGGTGTCTCTATGTGTGTAATATGTGGTTTTAGATATGTTAGATTTTAGATTTTTAGCAGTGAGCCCAGTGTCTCTGATATCATGGACACTGGGCTCACTTATACTTCCTGGACTACAATTCCCATAATGCTTTTTGCGCACGGCTCCTCCTTGTGGATAGGGGGAGGGGCTGTCTTACCGAGACAACATGTATAGTCCAGGAAGTAAGTGAGCCCAGTGTCCATGACATCAGAGACAATGGGCTCTCTGAAATATCTAAAACACTTACACACACACAAAGAAAGACCCCAAGAGAAAGTGTTCTAAATCTTCTAAACGTCTTTTTTTCTTTGTTGCAAAAAAGGGTTTAGTGTCCCTATAATTCCAATCAGTGGCCCCGTACTGTGTGGCTGGGCAGAGCAGCATAGCAGGAGAAGTGTGTGTTTCAGACTGTCGGGAACAGAACAGCGGAGCGGGCCGATCGAGGCTCTCCTTTCAAACAGAACCAACTGTACACAAGCCTTGCAGGGCCGACTTGGCTCTCGTACTGCCCTGCTTCTGACAGCAGAGCACGTTCAAACTGCACCATACTGGTACTGTACCACTCGTACTGCCCTAGCTGCTTCTGACAGCAGAGCATGTTGAAACTGCGCAGAGGACTCTCTTTTCACACGGACAGGCCTTGCTGCGTGTTGCCCAAGAGACGGAGAAGCTGATGTCATTAAAAACTATAACTCTTGCCTCATAAAGGAAAAAAAAGTTGGATTTTGATATATATATAAAGATAGGGGTATTGGGGGGGGGGGGGGGGGGGTGGGGTGGGGAGGGGATGATTTAACGGAATAGAATTTCCCTTTTTATAACCCTATTTTCTTTGGTTTTTAGAAACGATCTCAAGGGGATCGGAAATAAAAAAAGGGAAAAATAATGTATGTGGTGAACGAGATGTTATGCTTAATGGTTTCAAACTTTGATAATCCCCCCCCCCCCCCCCCCCCCCCCCCCCCCCCACACACCCTGTTTACCGTCTTTGAATAACCTTTTTTTGGTTTTGTTTTTAAATTCCCTGACCGTTTCTTTCATCCGCAGCATTTGGAATACATAGTAGTACGATATAATAATAACTTTATTTATTTATTATTATTAGTACGATATGTATCTGTGCTTAAACATTTTGAGTGAGAAACCCATAAGGGACGGTTTCTTTGTGTGTCATTGGCAGTGTAACGATACCAAAAGACAGCGGCAAACAGAATGGCTAAAATTGTCCCAACCACGTTGAACCCTATATAGCATTTCCCATTCCTGGGGGTGGTGGCGGACATTCGCGGTGGAAAATACCAGATCTACAAGCTTTCGTGAACTTGTAGATCACTCTTCATGTGACCACCGCGCTATGACTTAAAAGGTGCGTTATACCCGTTCAAATCATATCATATAAATAACGGTAATGGGTCGCGCACACACCAAGACTGCATTTCAGTAATGTCGGTGTGTCCATTCATCCACCCATCTACAACCGCTTATCCGTAGTCGGGTCGCGGGGGGCAACAGCTCCACCAAGAGAGCTCCAGACTTCTCCTCTCCAGAGCAACATTAGTGACTTCCCTCCTGGGGGGATTCCGAGACGTTCCAAGGCCAGTGAGTCGATGCGTTTCCTCCAACTGCGCCTTGGTCTGCCCCCCCGGGAGTCTCCTCCCAGTGGGACGAGGACCTCCCTATAGGGAGGCGCCCGAGAGGCATCCTAACCAGATGCCCCGAACCACCTCAGCTGACTCCTTTCCAGGCGAAGGAGCAGCGGTTGTACTCCGAGTCTCTCTCTCGTGTGACTGAACTTCTCACCCTATATCTCTAAGGGAGACGCCAGCCACCCGCGTCGAAGAAAACTCATTTCGGGCCGCTTGTATTCGCGACCTTATATGTCGGTGTGTGCGACCCGCGTTACCGTTATTTATATGAACTTGTAGATCAGCATTGTTTTAGGGCGAAGAGATTTGGTGTTGGAGGGAGGGGAGGGGTATCCGGTCAATGAATTATAATAGGGTTTAAGTGGTTCTATGTTTATTTGTTGAGCGGGCATCATGAAGAAATGCTCTGACGTGATGAAGGTGTGCAGATCAGATGCTGTAAATATGGCTCCATCTTACCCGCGCAGGTGTGAACTAAAGTTGCGTGCACATTGCTTTTTTAGATAACCAAGTGCAAAGACCAAAAAAAAATAACAAAAAAATAAAACCCCAACAACAACGGTGTTTATTACAGAACAAACTCATGCCTTATTATGGAGAGTCAATGTTAAGAGAAGAAGAAGAAGCACATTTTACTTTCTGTGTTTGATTTCCCAGTGAAAGCTATTTTTCATTTTAGTTTTTTTTTAATATTTCAAATATTTCTATACCGAGAGATATCCGCAAAAGAAAAGTACACCACGTGGTAAATGTAGCTTTTTACTGTACATGTAAACGCCATGCAATCACAGGAGTTCCTTTTATATTATTATTATTATACGTATTATTTATTTTTATTTGATGTTGTTTTGGTCACAATTAATCAACGCTGCAAAAAAAAAAACATTCCCCGAAGAAATATATTTCTCAGACGTTGGCGGAAAACAGTCAGTTTCTCCCACACATGATCACCGCGTGTTTATTTTTCCACATATTATTGCAATATGTTTTATTGTTTTTTTTGCTCAGCCTTGGGTCCATAAAACATTGTTTTACAGTAGCAGAGGGAGTGGGGGTGGGCTTATACAGTTGTCAGTAGCCAATATCCTCAGTATAATTTCCATTGGAAATGTTCCAAATGTGAGAGTTTAAAAAAATGGAAGACCACATTTTACACTCTCTTAAATTACCACTGGTGGATTTTACTACAGTATGTGAAACAACCAACAAAACCCAAACAGTGGAGCCACGACAGTATGACGTTTGTTGTCGTTAAAAAGTTACTAGGCTATAGATGCCATGCAGGACACATTCATAATCTTTAATTAAGGTCATCCAACCGTACTTTCTACACGTTCAAGCTGAACGGAGGAAAATGTAATTGATCTTCAGTGTACATTTTGGGCCTTGTTTAGAAAAAGTACTCGTCAGACACTGTATAGGAAATTACGTATTGTAATATTTGAATGAACAAAACTCAATATATATTCTCTGTTCCCCTCACTGTATGCGGTGCGCGCGCACGCACACCGCGCACGCACACCGCACACACACAAGGCACACACACACCGCACACACACACCGCGCCATAAAACGGATGCATAAACTTACAATTATACCAGCAGGCCCTGGTTGATAAGATGAATGCCCTCTAATATATGGAGGAGTGCAGCATTTTTTTTGCAAGATGAAAAACCAATTTCCTGGGTTGTCAGGGAGCGAACGAACGAGCACTGAACACACACTGCCAGAGCAGAGAGAGAGAGGGAGAGAGAGAGAGAGGGAGAGAGAGAGAGAGAGAGAGAGAGAGAGAGAGAGAGAGAGAGAGAGAGAGACAGAGAGAGACAGAGAGAGGAAGGTGGCAGAAAATCATTTAGGCAGGAAGAGTTAACCCATTCTGACCTGAGATCAGATTCATACGAGGTTTCCACTGGACACACACTGGTCTGATTGACCCATTCTGTCCTGAGATCAGATTCTAAAAATGTCAGTCGTTCTTCGATAATAAAAAAAAATAGCAGACCTACAAGCTCGTAGCGCGCCACTCGGTGGCACACTATGAGCTTGTAGATCTGCTATTTTTCAATAGCTAAAGCATAACAGGATGCTAACACCAAAATGGGTTCCCGTTCAGAATGGGTTAACCCATATAGGCATGACGTCAGAATAAAATAATAGTTCAAACACAATAGTTAAAACACCAAAAGGTGTTCCCGTATACAGAATGTGTTAAGGGCTTGATCTATACTCCATTGAGCGACATGTTGTAGTGCACCAGAATATATAGCAGATCTACAAGTTTGTCAAGTTTGTCGACCTATACATCGTCACACACGCCCACACCGAGCTTGTAGATCTGCTCTTTTCGGAGTGGATATTGTGAAGCCCTCCTTAGTCAGTGAGAGATGGAATGGGCTATATAGCCTATAGCAGACGTCAGCTAGTGTGCATAACTGCATATATATATATATATATTCTACCTTCCATCTCCCTATAATGAGGTAGGGAAGGAGTCACTCTACGTTAATAAACAGTTATTCATCTTCGGTGTGGCACCCAGGAAACTGCCTCTGCCCTTGGGCTAATCTTCAGGGCCGCGGGAGACAGCCCATCCATCAGAAACACAACGCTTTGGACTGCCTGAACAACGCTAACTATCTGGACCTCCCAAATAACCCACTTTGGGGCGGGAAGCCCTTTTTTGGTGTTAGCATCATGTTATGCTTTAGCTATATTGAAAAATAGCAGATCTACAAGCTCGTAGCGCGCCACCGAGTGGCGCGCTACGAGCTTGCAGGTCTGCTATTTTTGGAAAAAAATCAAAGAACGACAATACATAAACATAGCTTTTTCAGAAAACTGTCAGGATGTAGAAGACATTTTTAGAATCGTTCTCAGGTCAAAATGGCATAAGAGAGAGAGACAGAGACACAGAGAGAGAGAGAGAGAGAGAGAGAGAGAGAGAGAGAGAGAGAGAGGAGAGAGAGAGAGAGAGAGAGAGAGAGAGAGAGAGAGAGAGAGAGAGACAGAGAGAGAGAGAGAGACACAGAGAGAGATGGAGTATAAGTGAAAAAGGAGATATAAGGAAACCAACGTGGGGGGAGGGCTGTTGTGCGAAGGTGAAAGGGGGTCAGTCTACTGCGGTCCCTCTTTGATTTATGATGTTTAAAAAGTGAGACAGATTGAATTAATGTGGTTGAGTTGGTGAAATAGACTTCTTGAATGTGTGTGTGTGTGTGTGTGTGTGTGTGCGACTGTGCGTGTGTGTGTGTGTGTGCTCGCGCGT